>NC_089849.1:76783595-77100157 GCF_035609145.1 Eleutherodactylus coqui
GTACAGCCTGCAATCGTGTGCTGTGTGATGCGAGATGTGCCTGAATCAACTAGAACATTCTGCTAGTGTGCACCTAGCCAACGGGATGACATTACACACGATACGTTGTGGGTTTTTATATACCTATACAAAGGCTACAGTTAATATTGAGTTGAAGAAACCAAATAAAGGTATTGTCCCAAAAAGTGGGAAACGTCCACCTATTTGTCGGAATTATAGAACCACTTGTCCACCGCTGTCATTATAATCAGGTAAGTGTTGGCCAGCCCACCGATTTACTGACTACATCATATCTGTGTGGTTTTGGTTTAATTAGTTGCTCACAAGACTTGTTGGTACACGAATGAGCTCTGACATCCAGTGTTCTGTTGGGTTTGTATCTGGAGGTTGGCTTGGCTTCTTCATCGCAGTAACCTTTTGATCCGTGAGAAAGCTCTTAATTAATTTGGAAGAATTCACCATGGAAATCTTCCACCTCTACAATCCATGTGTTTTTGGCACAGAAGCGGAACTTGGCCTGACAATGGGCAAAATCCGCATGTGGAAATCTGATACAGAAAATCGCCTTTCCATGAGTTTCTGCATCAATATGTCACTTTTTTGTACAGAAACGCACGGAAACGGGATTATCTACATTCTGCACATGAATTTTGGCCATTGATGGCAAATTCAGTGTGAAAAAATGCTTTACAAAAATGTGGATTTTAGAGACAGAATTCACGTAGAAGTTTTGACAGTGAATCCCGCCGTTTGAACGTATCCCTAACAGGCTCGCCGTGGATAGATATTATTTTCGTCTAGCTGTCATGCTACTGTTCTCAAGATCCATGTGTTGGAGTCCGTATAAGATAGATCGCCTTTAGACAGACGTGCTATTTGACGATCTAGATTCGGACTTGCTTTTTGCAGTCCCTCGTTTCGTGGGGCCGTTCCAATTTCTTGTAATGCTTTAAAATTTTTGCGACAATGTAACTGTTCACACCCGCACTTTTGCAAAGTTTTTTTTTTTTTTTTTTAAACCATTTTAACTATTCCTTGTTTTTGGCTTCTAGTCTTCATTTTTCTACCTTTTTTTTTTTAATCACATAACTTCTATTAAAGTTTATGCAGTACAAATAATACAATCGCAGAACATAAACCCCTCCATGCCGCACATTGTTTCTAACTTTTGTCACAAAGCTTTTAGTTTCTTCAACTCAAGGTTAATTATGGCTTTTGTCAGTATGTTAACTAAGACGTGCTGCATACTGATAGATGAAATGTTCTCTTTATGCTATTTATATTTGCAGCCTTTTATCTCTGGCTCCTTTCATACCGGCGTTTTGCCTCTGTTGAGCCCTATTGTCTCTCTGTTCTGTTTTTGGAGCAGAGAGAAACCGAAATGAATGGATTCATTTTTCTCCTCTCCATTGATTTCAGTGGGATTTCCCATTGTTCTCAATGGAAAACATCACATCGCACGGCATGCAAGGTGTTTGACTGTCCCATTGAAAACAATGGGCGATTCGTTCAGAGGGACGCGAAAAAATAGGAGACGCAGCGATCTTTTACCTCGAAAATATTGCTCATGTATGACTCTATGGAAAAGAACGGAGTTCAAATTTGTACGTCTCGCAATGCAGAAAACGCGCGTGAAATTCGCGCTCCTGTGAATGTAGCCTTACTTCCCTTTTTCTCTGCTCCAAAAACGGAACTGCAAGATGGAAAGAATCAACAAAGGGAAAACACTGACGTAAAAATATTTCACTGTACTTTTTGCTTGCGCAGGGCGTGTGCAATTGCACGCTTCAAAATACAAAAAGCACTAATGCTCGCAGCCATTGAAATGACCAATAACTGCATAAGTTCAAAGTGTTCTCCATCACTGCGCAGGAAAATAGAGCATGCCGTGTGTTGGTTTTTGCGACCGACTTGTGCATATGAACGAACCCATTGCAATCAATGGGTTGTATTTTCTGCGTATTGCGTGTGCAAAGTTTTCACAAGCAAATACACTCATGTGACTCCGGCCTTACATACATTACTTATGACAACACTGCAGTGGAATGGAATCAGAAGGGGGCATTTCATGAGAAGACCTCAGTGGTGCAGCCTCAGGCTGTAGGTCTATCTATAACCGCCTGCAGACGGCCGGGTCGGATCCGGCTGCAAGAATTCTCGCAGCAGGCCCGACCCGAGCACCTGCAGAGAGCAGCGCAGGCACTCACCTCTCCTGCGGCCCCGGCTCTTTCATGTGCCGGCAGCCGGCGCATGCACAGAGCGGAAGCGGCGGCTGGTGAGTGAAGTTTCTGTGCGGAGATTTCCCAATCCTATGCAGGCTTTCAGCGGTGGAAATTCCGCAGGAATTTTCGCCCGTCTGCAGGCGGCCTTATCCTGCTGCCTCTTCTCAGGCCATGTGACTGATGAATGGGACATCACAGGCCAATGTGCACCTGAGTCCCATTTAAGTCAATGGGATTAAGCTACAATACCAGGCAAAGGTACCCCGCTGTGCCCGGTGTACAGGAAAGAGACCTCCGTACTCACCTGAGTTCAACAGCCTTTTCAGATATCTGATCACCAGGGATGCAAGGAGTTGGCTCCCACCAATCTGATATTGATGACATATCTTAAAGGGGTTGTCTCGCGAAATCAAGTGGGGTTATACACTTCTGTATGGCCATATTAATGCACTTTGTAATGTACATCGTGCATTAAATATGAGCCATACAGAAGTTATTCACTTACCTGCTCCGTTGCTAGCATCCCCGTCGCCATGGTTCCGTTTAAATTCGCCGGCGGCTTGCTTTTTTAGACGCGCTTGCGCAGTCCGGTCTTCTGCTCTCAGCACGAGCCGCTTCAGTGTGCTCGCCGCTACAGCTCTTCTGCGCATGCGCAGACGAGCTGTATCCTCACGGGAGCGCGCTGGAGCGGCCATTCTGCTACCATCCTCTCTTAGAGGAAGGTGCAGAGCCGCCCAGCTGCCCAGCAGAGCCGCCCAGCCCAGCCCAGCCGCCCAGGTAAGTGATGGGTGACGGACTGCCGCTGTGGCCCCGGGGCCTGGCGCTGTGGCCCCGGGGCCTGGCGCTGTGGCCCCGGGGCCTGGCGCTGGGGCCTGGCGCTGTGGCCCCGGGGCCTGGCGCTGGGGCCCCGGGGCGTAGCGCCGGTTACCTGCTGCCTGGCGGTGGGTGACTGGTCGGCGGCGTTCAATCCCGGGGTCCGGTCGGCGGCTGCGGGGCGTCTGGTTGTCAGGGAGACACAGCTGGTAGCGTCTCGGGAGCGCGCACGTCGGGCTGCAGCAAGCGAAGGGAAAAGAGCCGGTGGCCATCTTGGGAAACTTTTTATAAGTTGCTGAAACGCTGGAACCGTAAGTAGAAACCAGCTAGAAAAGTCATTTACAGGGGGGGCTTAGTAATGTATGGTTAATTAGGGGGACTGGGCAAAAAAAAAAATTCACTGCTTCCTCGAGACAACCCCTTTAAGGTCTTAAGGTTAGATCACTAATATCTTGGTCCCAGAAAACCCCTTGAACTTTAACAGTATATTAATCCCTTCTCAACCCCCCACGTAGTAGTATGTTCATTCTTATACCAGCTGGAGATTTTAGGTAGCGACTGTAGCACCCAATGGCATCTAAAGACTGTTGTCAACCTAGCAGCAACCAATAGGTTGCTGTGGCAGTCGGTGGCCTAACAGAAGCCTATAGGGCTGCATTACCGGACCATGGACCATGCCTATCACTGGACCATCATTGGACCTATTGGACCATGCCTATCACTGGACCTATTGGACCATGCCTATCATAGCAATGGAAGCCATGACACTAGTGTGAATAGAGCTTCATGACCGGAGTATTCTGATTGTTCCACTGACCTCCCTACATGGGAAATAAGTGCACATTCTCTGGCTCCTTTCTTTGTCCATGACCAGTGCCGTTGGCTTTTATTGTAGGTGATCGCTGTAATCGTACTGCCCAGCATGTGCCGCCTTTGCTTGGAACGTTCTTTGCAAGTTTCTCTAGACCAATGTTTTCTCTATTGATACATATTTCTTACTACCCCTTTAACACTATAGTGTTTTATTGTTCACCTGTTTACTTGTTTCTTGTATATCTCTCAGTATTTCAGTCCATATGTATCAGCGGACATGTATAAAATGGCAATCGCATTTAACACAACGGTGGCGGCGCTTGAAGACGAACTGACTCAACTTATCCTTGAAGGATTAATAAATGCTCGAATTGACTCTCATAGCAAGGTACGGCCTCTGGGACTTGAAGCACGTTTCTTGGGACTACAGCCCCCACCATTTATAACCTTGCCCGTTTCCTTACAGATCTTGTATGCACGAGACGTTGATCAGCGCAGCACCACGTTTGAGAAGTCTTTACAGATGGGGAGAGAGTTTCAGAGAAGAGCTAAAGCAATGATCTTACGAGCGGCTGTCCTGCGTAACCAAATTCATGTTAAGGTGTGGTTGCTTGAAATTATAGAACTAAACCTGATTTATAAATCTTCCAACAAAAAAAAAGGCAGTTTTTATAAATAAAATGTAAAAAAAACCCATGACAGCGGATGTGAAGGATTAGAGCTCCAGGACTACTCTCCATAATCCGCGCCATCCTAATCCTCCCCGACTCCTCAAATCTTTCCCTGCCCTAATGCCCTCCTTTCCTACCCTCTGGGACCTCAGCTTGTTTTGGTTCCCCCTCCCTTCTTACCTGATCATTTATGCTATCCGTTCAAGTTGTAACACAATGCTATGTAAACTTTTTTTTTTTTTTTGGAAGTTGTATTCCCCTACTTTCCTTTCTCCCATTTTTCTTTCTGTACCTAGCCCATAATTCATAAATGAAGAATTTCATAAAAAAAAAAAAAACATAGCCCCCCTCCCCAAAAAAGTATTCTTCTAAATATGACTCATTACAAAGGTTGAAAAAAAAAAGTTGCACACCAGTATGTAGAAGACCCAACTTCCTGCAAGGGTCATGTCCCAGCTTACAGGGCACCTGCCCACAATCCACACCGTCGTGAATTGGAGACCTAGCAAGTTATTAGATCTCACATTCTAACTAAACGCTATTTACTCTATTATTACGTTTTCAATCATTATGGATTGATTACTACTTTATTAATGCAGTAGATGGCGCTCTCTTAGTCAAAACGCAAGATCGCGCAACAGCAATCACTATCTCTTGTTCTGAGAGTGTATGATGCATGCTGGGATCGCAGGACTCGAAGTTCAGACCCAACTACATGTACACATCTACATGCTGGTATGTTCAGAAAAATATTTTTGGGGGTGAGGAGGGGCTATAGATTTTCGATAGGCCTTCTTTTTAAAAGGGTTATTCACGAAAACAAAATTGATGGCCTACCCTTTGCTTTCGGTAGTGGCTCTGACTGATATTTCTGCTCGCTGCCATTCAAGTGAGCTACAATAACAGGCACAGGCAATACCGAAAATACGTAGTTGTGCCTGGTAAGCAAAATAGTTAGCCCCAATCTATAGGAGCTTGATTGGTGGGGATCTGACCGCTAGGATCCCCACTGATCACAAGAGTATGGGTTCTGAAGGTCCTTGATGACTGCAGCAGTATTCATACTTGCGCATAGCTTCCTCATGCATTTCGCTGGGACAGCCGGAGACTGCTAAATGGTTAAAATCTATCTCCAGTAGTTCCATTGAATTAAATGGATGAGTGGTACAACCTTCAAGACCCCCATTTTTGTGATCATGGGGGTCCCAGTGGTCTGACTCCCACAGATCAGATGGTTATCCCCTATCCTGTGGATAGGTGATGACTTTATTTCATGGAACAACCCATTTTAATAATATTTTGCCTCTAGTAAAGCAGTATAGCCCCTAGTAAGGCTACCATAACGGCTCTTGTTTGGTTGTCACCAGCTTTCCAAGACTCCTACATTACAAGTTAAATGAAAATATATTTAGACAGTACAAAATCTAACTCCCCACCAAATAACAAATTAATGTCTAGTAAAACGATCATTTTAATGATGCACATGTTAAAGGGGTTGTCCCACTTCGAACTTTCTTGCTACACTATGCAGACAGCTCTGTGCATTGCCTGGGTTAAGTCCCATTCACTTCAATAGGACTCGGCCTGCAGTACCAGCCCGGGCCACTACACAATGTACGGAGCTGTTTGTTTCTTGCAGCAAAACAACTAGAAGTGGGACAACCCCTACAAAGAAAGGTTGGAGTCGGTATGATATCGTTTTATGTCTTGATGCAGATGAGACATTATCTCTGCCTTTTTGCGTTGTATTCCAAGGTGGCTTCATTTTATACCGCAGAGAAATCTGCCAAAGTATTGTCACATGTGAATCCACCCTGAAGGTAAACCTGGTGTGATGCCTGGTGCAGTCCTGAGGTGGTGGCATGTGATCCACTGCACATACAATGTGTCAATGTTGCCTTGTGTATTTTTACTTTAGTACCTCTGTTTGCATTAGATGTATCTATTTTGCCACATATTTACTAAGCTTCTGTATCTCTTCCTTTAGTCACCTCCCAGGGAAGGAAGCCAAGGAGAACTGACACCAGCTAACAGTCAATCCCGACTCAGCACCAACATGTGACCACCTCGTTCTTCTGCACTCCTGGCCCTGTCATCTGCACAGCACTCCGCAGGGCGATCAGATAATACCGCAGAGACATTAACCACCTGCTTACGTTACCTTCCCATAGGCTGCCTCAGCTGTGTTTGTGTGAGAGCTTGACAGGAGCTGCATGGTTTGTCTCAATGGTCTCGGTTTATTGGACGTGATCGCCTTGCTCTCTCCGGTGGGATTAGGAGTAGTGATGTCATGCTGATCTATATCTGGATGGTTTCCAGGTAGTGGCTGCACAGGGGCAGAACAGATAAGTCATTGTCATGTAGGTGGCGGGGAGCAGCTACGGTAGCCTCTTCTTTTGAATGTTACCAAGTGCATTCAGCAGCTCATGTGTCAGACACTACCATGTTCTCAGGTCCTCGCTCCCCCCAGTGTCTCTTCCCAGTCCCACTACTTCTTGTTTCTTGGTTCTGCTTCACGTTCTGCCCATCTGAACCAGGCTGCCCCCTCCGTAACTCCAGAGACATCAACTGCTACCAACTCACTCTACAGACAAAACGCTGGCTCTTCCCACCTTTTTCTTTGTGAAGACAGGACATATGACTGTATTATTATCCCATAGCATAAAGCATTGCAACTTACATGTTCCTTGTTTCTTCTGGTTTGGAATTAAACATGTTCCTGTTTTTGCTGTTTTTTCTCACTGTGATCTGTTATTATTATTGTTTGGTCTGTACATTTATTACGGACCTTTTGTACTTCAAGAGCCACATTCAACTTTTATATTATGCCTCTGATCATCCAGAAAGGTGGAGAAGCAAGAAATAAGGATTTTTAAAACCTTTGCTAATTGAGATTTCACAATAGTCTAGCCACAAAACCAATAATGTGAATTGCCAGTTCATGTGGTCATATGGGCACCAGTTTATAAGGAGGACATAGCTGAACTGGAGCGAGTGCAGAGGAGGCGACTAGGATACTTAAGGGAAAAGGGTGGATTTCACTATAAAGACAAGTTATTAGAGATGAGCGAGCACGCTCGTGTAAGGCTGATATTCGAGAGAGCATTGGTCTTTTCGAGTAACTGCTTACTCGTCCGAGGAAATGCGTGGGGGGGGGGGGGAGAGAGAGAGATCTCTCTCACTCTCCCACCCGCCACCCCCCCCCCCCCCCCCCCCCCCCCCGCATTTGCTCAGACGAGTAAGCAGTTACTCAAAAAGACCAATGCTCTCTCGAACATCAGCCTTACATCAGCGTGCTCGCTCATCTCTACAAGTTAGCGAACTTGTAGTTTTTTCAGCTTGGAAAAATACAATTTAGAGGCAATCTAATTACAATATAAAAATCTGTGGATGTACAGTACAGTAATTTATCTTTTTACACCCAGGCCTGTAACCATGAAGAGGGCGCGTCCTCTGCATCTAAATAATAATCTTTATTTGTATAGCACCAACTTATTCTGCAGCGCTTTTGATGAATGCGGGAGCTCAATCAGGATGGGGTGGGGTAGTACAGAAGGTATGGGGGCAGGGAGTGCACATGATGGGCATAATTTGAGGGAGGGGGACTAAATTAGAGTTGGGAAGTGAGTCTTTACGGCACATCTGAAATTCCGTGCATCAGGGATTGTCCGGATGTCTTGAGGGAAGAGCGTTCCGTAGAGTCGGTGCGGCTCTGGTGAAGTCCTGGAGGCGAGCACTTGAGGTTTGTCTAGTCTGACTGTGCTCGCGGAGCAGGTGATGTATGGGCTGGAGGGAGGTGATGTACGGTGGCGCGGAACCATGGAGAGCTTTATGGGTAAAGATAAGGAGTTTAAATTGAGTTCTATAATACATGGGCAGCCAGTGCAGCGACTGGCATAGTGCGGAGGTGTCTGAGAAGCGGATGGACAATAAGATGAATGTAGCTGCTGAGTTTTAGTATGGATTGGAGAGGGGATAGTCTGGTGCGGGGAAGGCAAATTAGCAGTGAGTTTCAGTGGATGAGAGCAACAACGAGAGTCTTGAGCGTGTTCGCTAAAGAAGAAAGAAGGTTTCCCCATTAGACAGGGATTCTTTACTGTAAGAGCATTGAGACAAATAATTTTTTTGCCACAAGTTGTAGATTTGCTGAACAAGTTCAAGAGGAACCTGGATGTCTTTCTTGGCGGATATAATATTACAAGCTATGGGAACTAGATTTCTGACGATGGAGCGTTGATCCGGAAATTTATTCTGATTGTTATTGGAAGTCAGGAAGGAATATTCCCCACCAAAATGGAGCAATTGGCATACACCTCATTGGGTTTTTGTCAGGATCAACACTTTAGGATTATAAGTGTGACCTGTGTTATTTTTCATCTATGCACTTATAACTTCTGAATTGGTATAGCGAGCCACACAGCAGGGAGTCGTAAGCCATATGTGACTCCCGAACTACTGCCTGGAGGCCACTGCGTTAGACCTTAGGACTCGGGATCTCCAGGAGAAAATGTGTCCCAGTTTCAAAACCACAAGGTGCTTGTAGCACATGTTTAAGTGCATTGGTTACTTTGGATATGGGGATTTGTTCAAACCTGAATCAAACTGCCTTTGATATTTATTGAGTTCGTCCCACAGCTGCTGCAGGCCAAATGTAGTATGTGGTGGCTACTGACATGAATGACCTCTCATGTATTGCATGGTTTGGCCAAGTCATCAGAGTGGATTTATGGCTTAGAATGACTTTACACGGGATAACAGCTGGTTGCCTCCATTCGCAATAACAGACCGAAAGAGTCTAGGTTTTAGTTTAGCCAAAAACCGAGCGACTGTGAGTGAGCAGTTCTCGATCACTTGCCCTATTGGGTCCAAAGTCTACTGCTTCCTTCAGTATTCTGGGATGTAATTCATCTGGTCCTGGAGGCTTGAATTTATTTAAGCTAGATAAGGTCTCTCTGCTTATAGATAGCCTGGATTCTTTCATTCCCCCAATAGTACAGGGAAGATCAGCTGATATTACATTTACTTTCTGAGAGAAAACAGACACAAGATAGGAATTTAAAATTTCAGCCTACTTAACATCATTTTTTGACCAGTTCACCGCTTGCTTTTGATATACCTCAAAATCAGTTTTTGTTGCTTTCGGCCTCTTGCAAGTAAATATTCCTTATTAGCTTTAGCTTTTCTGACACTTGCACTTTTGCAGACCACATTATATTCTTCTCTAGATTGTTCCCCTCTTTCCATTTGATAAACATATCTTTCTTCCTTTTTAGCATGTGTAAGTTCCCATTCTTCCTTCTTTTAGGGATTGTTAACGATTGTGCTTCGAGAATTCCATTTTTAATATTTCCCAACCTTCTTGGACATTTCTGTCCTTACGAACATCCAGCCATTGGATTCTTCCTACCCTCCTTCTGAGTGCATAAAAATCTGCCTTCTAGAAATCCAACCTTGAAGTCTGAGTCTTCTCAGGTCTTCCTCCCCTTTTTATCCAAAATTCAAGAATAGCATGATCACTGCCTCCTAAGGCCCCAGCCACCCTTACTTCCTCTACCATTCCCTCTCTGTTGGTAAGAATTAGGTCCAAGATAGCAGATCGCCTTGTTTTCTGTTCTACCTTTTGGAAGATAAAGTTGTCAGCAAGAGCGGATAAGAATTTGTTGGATCCATCACTTTTACCTGAGAGATCCCCAACAAATGTCTGGATAGTTAAAATCTCCCATGATCACTATGTTGTGCTTCTTTGAGAGCTTGGCCATCTGATGTAGAAAGAGTTCATCCATATCTTCTGCTTGTCCGGACATCCTCAGGATAGGTCATCAATAGTTGATCGGCCAGGGTCCATCACTCGGGAACCCCGACCAATCAGCTGAGCAGTCACATGCTGTCAGCGCGGCAAATACACAGAGGTGGGAGCAGAAGCCTCTGCGCCGACCTCTTTATAGTGGCCGGCGCTTGTAACTGCAGGCACGGCTCCCATTAATTTTTAATGAGAGCTGTGCCTGCAGTTACTACACAAGTTGGCGCGGAGACTTCTGTGTATTTGCGGCGCTGACAGCATGCACCCGCTCAGCTGATCGGTTGGGGTCTCGAGCAAAGGACCCCGGGCCATCAACTATTGATGAACCATCCTGATGACAGGTCACTAGAGATGAGCGAGCATACTCGCTAAGGGAAATTGCTCGATCGAGCATTGCCCTTAGCGAGTACCTGCCCGCTCAGGACCAAAGATTCGGCTGCCGGCGGGGGAGAGCAGGGAGGAACGGAGGGGAAATCTCTCTCTCCCCCGCTCCCCCCTGCTCATGGCCGCAACTCACCTGTCACCTGCGCCGGCACCCAAACCTTTGCTCCCGAGCTGGGAGATACTCACTAAGGACAATGCTCGATCGAGTAATTGTCCTTAGCGAGTATGCTCGCTCATCCCTACAGGTCACCAATTGTATTTCCCTGGAAAGAGCCTTTAAGCCCTGATCGTCCTTGTAGGAATATCCCTTTTGCACAGTGCATGCATTCTGCTGCTGGTACCCGCAGCTACACCACCTTATCAGAATAGTCTTACTTGTCCGGGGAGTTGTCTTATAATAACCTATTGGGGCATACCTAATGATACAATTCCCTAATGTAGTCAATTATCGTTAGAGTCTTTCAGAAACTTTCTCCTACTTTTCTATTATCAGCGATTCTGTGGGTTTTTTCCTGGATGCAAGTTGGGAATCAGCGTGCGCCTTGGTATTTGCCGTAACAATCACTTGAGACGGATGCTGTGAACATTGTTTATGTAAGGAGGGTAAAAATAACTCCGTTCTGCTTGCTTTAGAAAGAAGTCTATGGGGGGTCCTGCCAGTTGCCTAGTCAAACTATTACCACCTGCTGTTTATTCTGTACATTTTTAGATGCCGCTCTCGTTACTGTGGAGACGCTTATGTGTTCAGTCGCCTTGTCTGTGTCAGGATTGCACGCTTGCCCGTACATTTTCCTACTCGCGTTACTCCTCACACCATGCCTAAATTTATCACTGATCAATCGCTTACTTATATATTTGGCTCACTTCGTCTCTTGTGGTGACTTAGATGGAATTAATAGAAGCTGAAAAGGCTCGCATTACAAGTCAATTACACCTATTCATACAGTTTACTATAGAAACTGACTTTGTATAATGATTTAAAAACACTGATTCAAGAAACTTGCTAGGCAATTCCTCCTTTGACTAGCTTTAGACAATCAGTACTATAATTTCAACACACCTTGCCTTCATCAATGATAAAGGTGATTATAAGAAACGTATGGCCTTTTCCCACGAGATGATAATGTTCAGATTCCCGCGCTCCTGCAGCAATTTGTAGGATGATCGTCTTGTGTAAATGCATGCAGCGACTGAACGCGAACCCTTCACTCTCTCTGCATCCCCGGTGCTGCCCTACCAAGTGTCTGGTACTGCTTCTACTGTGCTGCCGCCCCACAGCTGCCTCCAGCGCTGCAGGGCTATTCACGTGCGCTCCTGGCCGCGCGCTGTCACAGTCCCGCGGTTGTGACTGCAGTACTCACCAGCCTACATGCATGTGCGCTGCCGCCTGCATACACAGCAGCTGATGGACCACCTGCATTGATTGCCCAACAAAAGCGCCTTCCCTCCATGTTGGTAGCAGCTACTCGCCACGGCCAAATAGCAGGAGACCTCCAAGGGCTGAAGGGACAAGCGTCTTTGGACAGCAGTAGGGCAGCACAGCAACACACATGGCTGCTGAGCGGGGGCTGCATAACATACCCCAATCCTAACCCTAATGCCAATATGCCACCATAGCCAATCAGGAGCTTGGGGGCATTAACTGGGTGGATACTGTGTGTCACTAGGTCTCCAACCATCATTCTGGTGGAGACAAGATACACCAGTACCGTAAGTGGTTTACTGTCACAGTTACTGGAATCGATGCAACGTCACATTGCTATACTTCACCGAGCTAGAGAGGTCCTACACACTATTAGTTCCTATCCCATGAGTTTTGTCAGGTCAGTGTATATTTATTTAAATTATACTGTATTTCCCCTGGGAAAATGATCCAGTCCTGCTATTACCTTAGAAATACTAATACAAAATAATGACCAAATCCACAAGATATGAGAGAGGCCTTATTTGTCACCCAACTCTTCCAGAGTCCTAATAGCCCAAATTGCCCAGTTAGGCAATGATGTGGGATGACTTGTTCTTAATTAAAGAGTTATTCTCACGACAGCATGTTATCCTCTATCCACAGAATATGGAATATCTTGCTGATTGGTGGGAGCAAGGTCTGACTACTGGGACCCCCCAATGATCCCAAGGTTTCAGCTTTGGAACGTGTTAAATTGCGGTCAGCAAAAGTGCTTGAACTTGGCTTTCTCTGCCAGTCCCATTACAGTGAATGGAGTGGAGGTGGTACCTCCACTGCCCGCCCTTCAGGATGTGCTGGAGCTGAAACCGTAGGATCGCTGGGGGTCTTAGTGTTCAGAACCCACCAATCGGCAAGTTATTCCCTATCCTGTGTGTAGTGGCCCAGAACAATATGGCCCCTCCATAACGGTATGCATGCATTGTCTATGGTATTGTCAGTGTCTTCTGTGTTGCATGATTGATGTGTATTGCATAGCTGCAACACTGAAAGAGTTAACTGTCTGGTATGTGAGATGTCATCTGGAAATGTAGTCTTTTATGTTGTGAGTTGGTGGTCACCCGACCATGCTTGATATATGTGTTTTTGCAAGGTGTGTGCAAGAAAGTTCTGTTCTGGGCTTGCAAGAGAGAGGAGTATTAGGAGTTCTACAAGAGAGCCACACAGGCACCTTCAGCCCTGTGTGGCCCAGAATGGAAGAGGCTGAGAGATAACGAAAGCCTACCGTGGGCCGACTTCACGCAGGAGATGCCGGTGTCGTCCTTGGACATGGACGGAGGGAGAGAGAGAGAGAACGAGGAGCTGCCCTGCAGTGCACCCCTCTTTTCCAAATGTGAGTGTTGACCGGTAGAGAGTTGGAGAGAAGAGTGCTGCCTGAATCAGGACCTACAGATAACAGGACTGTGGTTTCTCCTGTACACCCGTGAACCCTTCCTCTCACACCACTTTGAAGTTTGCACTGTATTTTCCTGCTGGTGTGTATTATCAAGTTATTGTAAGTAACCGAGCTTCACCGACTGTTTCCGGTTTGGCTCAGAAAGTTAAATCCCCGTGGGTAGATTGTTTTATTTCCAACATCAACTGGATTCACCGCAGAGGATGGAATGGTGTCGTCACGCGTGACAACAAGAACTAAGGTAATCCATGACTGGGTTTCCCGGTTTTCATAGCCCCTTGGACGCGTCCCTAGTTACCCTCTCGGTGGGAGGTGGTAGAGCCACCGTGATGACCCAAACTCTACCCCGGTATCTCCTAGGCTGGGGCTTGCTCCTCGGATGCTGCATGTGAATATGGGATAACCTGCTATGATGGGGATACCCCTTTAATGGCCTGTGGGCTCAGATGCAGGATAGAAACACACATAGTGGCCTCAGGGCAGCTAAAAACAAGGCCAACATATGCAATTTCAGTGCTAATCAGCAAGGTCTTCAAATGGGTATTAAAGTGTCAGCAATGTTTCTGTTGGTAAACAGCAATTTTACCAGCTGTGTTGAAAACTGCCCTTTGCCATAAAACCACATATCAGCCTGAGAGGTCACTGTGTGTTTCTATCCTTATGTATTGGGAACAAGCCATTCAGATATCTCACTCTGCTATTGGAAGCGCTCTAATTTGTGTTTTGCACCAGCCCCATAGACATTGAATGGCACGGCAAGGTGCCTACTTGACCACTGCTCATATTAAAACTCCTCCCTGTGCAGTGAGGAGCAACAAGGCACTCAGGTCCCCCATTCTACTGATCAATGGTGGTTCCTCTAGAAATCAGATATTTATCCCCTATCCCGTTGAAAAACCTTTATAAATTAGGGGCAGAGTTATGGAAGTGCTGGTGAGAGGGGCAAACAAGTCTGATTACCAGTTCCCTGGGTATCAAGGCACAGAGCTAGCACAGCAAACTGAATCTTTGCCTCGTGGATGAAGTAAAGCCTAGCTAGGATTCGGAATTAAAGGGGTTGTCTCAAGGAAGCAGTGAATTTTTTTTTTTTGCCCAGTCCCCCTAATTAAGCATACATTACTAAGCCCCCCTGTAAATGACTTTTCTAGCTGGATTGTACTTACAGTTCCAGCGTTTCAGCAACTTATAAAAGTTTCCCCAAGATGGCCGCCGGCTCTTTTCCCTTCGCTTGCTGCAGCCCGACGTGCGCGCTCCCGAGACGCTACCAGCTGTGTCTCCCTGACAACCAGACACCCCGCAGCCGCCGACCAGACCCTGGGATTGAACACGGCCGACCAGTCACCCACCGCCAGGCAGCAGGTAACCGGCGCAGCCCCCCCCCCCCCCGGCACAGCGGCAGCCCCCCCCCCGGCACAGCGACAGCCCCCCCATCGCAGCGACAGCCCCCCCATCGCAGCGACAGCCCCCCCCGGCACAGCGACAGCCCCCCCATCGCAGCGACAGCCCCCCCCGGCACAGCGACAGCCCCCCCATCGCAGCGGCAGCCCCCCCCCGGCACAGCAACAGCCCCCCATCGCAGCGGCAGCCCCCCCGGCACAGCGACAGCCCCCCCATCGCAGCGACAGCCCCCCCCATCGCAGCAACAGCCCCCCATCGCAGCAACAGCCCCCCCCATCGCAGCGGCAGCCCCCCCCCCGGCGCAGCGACAGCCCCCCATCGCAGCGGCAGCCCCCCCCGGCGCAGCGACAGCCCCCCCATCGCAGCGACAGCCCCCCCCGGCACAGCGACAGCCCCCCCCGGCGCAGCGGCAGCCCCCCCGGCCCATCACTTACCTGGGCGGCAGGGCGGCAGGACAGCAGGACGGCGGGACAGCTGGGCGGCTTCTTGGGACAGCTGGGCGGCTCTGCACCTTCCTCTAACAGAGGATGGTACAGAATGGCCGCTCCAGCGCGCTCCCGAGCAGTGACAGCTCGTCTGCGCATGCGCAGAAGAGCTGTAGCGGGGAGCACACTGAAGCGGCTCGTGCTGAAAGGAGAAGAACGGACTGCGCAAGCGCGTCTAAAAAAGCAAGCTGCCAGCGAATTTAGACGGAACCATGGAGACGAGGACGCTAGCAACGGAGCAGGTAAGTGTATAACTTCTGTATGGCTCATATTTAATGCACGATGTATATTACAAAGTGCATTAATATGGCCATACAGAAGTGTATAACCCCACTTGATTTCGCGAGACAACCCCTTTAATACAACCCTTTTAAGCTCATCTTGGAGATTCCTTAGTCTGAAGTGAGCAGCTCTTATCCTTCAATTAGCTGTGTATCTATGCAAGGAATTATCCACCCAACTGTCTAAACTCTGCATTTACATGCATTATTGGATACAATGGGGTGCAGTGCTGTAATCCTAGAAAAGTAAGACCCTATAATGAGGAGTACCCCGTCCGATCATCCTTCACAAACCTCTTTTTAGAGATTATTAGGACCAGTTCTAGTCATTCTGACCACAGTGATGATTATTACAACTCTGTCTTAGGATGGAACCGAAGAGCACCGAAAAGACCCTATTAACTATAATGAGGTCCATTCGGTTTCCACTCAGCTGCCTGGAAATGTATATTCCATTCAATGAAACTGAACCCCTACTCTTAGGCTGCATTCCCACGAACGTATATCGGCTCGGTTTTTACGCCGAGCCGATATACATTGTCCTCGTGTGCAGGGGGGAGGGGGGAGGATGGAAGAGCCAGGAGCAGGAACTGAGCTCCCGCCCCCTCTCTGCCTCCTCTCCGCCCCTCTGCACTAATTCTTGGAACTTAGCCCCGCCCCCATCCCGCCTCTTCCCATTGCAAATAGTGCAGAGGGGGTGGAGAGGAGGCAGAGAGGGGGCGGGAGCTCAGTTCCTGCTCCTGGCTCTTCCATCCTCCCCCCCCCCCCCCCTGCACACGAGGAAAACGTACATTGGCTTGGCGTACAAACCGAGCCGAGGAATGCACCCTTAGGCCTCATGTCCATGGGCGGACCTGATCTGAGGAATCCGTGCCGGTCACCTGCACGGAAGATCCTCAAAGCAAGCTGCTCACAGGGATGCATGGGCCGTCTGCAAATGCATTAAAGTATGCAGATTTGATTTGCAGACCTTTTGGTCTGGAAAACAAATCGCAGTATCCTCCATTTCACTGCGAATTCCGTACGGACGGCTTCCATTGAAGTACAATGTTAATGATTGTAACAAATCTCATTCAATCACAGCATGAAAACTTTGCTGCAGATTATAGACATGCCAATTTTCCAATCCACAGCATGCCCTATGTATTGCAGAAGCGCAATTTCTAGGGGAGCTTGCCAATATGGTGAGCCACGTACACCAAAGCATTAAAGAAATAAAGCTATATTAATGCTATCACTATATTCATGGCCCGTATAATTACCCCCATATTGTCACTAAAAAAAACCCACTCTATGAAGACTAACATTAGCAATAACAACAATATATAATGGCCAAATTATACCGCCACACCATGATCACGTATTACCAACACTGTAGTGGTGAATGACTACTACAAAGATCAATATTTCCAGTAATGACAGTATATGGGAGCCAAATTATAACCCCAGATCGTGACCACATAATACCACCATAGTGTTACTGAAAAAGCAGTACAGAAAGACCAATATTACCCTGATATAGTGACCATATACTAGTTCTACATAGGCATTGTGTAAGTGATTATAATTAGAGATGAGCGAGCATACTCGCTAAGGCAAACTACTTGAGCGAGTAGTGCCTTATTCGAGTACCTGCCCGCTCATCTCTAAAGATGCGGCTGGGGAAGATAGTGAGAGAGAGATCTCCCCTCCGTTCCTCCCTGCTCTCCCCCGCCACTCCCCGCCCCCCGCCGAATCTTTAGAGATGAGCGGGCACAGTACTCAAATAAGGCACTACTCGCTCGAGTAGTTTGCCTTAGCGAGTATGCTCGCTCGCTCATCTCTAATTATAATACATTTACCTCCAGTGATCACTGGTGATGTCCCCTCTGACTGGAGTTGTTTACTTTCCCTTTTTTTTCTCCATCTGGCCCAGACTGTCATGATAACTTTTCCTGGTCACAGTATGTCTTTGTGGAATCTGAAAAAACCTGCCTGTTTTCCACACCTCTACACAGTCTTCTCATCCCATACTGCCTCAGATAGTAATAATGCCATGTGCCCCTCACACTAACTGCCACTTCTATTGCCCCCCAAAACAGTAATAATGCTCCTCTTGACCCCCATTCAATAATAATTTCCCTCATGGCTCTCTTTCAGTAATAGTTCCCCTCACCGTTCCCATTAGTAGTTCTCCCACTCATGGCCTCTATTGAGTAATAATAATTGCTCGCTCCTGGCTCTTTTTAGTAATAATAAAGTCCTCATGCCCCCAGAGCAATAATAATAATGTACCTTATTGTCCCTTTTTTAGCAATAGTGCTTCCTTTTATGGGCCCTTTTAGTAATATTAATGCCCCTCCTTGCCCCCTTTCAGCAAAATTAATGCCCTTAATAGCCTCCCATTTTAGTAATCCTAATGTCCCTCCTGGCCCCTATTTTAGGAGTCATAATGCCCCTCCTAGCCACCCTTTTAGTATTCATCATAGCCCGTCTGTATGGAAGTGATTGGAGCAGCGTGGATTGTAGAGGCTGGCCGGACGCAGCAGAGGTAAGTATGTATGTTTTTTTCCCCCATCTGCTCTTGGATGCATACCCCTTTGGCTGCGCCCCTTGCTGTTGCACCTCCACCCGGTGCTAGAAACAGTCATGTATTGCAGAAATGTTCCGGATGTTTACAGCATAATTGTATGCTACTATGTATTATCCTACTAACCATCTATTGACAGCACAGACTTCTCTACATGAGTCACAGAGAAAAAGTTGGACATCATTGATCTGGAACTTGAATTGAAGACCAGCTATAATGGCTGCGCCTGGTTTTCTCCCACTAACAACATATCGTTATGTAATGTCTAATGCCTCGCGGCAGGAGAGTGCAGGGGTGATGTTTGTCTGTACTTGTTGCCGCAGCCTTTTCACCATTACATAACAGGCCTATCTTTTATGCTGCAGTTGTTATTTCCATGGGAGCCTCAAACCCTCTCGTCAATGTACTATTGTGATGGATGAAAGGTCTGTATTGCCTTTTATCCTTGGTAGGTTTTCATGACCGACCAGTCACTGTTTACATGACATCAATAATAACACTTTCTGGCCTGTCTTGCATTTAAAATGCTCCACCATTGGTTAACATTGACTCTATAACAGTGACACACGAGAGCTTCCTTAAAAGGGGCTACACATCCTATTCTAGGGTCAGGGCAATGGGGCAGATTTACTTACATCTCACATGCCAATCTAAGTAAAGTCTGTATCTGTCTACCAGGGACAAATGTATTAATAGGTGCAAGCTAAAATATTGGCTGCTTACAGCATCCACTAGGGGGAGCTCCCTACACATGGATGTATAAAGGTTGATGTTAATGGGAGACCTATGAATACATAATAGTAATTTCTTGATACAATGTTATTCTTATAAACGCTTCTGTTACTGTTTTGATAGTAACCTGCAGGATGATGACACAGACTGTATAAATACTTATTTTAGCTCAACAGCACATGATCTATATGAGTGACAGAATTCAGGCTGCTGTTTATGGTACCTACATTCTGCGTAAATTCGGTTTTGAACACATCGTTTTGTGAACGTATCTGTTAGGGTGGCTTCAGACGAGCGTGTATTTTGTGCATTCCCGATGGTTCATGCACATGTTTGTGCTTTACAGGCGTGTGCTTGCAAAAGATAGGAATGCACGCATTGTCTTCAATGGAGCCGCGGCTGCTTGAAAACAATGGTCTGCCGTCACCCCTGCATTGTTTTTCAGGGAAGGGCTTTACATATAAGCCCTTCCCTGAAAAACAAAAATTTTAGAGTAAAAAAATAAAAAATAAACTTAACTGTACGCCGGTGCCATGTCCCCCGTGGGGGTGAAGAACAAATCTGCCGCATGTGGCAGATGTTTCCTTCATCCCCACTAATAAAAAGAATTCCCTGCTGCAACATCTGTGACAAATGCCCCAGAGGAATTCTTCAATTCTCTACCGCAGCTGTCACACATGTCAGCTGCTGGAGAGGATTCGGCTGCTGGCATCCCATCAATTGATTTCAGGAAAGGGTTTTAAATATAAGCCCTTCCCTAAAAATCCAGTAAAAGTGCTGTAAAAAACAAAAAAAAGTAGATATTCACCTTGCTTCAGCTGCCGGGGCTCAGCCGCGTCTTTTCCGGCTGTCCCCGACTCTGTAGTGCTGCTCTATCAGCAGGCAGGGATTTCAAACCCCGCATGCTGAAAGAGCTGAATGTAATTGGCTGAGCTGCTCAGCCAATCACAGGCAGCTTTCGCCGAATGAATGACGGGGGCGAAAGCTGCCTGTGATTGGATGAGCACCTCAGCCAATCACATTTAGCTCTTTCAGCAGGCGGGGATTTTGAATCCCCGCCTGGTGATAGATCAGCACTACAGAGCCGGGGAGAGCGAGGAGAAGATGCAGCTGAGCCCCGGCAGTTGAAGCAAGGTAATCTATTTTTTTTTGTTTTTTACAGCACTTTTACACGATTTTCCAGGAAGGGCTTGTATTAAAGCCCTTCCTTGAAATCAATTGACGAGGTGCCAGCAGCAGAGTCCTCTACGGCAGCTGTCAGATGTGGCAGATGTAGCAGCAGGGAATTCTTTTTACTAGCGGGGATGAAGGAAACCTCTGCCGCATGCGGCAGCTCTGTTCTTCATCCCCGCAGGGGACATGGCAGTTGCGGAGAGGTAAGTTTATTTTTTATTTTTTTTACACTAAAATTTTTGTTTTTCAGGGAAGGGCTTATATGTAAAGCTCTTCCCCGAAAAACAATGCAGGGGTGCCGGCAGACCATTGTTTTCAGTGGAGCTGCCAGCAGCAGCCGCGGCTCCAATGAAAACAATGCATGGACCTGCATTCAGCGCGTGTTTTTACACGTATGTGGGTACGCACATATGTACGCACAAAAACACGCTTGTGCGAAGCCACCCTTATATTGGCCTAAGGCTCCTATAAGGCATCACTGAGGAAATCTGAGCAGCTCTCACATTGCTGGTTATCACAGGAAGTAATCAAGCATATTGAGGAGTTGCTATGTATGCAATTGCTTCTTATAATCGAAGACGTCATCAGTTCTTCTGACAGGTCTGTTTTCTGCATGGAAGACGGACACCAGGATGGAACGAGCGCTGGAGAGGAAAAACATAGTATGAAACCAGCCTAAGGGTGTATACACAAAAATGCACGCTTCAGCGCAATGTATTTGTGCTATGAACAAGGTAGATCTGCGTGCATATATGTGCATTTTAATGTACTTTTTGCGTATGGCAGGGTTTTTGCGCACAGGACACTATCACACCCCAATTCGAATGGCTGTTTAGCCTAATTAAGTCCAGATGTGTTCTTGTCTTTCAGGAATTGTACAGTGTATTGTGCAATTCTGTTTGCATTACATGCGCATTTTCGCCCCTCCCATAGACTTCTATGGGGACCTTATGTGTGACCCCAAAACAGCAGGTCCTATTTTACTTGCTCATGTGAGAGATGCCCATGCAAAATACGGAAAATGAGAACGAACCCATTGATATCAAAGGGTCTCATTCTTGCGTGCGCAAATACGCCCGTCTGAAGGTGCCCTAAGAGTTGATAACAGCCAGGTTAATAAACCGGACCTGCAGCATTCGGCTGATCCGCCCCCAATAGAATACCGTAGATTATAACATTCATCAGCAAAGAATTCAGCATTCTACAAAAAGAAAAATGACAGCAGCACAAAATATTTCTCCCCCTCGTCCATCGAGGACGTGCCCATTAACCCCTTAAACCATTGCAGATTCCAATGACACTATTCTGTATGGGGACATTATTAGATACGGTATAATATGCTTTCGGAGAATGCTTCCACATGATGATGTTACAGTTAGCCTGATTACACAGATCCAAGACAGATGGGCCTTAGTCACAGATTCTGCTCATTTCAACAGTTCCATGTGAATTCCAATCAGTAATCGGTGTGGCCTCTTTAGGATGGGTTGAGTAGAGCCCAAAAAGACGCAGGTCAAGTTCATTATTCCATTGTTGGTAAACAGAGGCTGCTCATGGATAAAGCACCGTGGCGGATTATCCTGCCAAGGTCACCTCTACTAAGATCCAGTGTATAGATACGGCCGGCGGAGGCTCATTCTGCAGACCCAGCTGGGATCTAGCAATTTAAATCGTACATTCTGCATTGTGGAAAATAACTTCACATTAGAGAATTGCTATTTATGTTGTACTGATGATGAGTTACAGTCTGTATTATAGTCTAACTGCTGCAGTCTCAGTATCACAGCATTCAGAGCTGAAATCACACCAAAATGTTTGTTCCATAACTGCACTACAAATCGCTCTGGTAATTTACATTGGAAAGTGTCTTCTTCCCATTGGTCTTTATACCAGGCTGCGTTACGTATAGGAGGATGACCGCTCCAGTGAATGACCAATTTAGTCTTATTAAGGTATAATAAGCCATTCTTAAGGAATCCAATGAGAATACTAATATTATCGGATGTAAGACATTCACGTAGTGTGATGTCCTGCGATTGGTTGATTTTGTCACATGACAATAGATAAAACAATGGCGGGCCGAATAGCAGGTTCATCTCCAGTGGAAAATAGTAAGGTGAGGGTTTGTACTTGAGCCACAAATAATAGTAAATTAAGCCGTTATGTTAATCAATCTTCAATAGCATTACATCCCTGCGGCTGTTAGGACCCTGGCGAAATGACCATTTACACGGGACGATTATTACGCAAAATGCATTTAAATGAATGAAAATGTGCGATAATCGTTATGTCTAAAGGCAAAAACATAGTTTACTATTCATTTACTTTGCATTGTCGCTCACTTTCAACCAGCATAAAAATAATCGCTGACTTCTCGCTGCGTGGGAACACTCCCCACTCAGTGTTTCACATAGAATGTAAAGCGCTAAGCGAGAAGTTAGCGATAGTCAGCAGTGATCCGCCTGTCTAAATGCCCTGCACAAGCCGTGACAACCTTGGGCTACTTTCACATGGGCAAGCGCAATATCGGCCCAAGAAACCCGATCCGATATTGCGCTTGTCAACGTGTGTATTTGCACCATCCGAGGAGCGGTACGGGGCCTAGGAGACAGCGGGGTAGAGTTTGGGCCTAGCTATAGGAGCTCTGTCTCCCACCCAGAGGGTAACCGATGACACGTCCAAGGGGCGAGGGGAGGTTAATAAACGGGAAACTCAATAATGGATTACCTTAGTGTCTTTTGTCACGGGTGACGCCACCGTTTCTTCTGCCGTGGCGGAATTCCTGGATGGCAGAGTAAACTCACCCTCACGCGGCCCCCATGGGAAAATTCCTAGGTGTCGGAGTAAATCCACACATACGCAGGATTCTTTTAAGACACAGCCTCCGGAAACGGATGAGCGACGCTTTACTTGTAATAACTTGACAACTCCAAAATACATGCCAGCAGGAAAACAGTGCAAGCACATCAAAGTGGTGTGATAGGTAAGACTTACGGGTGAACAGGAGGAACCACAGTCCTGTTATCTGTGGGTCCTGATCCTGGCAACACGTTCTCTTCTCTCCAACACTCTACCGGTCAACACTCCCATTTGATAAACCAGGGTGTGCTGCATGGTGGTTCCTCACTCTCACTTTTAGTATGGAAGAAGCCCTTTCATATCTCCTGGCTACGGCAGTCCCAGGGCAGGCTGTAGACTTCTTTCCGCTTCTTCCATTCTGGGCCACACAGGCTGAAGGTGCCTGCGTGGTCCTCTTGCACTCTTCAGAACAGAACTCTTTCAACCCTTTTCAAGTCTGGACTCCCCTCTTGCACACACCTTGCATTCACATATATATTATAAGGTCACGTGACAAACAAACGGATACATTTTCCAGACAGTCAGCTCACATACCAGACAGTTAACCCTTACAGTTCTTGCAGATATGCAATACACATCATTCATGCAACACAGAAAACACTGACATCACATAGACAAATGCATGCATACAGTTATGGAGGGGCCCCGTTGTACCGGGCCACTACATATTATCCACAGATGCAAGGTGTTTGTCATGCAAAAATGCCTTGCATTGCTTCTGTGAAATTCCAATCCAAGGTCGCTTGTTTCACGCACGTCGGAGGATCGGCAAGTGTTTCCCATTAATTTTAATTGGAAACATCACACCGCACGGCATGCGATGTGTTTGACTGTCTCATTGAGAAAAATGGGCGATGCGTTCCGAAAAAATAGGACATGCAAAAATGTTTTACTTCGCAGCATCGCTCATGTGTATGACTCCATTCAAAATAATAGAGTTGCTATTTATGCATGTTTCATGCGTCTTGCAACACACAAAATCCATGCGAGATTCACCCACTTGTGTATGTAGCCTCAGCGGTGATGCCAGCACTCGTGGAGTTGTTTAGCCCAACAGTCGTCCTGTGTAAATGAAGTATGACATACAAATTGGCAGACGTTTGGCGGATGCCGTTGTTGGAAACTTTCCTTGGGGTTGTCAAACCTTGGTTCATGGTAATAGTAAAACTCTAGTGAATGACCAGTGATACTCCGAGCACTTTCCAAGCAGTATGACAGATAATTCAGAAGAGTTTGAGAGAGTTAGGCAACATTCATATGAGAGGGATATCAGGCCGAGGAGCTCAGCCCGAAATCACGTTTGCCAACACGCGATTTTCACAGCAATGCAAAGCGTTTTTGATTAACAATCACATTGCTTCTGTGAAATTAGGATCTCCGCACTCTTGTTGGGATCGCAAGTGTTTCCTGTTGACATCAATGGGAAACATCGCATGGCATGTGCGATGTCTTTCAAGGTCCAATTGAAAATAATGGGCGAGGCGTTCCTGGAGAGGCCCAAAGATAGAATATATTGCAATCATTTTTTTTCCTTGCGAGTCCCTTCAAAACAATGGAGGTCATATTTGTCAAATCTTTAGACCGTGCCCAGACTTCACAAGAGGACATAGCGGGAAACGGGGAGCAGCTGGGTAAGAACCACATCCACCGGCCCCCCTTCACCACCCGGGACAGTACCATGACTTAGTTTATGATGCTGTTCCATGGAGTCCCTTGGATGCCTACCTGCTGCCGCCATATTATCATATAGTGCTTTGAGAAATCCTTTATAAAAATTGTTTGTGGGGCAGAATTTTTAAAAAAAAAACAGCAATTTCACCATTGTTTTTTGTGTTCAGTTTTTATGGAGTTCACCAGGCCTTATGAATGACGTACCTTTATCCCATGGGTCAGTAAGATTATGCTATACCAAATGTATATAGTCTTTTGCTTTGTGTCACCAAATGCAGAGAGCCATAACTTTTCTATGTTTCTGTCAGTGGGGCTGTATGGGGACTCATTTTTGGAGGGAAAAGCTGTTTTTTTCTTATTAGTACCATTTTGGGTTACATAAGGCTACATTTTTCTGGAGAGGTGAGATAACCAAAACAGCAATTTTATATAATTTTTATTTACAGTACACACCATGCAGAATAAGTAATGCAATATTTTAATAACTTGCATGAGTGCGGTGGTACCAATAATGTTTATTTCTTATTGTTTGATTTTTTTATGTAATAAAAAAATTATTAAAAAAATTATATTAAGTTTTTTTAGGCCATTTTAGTCTGATCAATTCAGTACACTGCGATTCTTATGTATTGAAAAGTATTGTGCTGTCAGCACTATCCTTTTTCACCCTACCTCTAGTAGGGTGTAATCGATGTACTAAGAGGGCAGGTCTGGAGGCCTTAAGAGGTTCAGGCTTACCAGACAACTGCTTGGCACTCCATGATTGCATTGTTGGGGTGGGTGATGGAGAAAGCCTCCCTCTGTTGGCTCAGATACTGCTGCCACTATTGGCTACTACCATGGTTTCCCAAAAATAAAACCCAGCCTTATATTAATTTTTGCCCCAAAAGAGGTACTAGGTTTTATTTTCGGGGGAGGTCTTATTATGCTTACCTAGCAGGCTCGGTCCAGGTCCCGCTGCTCTCCACAGCTCCGACACGTTTCCTGCAGTCCTCAGCTGCCTATACAACATCACTTCCTGGTTATAGGGTTCATAAATCCCGCCTCCAGGAAGCAATGGCTGTGATTGGTTCTTCGACCGCTGCTCAGCCAATCAATGCAGCACTGGTTGAACCAATACAGTGGCTGTGATTGGTGTTACGTTCATGTGGGCCCACACGAACGTGCTCGGAGACGAGGATATAACACAAGCACAGGAACCTAAAACGGAATTCATACTGGACGTGCTGAGGAAACACCAACTGGACAGAGAACTGCATACTGTGGACTGGACTGACGGACAGACATAACATAGGGACTGACAAATGACCAAAACACTCACCTTGCATACATCTACACATAAGCAGATGATATAGCTATAAAGTACAAGGCATTGGTTCGTACATTGGCCAAAATACTTAAGCTTGCAAGCCACAATCAAGGCTCCTCGTGTCTTGCGGGTCCATCACTAGCAAGACAACATGTTACAGAGGACCCTAAGAGACACCCTTGCCCAGATATGGCAAACAAATTCAGCAGGACAAAGCAGAGACAAACTGACATAAAACTGACAGAAAATAAACATAAGAATGGGCATGAACCAACAAGAGACCAAACATACAGCAAGCTGCAATGGACAAGGATACATGACTGCTCCCCCTGGACATCAAACAGACACTGACAGGAGCTGGGTATATAAGTGAGCAAAGATCCAGGGGATTGGTTAGCAGGAAATCACCACACCCAGCCAGCACAATATCATTCCACATCTGTGGGCTGTGCTGATAATTCATTCACTTTTTGCTTGTCATTCATCTTAGGGAGGCATAAAAATCATCATTAGCTCATTCACCTATCATTCGGTTTAAACAGTGTTCCTTCAGTCCTTCTCATTCACTCATGCACCGAATGTGAATGACTGAACAATTTCTCATTTGAATGAGCCAACAAGGTTCCTGACTGTATAAACAGGCTGCATGAGAGTGAACGAGTTAGCGGCGACTTCACCAGCTCATTAAAACGATATCATCTAAAGGGACCCTGAGGGCTGCAGCAGACGGGCGCATGTGCAGATAGCTAGTCACTACAGAGCATATTAGCGCATGAACCAGGTAAAACATGACAAACACACGGCCATCAGAAGAAGCCCATAGGCTAATTTCACACGGGCAAGTGCAATATTAGGTCGATATCGCGCTCTGGGAACATGCGATATTCCCCGCAGATGCAAGAACGCCTCCCATCGCTTCAGTGCAGTTGCTGAAAGCCGCACTGGAGGATCGGCAAGTGCTTCCCATTGTTTTCAATGTGACACCTGGCATTGAACTTGCGTGCACCTCCGTGCAATATGTTTTCCGGCTCCATTGAAAACAATGAGCGAAGCGTTCCGAGGGAACACCCAAAGATAGGAAAAAAATCACTCATTTATATGATCCCATTCAAAAGAATGGCGTTCATATTTGTGTCTCACAATGCACAAATTTTCTCGGCCGTGTGAATGTAGCCTTAAGGCCCGTTTACACACAACGATAATCGCTCAAAATTAGCTCATTTTTTGAGTGATAATCATTGTGCATAAATGTGCGCCCATTGTGCACTTACCGTGCACTTTTCGTCCATCGCTGACTTCAGGTCCGCATGAAATCCTTGTCACGATAAGATAAGACGGACCGCACGCTAAGCTCTCCACCGGCATCGCTGATCACATTCTAAAACAGCTGTTAACAGCCGCTGTACCACTGAAGAACAATAGCGGTGTATTTAGAGAACAGACCACCCACTGTTCTCTAAACGCATGCGATAAAGTACTAAAGGTCTGATTTAGCCCATTAGTACCTATGCAAAATGATCGCTCAGAACCGTCAGATTCTGACGAATGTTCAGCGATCATCTGTGTGTGTAAATGCACCTTGGAGTTATCCTTTATAGGCAAGCATGTGGATACAGAGCTGTTATTGTTCCAACTAATTATCCCATGACTAATCTCCTTTATCTGAGCCAATTAGAATTTGTAAGTAGTTCTGCCTACGGTATGTTGGAAATGACTTTGTGTTATTCTGGGCTTTATTTAGACATTCGAAATGGATTTCTCTATGTCTTAATTACAGCAATATAAATGCTCCTTTTGTGGAGCGTCGCTACTTTTTGAATTCCCTTATTTCTATGGCTATCGTGTCTATAGGTAATTGCTTTGGATGTAAGCTCCCCCGCCATTACCTATTTGTGAAGATTGCGGTGTATTATTTACAGCTACCAAGATTACCAGACTACATTTACTAAGAGCGGCAGGCGCTGTGTTACCTGGAAATGGGTTTTCCTGCTTATCCAGACCATTTGCATCTCCTAAAATAACAGCGGCTATGCGGAGAGAGGCGAATGGTATTATGTCATTACCTGGTGCTTAGCTGGTGCTGCCACATCAGCAGCGATATTCATCAAGCTAATAGCTGTTCCGCATAGATTTGCATTGCGCATTTTAATATTTCTAATAGCAGTTGGATGTCACGGAAGGCAACAAGTTCTTCTAGCTTATTACTTGCAGCGGGGACGCACCGGAGCGCTCTCACATGACAGATCAGCTGCAGGAAGTCCTACTGGCGCTCCGTTTTTAATCACAAAGATCTGTTCGCGCTGCTTTGAATACTAGTGGAATCTGTTGAACCAGGAATGAAACAAGTGGATTGCAGGATGGGGGAATGAGGGATCGGACTATTTTCTCATCAATTGATTTGTGAGCAACACGCAGAGAATAAAACCCATTGAATTCAATGGGTTCATTCACCAGCGTGCGATTCAATTGCTCAAGAAAGCCCTGCAGCATGCTTTATTTTCCTGCGCATCCAAAGTCCCCATGGATGTCAATGTGGGATGTTCAACTGCGCAAAATATGCGAGGAAACGCGTGAGATCCTGCGTAATTGTGCAAGTAAAGGAACACATCTGGAACTCATTAGACTAGTTCGCCACTTCAATCTACACATATTTTTTTGCTGCGCATAAATGAAAGTGTCTCGCGGGAACAAAAGTATAGTAAAACATGCCTCGCGGGCGCAAAAAAAAGAATTTGCTCTTTCCGCAAAAACACTACACTCATACGTGCACAAATACGCATAAGCTCATGTGAAGGGGGCCGAAGGGCTGACTCACACAAGACTAATTAAGGCTTAAACTGTTGTGTGCATGCACTAATAAGGTCGCCGCTACGTAGCGTATTAGAGCATGAACCGGGAATATAGCGGGAAGATGGGTCATACTATGCGCATATTTTTGCATGCGTAATACACAGTGCGAAAAGCCCATTTATTTGCATTGGGCCATTCAGACCTGCATTTTTCACACACACATACTACGCACGGGAAAAAAAACTCAGCATGTCCTATTTTGGTGCGAATGATGTGTGTAACACGCACTATTATCATAGTCTGGTGCTTAAAATACTTGATAAAAGCTAAGTATCCTCATCTGAGTGAGCTCAAATCAACTATTCCGTGGAGGATCTAGAGGCTCACCCGACATGTTTGTTTTAGAAAATCCTTGCGTTCCCAATGAAATAATAGTGCAGGAACATATTTTGTGTTGTGTCATTCCTCTGTTACTGCTCCTGGAAATGTATGAATGACTTGAAAACTGGGTTTTACCATTCCACTTGTCAATGAAAGAGCTGCACATGGTGTAGTTGTTGGGGAGAGGTCCTATTTGTCCTGTGATATAATGTCAAAGAGATTTTTCAAAAAAAATCTCGTTAGGCGATATGACAAACTACATTCAAGCAGAATTGCTTAATTGCTCACCAAACATAAGGTCCTTTTACACGGGACGAATGTCGGGCAAACGATGCCCGACACTCGCCCCTGTTTTTTCTCGCTCTTGTGCTCCTGCATGGGTGCTAGCAGAGCAGGCTGGTTTACAGAGCGGCCAGCACTGGGCTGGGGCATTGCAGGAGATTTCTCTCTTCTTGCTCCCCCGCCCCTCTCTATTGAGATAACACAGCGGCCGTTCACAAATGAACTGCCGCTGTTTAAACTACACGATGAGCGATCAGCTCATCACTCATCGTTTATGCTACATAAAAGATCAGCAATGAAGGTCATCACTCATCGTGCAGTTTAAACAGCGGCCATTCAGTAGTGTCTCAATGGAGAGAGGTAGGGGAGCAAGAAGAAAGAAATCTCCTGCACTGCCCCCTCCCCCCCCCCCCTCCTTGCTGGCTGCTCCGTGAACCAGCCTGCTATGCTAGCTCCCATGCAAGAGCACGGGAGCGAGGAAACACAGGGACAAGTGTCAGGCATCGTTTGCCCGACATTCGTCCCATGTAAATGGACCTATAGTCATTTGTATGCACATTACTTACACTGGCCCAAGAAAGCATGGGCAGGCTGTGACCCATGTGCAGTATAGCATAGTTTAACATTTTGATTTCTCAAATCCATATGCTACTGTATAATATCTAGTAAAACATAACTTAAAAGGCACTTAACTTTTTAGGTGGCTTTCAGAGTAAGCTGCTGTGTGTACATGAGGAATAACACTATTTCTGGCATTTTCCCTCTGCAGGTTGCATCTCTAGTTTTCAGTACTCTGTAAGCTGATTGGTAGAGATGTCTATTATGTCTCCTGTACGCTGCACATGGAGAAAACAGCAGATTCTACTCTCTATAACTCATGCAAATAAATGCCTGCATCAATACAGCAGTACTAAGCAGTGTAGATGTGATTCTAGTAGCTCTGTAAGAGTAAATCACTCACCGTTATCTCCAGCAGCCACATCTGCCTGAGTCTCTGCTTCTGTCTCCTTCCTCTCCATAGACGTCTATGGACAACATGAGTTATCTCCTGTCTCCACTTCAACTGCCAACAGGGAAACCACTAGTGGGCAGCATTTTAGGGAGGTGAAATACACTTTTGCTAGTTGTCACATTGGCTATCACATAAGCACAAGTTGTTTGAAAAGTTAGCAACCATTTAAAATGAGTCACACTTTGGACCATTTGTGTAATTAGTGTAGCACAACTAAATCTACAGGCAGCTACATATAATTACAGTATCAAACTGGACTGTTTATGTGGAAAAGAGCCATTCCCTGATTAATGAAATGAATGTGCCCATACAGAGAGATAGCTGCATGTTCATTCAACCAACAGCAATTCCTACATGCGTTGTCAGTAGGGAGAGGAGAATAAACTGCTGTCTGACACCTCTGGCAGTGGCTTATTTCATATGGAAACAAAGAATCGGGCATATTGAATTCTAACACACTTCTTTTCCCCAACATCTGCCATCTGACCAAAAGTTAAGATCCATGCCCATTAGATTGTCAATTTTGGCAGAATTTTTGGACTTTTTTGTAAAGTGTATGGGCACTTGCCAGATAACTTATATGATCTGTATACTACAGTATAGTAGTAAACATATCTGATTCTAACCATATCTCCTAGATGCCTTTGCTGTATGAACACAGAGGTGAATGTTTTTGATTTGCTAATTCGTGCTCGTTACTACCAGAAGACTGTAAATCTGCTCATCAGTACCAGTAATGAAAGGTGATATTGATTACAGGGTAATTAGCAGTGAACTGGTTCAGGCATGTTGTTAACCCTCTATGTCTGTCACTTCCATTGAAACAACCTCACTTTATAGGGTATCTATTTATTACATGTACACTGCCAATGACAGATCAAGAAATATACAATATTCTCAGATTCCAGCTGCTTTGGCTGAAATCATGAACATGCTTGGCACTTCGTAGGTTCATTCAGAAGCTCAAGTGGGCATTTTAATTAGCACACATGCCACATTACACCATAATCAATAAATGGCAGGATAGCTTAACATTACACACATGACGTTATAATCAATAGCTGCCCAGAGAGTTCAACAGAGCAGGCATACCAGGAAACAACTCATGGTCACACCACCATGAGGTCAATTTCCATTCTTCAGGAAGTATAGGGAAATAATGGAGCTACTCTAGTGAACTAGGAGACCAAATTCATGTGACTAAACGTGAGGAATGGTTATAAATAAAATAGAAGTTAAGGGTGTTGCCAGCCCAGAATACGCCACAAACATGGATGGGCATGTCGACATAGGCACGGAAGAAAGCAACTGGGTAGGTGGCACAGCTCCTTTCACGAATTATGCTCAAGACCAAGGTTACAAGCCTGACTCCTCTTTATTAAACAGAACCAGCAGAGATATGTGTTTTGGGACATAGCCCCTTCCTCAGATAAGCTGGACAGAACATAGGTCTGGAATGGTAGATAACCCACATGTGTTTCAAGGCAACCTGTCTGATCCTCGCCCATCAAATGTGTCTAGATGAGCTATCATTCCATGAGCCACATTCTATCCAGCTTATCTAAGGAATGGGGTGTGTCCCCAAAACATGTCATGCACTGGTTTTATTGTTAACTAAAGAGGATTCAGGTTTATAAATTTGGTCTCATACATTATTCATCAAAGGGCTGTGCCACTTACCCAATCGTCTACTTTCCTCCTTGCCAATCTCTATTTTGGTATCAGATGTCTGCTGGTTGGATGTGTCCAGGACTCTGGTCACAAATTTTGATTGAGGAAGCACTTGTGTCCTTAGTGAGAGGGCGAAACGTTGTCCGGATTTTGCCTCTTTTGGGCTGCCGCTCCATTTGCTTTTGGGAAGATTTGTAATGTAATATCCTGGGCACAGAAGGGTCTCCTGGTGCTTGGTTCAGTGACATGTTAAAAATAGAGACTATCCTTTCTCTATAGCTATTCCTAAACCGCTTTGCTGATCTGTACAGGTTGCCTACAAAGCAATAGCATAATGGGTTGAGAGTAGAATTGGTAAGACCAAGCCACTGGGCAAATGGCCTCACCTGAAGGATCCAGTCATGTTTGAGATGTGCCAATCCTTCAACAGATGGCTTATAGGACATGTTGATGTCAATCCAGATGTCTACTACATAGAGGGGCAGCCAAGACAATGTAAAGAGAAGCACCAATGCCACCACCATCTTGGCAATTTTCTTTCGAGCCTTCAGTCTGGACCCAGACACGGACCAACTGTTATTGTCAATGACAGTGTCATTTGTCCCCCAGAGTTTGCGACTTGTAAGAAAGCAGATAAGTAGGTTAAATAAAACAGGAAAGCCATACAGAGCACAGAAGAGAAGAAAGTTGTAGAGGAGTTTCATGTTTATACTGGGCCAACTTTCTGTACAGACCACAACTGCCAGTTTTCCTGGAAAAAGGACCAAGTTCTGGGTCCTGTTCATGAACAACAGAGGAACACAGAGTCCAGAAGAGAATAGCCACACCACCATGATCATGATCCCTATTCTTCTGGAGGTGAAGAAAGTCCTGGCATGCAAGGGACTGTGCACACTGTAATACCTGTTCAGGCTGATCACAGCCAAGGTGAGCACACTAGCAGACACTGACACAGCCTGGACAAAGGGCACTGCCCTGCACAAGAAGTCTCCAAACACCCAAGCATTGTGCACCTGGTGGCCAAGATTGATTGGCATACAAATGCATATGACCATCATGTCACACACAGCTAAATTAACAAGAAGATCCCTGGTCCCAGAAACACCAGAAAAGCGACCTCTTCTCCTCCTCCTTGCCCCCAGCACTCTCAATGCCATGATGTTACCTGCTAAGCCAGCTAGGAAGGAGGCAGAGTACATGACCACCAATATAATCGTTCCTGGCTCATGTGCAGAGAGAAGGACGCTGCTGGAGAAAGGAGAGGACTTCCAAAGACTGTCATTTCCAAGAGACAGGTAGCCAAACAGGGAGACATTCCATGGGAGCAGCTCCCCCAGGCTGTGATGGAGATCTACAGTGCTCATCTTGAAGGGTCATTCATAAAGACTTAGATCCAGCTGGAGAGATCTCAGACTCCTCATCATCTCTCTGGCTGGAGGGCAGCTCATCCTCTGCTCTGTCCGCAGCCGCGACTCTGCGCACGATGTGCGGCGCTGGAGAATGCGGAGCTGTCCGGGGATCGGTGCTGAAGCAGACAAGTGCGGGAGCGCCGGCACCAGCCGCTTTATGAGCCGAGACTGAGTGACAGCACCAAGAGGCAGGACCGTGCGCTGCTCGGTGGGCACTGTGCCCCTAACCTGTGTCTGCGCCCTGGGCTAGGAAACCAGACGTGCTGAAGACAATGGCAAGGAATCCACTAAAGGTCAAGACTGTTATGCAAAATGGTATTTAATTAGAAACATCAAAGATGTTATTAGGAAGGAGATCTGATAGTAGTTTGGGTTCTGAAGATAGATAAGACTGCATGGACAGATGAGAGAGAGAAAAGGAAATAGATAGATAGATAGATAGATAGATAGATAGATAGATAGATAGATAGATAGATAGATAGGAGACTGATAGATAAATTGATCATAGATAGGAGATGATAGATAAATCATAGATAACAGACTGATAGATACATTGATCACAGACCATGCATAAGAAATAATAAATAGAATGAGATAGATTATAGATAAGAGACGAATAAATAAACTGATAAGAGGTGATAGATAAATTGATCATAGATAAGAGACTGATAAATACATTAATGATAGATCAAACATAAGAAATAGATGGATAGATAGATAAATAGATAGATAGGAGATAGGAGACTGATATATAAATTGATCACAGATCTTGCCTAATAGATAATAAATAGAATGAAATAGATAGATCAAAGATAAACCACTGATAGATATATTGATCATAGATAAGAGATCATAGATAGATTAGTTAGATAGATGGATAGATTATAGCTAGATAAATTGATCATAGATCACGGATGATAGATAGATAGATAGATAGATAGGAGATAGATAGATAGATAGATAGATAGGAGATAGATAGATAGATAATGGATAAGAGACTGATAGATAAATTGATGATAGATAAAGTTATCATAGATCATGCATAAGAGAGGATAGATAGAATTGGATAGATAGATAGATAGTAGATAAGAGACTGCTACATAAATTGATCATAGATAGGAGATGATAAATAAATCATAGATAAGAGACTAATAGATACATTGATCACAGACCATGCATAAGAAATCATAAATAGAATGAGATAGATTATAGATAAGAGACTAATATATAAATTGATAAGAGATGATAGATGAATTGATTGTAGTTTAGAGACTGGTTGATAAATTGATCATAGATCATGAATGAGATAAATAGAATGAGATAGATAGATCAAAGATAAGAGACTGATAGATAAATTGATCATAGATGATGCCTAATTGATAGAATGAGAAAGAAAGATCATGGATAAGAGACTGGTGGATTTATTGATCATAGATAAGAGATAATCAATAGATTGATCATAGATAGATGTCAGATAGATGGATAGATTATAGATAGATAAACTGATCATAGATTATGTATAAGAGATGATAGAAAGATACAAATGGTGCAGAATCTCACTGGCTGCCACAGAATATTATAATTAAGGGCTCATGTATGATAAAAGTGCTGTTGAACTTCCAACCTATTGTCTCTTTTCAGGCTGTTTACTTGTATTTGTTCAAAACCAAATAAAAGCTTTTGAAACTGAAGTACATTTGCCTTTACCTGCACTTTTCAGTGTGTGAAAGTAGTATATGCAATGGCCTCAAATGCATTGATCAGTCATTTATATGTTATCCAGCCACTGCCACAACTAGTTATGCACAAATTACCCAAGTATGTACCCCATTTAATAGCTGGATCCACCACAGGTACTATATACCTGAGTTCTAGTATATAAATATACAGAAAAATCTACAAGGATGTAATTACCAGAAAATCAGGCACAGCAGCTGAGAGGGAGGAGGGCACCTTCACTTTTGAAAGTGCTTCAGAAGTGATGGGTAGTAGTACGTAATGTGCATATTAGAAGAAAAGAGAGATGTGTGTGAAGGTGAATGTGGATGAAGCAAGGAATAATAGACACAGTGGATGGTGATCAGGGCAAGTATATGGAGTAAGTAGAACAGACTGGCCAATTAGCATATAGCTGCCTCCCCAGCTATCACAATGTTTTCTCCAACTTGATCAACAGTAATGCTCCCTCAGTGCTACTGACAGCCATGCACAAAGGGCTACATCTTCCGCTTCTCACTTTCTTGTGCCAATGAGAGATCAGTGAATCTGCTCCGGTGGCTGAATTGTAGCTTTGTTTTAGAGATGTTTAACAGCATAGGGAGCAGAGGCTGTGGTTGCTCTAATAGGGTTTGGGGACTGACGCATGTGGCAGGTACTTTTTAAGAGCACTTTATGGATTGTACCCACTGGTGAAGCACTATGGCTGGTACTTTTGGGCACTCAGTAATGTTATGGACTGTTATGGGGCACTGTGGGTAGATTTCTAATGTGACTAACACTTTTTGGAGCTCTAAGGCAGCTTTATAACTATAGCTGACCCCATCAGGGGCACTAGAGAGGTGCACATTTTTGATAGATAGATAGATAGATAGATAGATAGATAGATGATAGGAACTCTGGATTTGATATATCATATAGCAATTGTGTATACGAAAAGCTTTTATTATCTTGGATAACAATTCCCCAGGACCTAGCATTGAATTATTGCCCATGAAATGTGTCATTCAGACCCTATTACATAGCTAGAAGGCAAAGAAAAAAACAGTCCAGTATTTATCATGTTCACAAATACCTCATCAATCAATTCACACTTACACTAGAGGCCATTTAATTTCTCACTTACAGCTGAGTATCTCAAGCCCACTCATTCAAAATTAACTGACAACAGCCACTTTTACCATCTGTTTTATGTTTCTGCAGCCGCCTGTCATCCTGTCATAGCAACACATGAATGATTGATTTGATTTCATAATATTTCCCTCTGCTTGCCATTCCTTTATTACACCAAGAGAGTTGTGTTCACTTTCAAGAGAGGCTTTAACTAGCTTTTGTTATAGTGCACAAAGAAAGGACATCTGGACTTTATAGTAAGAAAAAGAGAAATGGACAGTAAATGGTTCCACATTCATTCAAAAGGATCGTATGCAGGACAACAGTAGGGGGTGAAAGGAACAAACCCCCCTTACTCAAGCAATTTAGAACAGAGCAAGGTCTCTCATAATCAGATTTGTCCAATGCACTGTATAATTATAGTAACCCTATTGCAGAATGAATATCGCCCTAATCATGGCTTTGGGGTAAAAGAAAAATTCAAGTTCTATGATTTTTGCAGGTGGTTTCAATCTGTTACATTGTAGGATCAAATAAGCATAAAAATCCAAAATTGTATATGTAAAAATGATACGAATAAAGGCCTATCAGTCATAATAAAACCACAAAAATTCACTCCAACAGAATAAAAAAAGAAAACTTATAATACTTTTTTGCAGTAGTTTTTATTTGCATTTTGCAATACAATAGTGATAATATTATTGATCTAGTGTTGACATATCCATCAGTACTTTACAGGTCAATGATAAACATGACTTTAAATGTCAACATAAGAGAAATAAGGTGGCAACAAGATGACTAATAGACAGGGTTGCAGTATGCACCATTATCAGCAAAAATTACACATGCATGTAAGAGGGGCGGGAAGGGGGGATGACAAATTAATTCAGATCAAAGTGGTTGTAACTGGAATAGTGGAATCATTCTTCCCCCTTACCTGGCCAAAAGTTATGACCATTTAACCAGCATGAGTAGCAAATTACTGAAAAAAGCCAGAGATAACCGCAGGTAACGCGGTGATACATGTGGGGCTGGGGTTATTACTACAGGCATAGATGGATTTGCCTACATTCACGTTTTGGAGTAGGCATGGTGTTTAGGACTACTTTTGCTACTTTCTAATACCATGTCATTCTATTCCATTTGGGACCTTTTAATTCCAATTATTTTCTGCACTTGCTCTTTATTATATTTTCTTGTCCCATTTCATTGGACTGTATGTGCACTTTGGTTATTATACTGTGCTGGTCTTGCTAGGAGGTTTGTTTCTATCCTTGTAAGTTGCCTGTAGTGACTGTTTGCTTTATTGTAGCATAAACAATGAGTCTTTGAACTGAAGTGTTTTTAATGAGTATATATGTTTATTTTCTGATGAAGGGTTGTTCATTTTATTTTGGGTGTGCTTTATTTGTTGGATGCGATTTCTTGTTGTTATCTCATGGCCATGTTCACATCTTTTTTCGCACCGCTCTTTTCCTCATATTTGTGGTGCCCATCTGTTTTGGATTATGATCTACTAACCCTGCACACTTAGTGCAGTAGTGTCTACCAAATGACCCCTCAAAGTACGAATTAAGGACTCATCCTCACTTGTAAGGGTGGCTTTACACAGCGTAAACAGTACAAGACTGGTGGATGAGATTTCTAAAATCTCCTGCACATAGAGCGGGAAATTTCTGCAACAAATCCACAGTATGGCTGGATTCACACAGGGCGGATTTGCAGTGGAATTTCACTGCGGCAAATCCACCTGCTGCCGCTAATGCCGGGATTGGCTAGCCATGTGGACGAGTTTTGTCAAAAATCTCATCCACATGGGGTGGACAATCCGTCGCGATAAAGCCGGCATTAGCCGGCACTGTGACCCGGATTCTCGGGACGCAGCATGTCCATTTATTTTTTTTTTCGTTGCGGCCTTGCTCCTCTCTATGGGAGAGCTGGCCACAACAGAAAAGCATGCAGTGAAGCTGCTCCAAAACTCATGGCTAAGTGCCATGGGTTTTGGAGCTACATTTATCCTGCGGAAATCTTGAGTTTTTTCGCTGCGGCAAAACCGCGAGATTTGTGCTGCAGATTTCAACCCTTGAAGTCTGAAATGCAAGGGTTAATTCTGCAGCAGCTCTGGAAGGAAGACTGCAACCAAATGCACACTATTTAGATGTATATTTGGCCACTGTAGATTTCCAGTGGATTTGCTTTGGGTTTTCTGCTGTCAAAAACCCACAGCAGATACATGATGTATGAAGCTGTCCTAAGACTCCACTTTTCAGGAGGTTGGACTGCCAAGACATGAATTACATGTTCTGCTGAATGGCTCAGAGTGTCAGAGCTTGAACCCATGACCTCCTGTCCTCCAGTCCATTAGGCCATCTAGGACTTGGACAGCTCCTCTGCTGAAACCTAGCCATGTTTCTCTGTCTTGGCTCCAGCCTGTTCTTGATTAAGCCTCCTGTATAAACCTGGCCTGTTCCCTCCTCCCTTGTGTGATTATTGTGCTCCACTAGCCATTCATCAAGCGCCACTTCTGCCTGATCCTCTGCTATTCAACTGAGACCTTCTATTAGCAACCCCTGGCTTCCCTTTTGACAACGTTATCCGCCTTCTCCAATTGTACTGCGACACTGAGACCTTCTGATAATGACCCCTGGCTTCCCTTCTGACAATGCTACCCGCCTCCTCCATTTGTACCACGACACTGAGACCTTCTGATACCGATCTCTGGCTTCCCTTCTGACAACACAATCCGCCTCCTCCATTTGTACTGCAAACAAGTACTCACGTTACTGACTACTCTCTCCCTACCTGTGGCTACTACAGCTGAAGCTCCAAACCACTGATTGAAACCGCTACACAGAGCTTCAGAGTGGTGGGGTATATGTGGTATTCTTCAGCCCCATGAGTAGCCTTTTCGATTTTGATTATTTCTATTCACTTTAACCAGATACTGAAGGGGAATTTGGAAAACTATTTAAAGGGTGCAATTGTATTATCTTAGTCTTATTGTGGCATCTGCTAGATGCCTCATGTCCTTTCCATCCTGTATTCATTAGCTCAGATATATTCTTCAGCACACTAATTAGGGCTATGTTCTTGCATAGTTACATAAGGTTAAAAATGCTTCAACGTCTTGTATAATATGTTAATAACTGAGAGAGAGAAATACGTTGTCATGGTTTGGATCTAGAATGTATCTGAAGGGTACTTGCGTTACTGTGTGTTCAGGTTCTTTTTGTGAGCTTTAGAAAATATAGAGCTTTAATGAATAAGCCAAATTTTGGAAATCTGACATGTGTCACTTTAGCATAGAATAACTCCGTAAAGGTTTTGCATATCCAAATGACTCTGACATTGTTTGTTCGCCCCGTATTGTAATTCATTTAGGTGGCAAAATAGATGGATAGAACTTGTGTATATTTATTAAAAGTCCCAAAATTGTGAAAATTGTGAAAAAATTGTCATTTTTTCACCTTTTTAACTGCAATATCTCAAATATGTGCAAACATATACTGTACAAATAGATATATATTTCCATCTGTTACTTTATGCACATTTAATAAACTTTTTGTTTTTTAAAACATTTAGGAGATGTACAAATTTAACATTGATAACATTTTGAGGAACATGTTGTTTTTCTACACTAAGCCAAGATTGCAAAGGCTCATAGGTGTCAGAATGATAGATACCCCCCAAAATGACCCAATTTTAAGAACTACACCCCTTAATGTGTTCACTGAGGGGTATTTTGAAGAGGAGTCCAGAAATATTCAGATAGAAATGAATACCTTAAGAAGGTTATTCTAGCCAACTTACATATACTAGGAGTGGCCCTTTAAGATGCTGTGGTGGGAGCGTAAATGGATAAGGTGGTCTGCTATATAGTTTGCATGTGGCCAATGTCTGATAACTTAAGCTCTAATAGACTACACCATATAAAGGCCCATTTATACACAACGATTATTGCCATTGTTTCAGCGATAGTCGTTGTATATAAATGCTCCCATCTTTTAATCTTCTGAACGATGATTTTTAGGTAAGCATAAAATCCATCATTCAGTCGGAGACAATATAATACAGATCGCATGCTGCATTTGCTGTCCATGGTGCTGTATTCTCCAAAAAAGCACTGATTACATTGTATTCAGCTTGCAGCCCCTTGGCAGAACAAAGGAGCTGTATGCAGAGAACAGACCACCTGCTGTTCTCTGCATACAGGTACAGGAGTCTCATTTACATGCAAATGAAGGTGATAAGCTGCTAATGGATATTAGTGTCCATTAGCAGTTTATGCAAAACAATCGCTCAAAACCTATTTGTTCAACGATTATCTTTGAGTGTATCCATGTTTGCTTTCCATATCTAATATGTAAAAAATAATTCATTTGCTCTAAGACTGCTGTTTTACTAGATTCACAACTCAAAGTGGACATGATGGCTTTGCGCCCATTTGCACATGAGTCCTACAATGTATTATCCTAAACAGTCAGGACGGAGAACAATTCTGATTTTCATATCCTTTAGAATGCTCATTCTGTTATGAAATTGCCACAGATTTCCACTATGGATTTATTTCACCCTTTGCATATCTGCAGTAAAATCCTCATGTAAGGGCCACTCACAAGGGCGCATTTCCCATCCGTGCATTTCATGGACAGCACATGGACCCATTTTTGCCAACTAGCTGTTCACACGGGTGTTTTTGTTTACCCGTCTGATAGTCTGTGTGAAAATTAATTACAGCATGCCCTATTCTGGTCCGTACCACAGCCCAGAATAAGGCATACAATATCCACCGCCCGCAAGTATCGGACAGCATATGAGTGGGTGTCCATGCACAGATCGAGGCGAGTTTGCACCTGAGAGCCTTGAGCGCAAATTACATAGGCCCATGTTAAAAAGGGCCCTTAGGGTACATCCATATGCAGTAAGATGCATATTTTGCTACAAGTTTAATTCCCTCTACAGTGAATAAGAACTTTTCCATAGCATGAGCATGAGTTTCGTTACAAGGAATCTGTCACCTGATTCATGATGGCTTACCTGAGGATAGCATATACTACTGGGGGAGTAGTAAGATGATCTCTGTGTTACACTTGTTCTTCAAAGGGTTAATCTAGCTTAGCCTGAAGCTCTTGAATACTATTGAACTTTGATACTAAAACTGTAATGAGACAATTGTGTACTTGACAAGCCTGCTAATTAGATTCTGTTTGTAATGTACTTAATAACGAGGGTTTACTTAAAGGGAATTACATTTTCAATCTGGGTAACAAATATGAGTGTTTAAAAACTTTATATTGAATACATGCAGATAAGGTTATTTGTATGGACTGCCCATCACACTAGGTGTAATGATACGCGTATGTGCTGCGTGCCGTCAATCCCCATACACTATCTGAGGCTTCTTTCCCATGAGCGTGTATCGGCAACCGTTTTAACGGCCCAACGATATACGCTACCATCTAGGGCGTAGAAGCTCGTGAACGGGCACACAGCATAGGCCCCGGCACATATACGCCAGGGTCACCATGCCCTCGTTCCTTTCCCCTCCCTCCCCCTCGCAGGCTTACCTCTGCTCTCCTCCCTGTTAGTTCTTTGTAATTGGAAGGGGTGGGGGCAGAGCTAAGCACCACCCCATCTCGCCTCCTCCCATTGCTGGCTGCGGACAAGGGGCGGGATGGGCGGGGAGGAGAGTAGAGGTGAGCCTGTGAGCGGGAAGGAGAGCAGAGGAAGGAAGTTTAGCAGCCATAGGAGCCCATGCAGCGGCCAACGTATTCCAGCCCCAAAGATAGTTCCCGGACTATGTTTTGGGCCCGACATAAAAGTGCCCGGCGCTATATTGGCCAGCCAGGTGCTTGTACGTCACAGGAATACAGCCGTGTGATCTGATGCATTTGAATCCAATGCATCAGATCACAGCGTATATCAGCTGGCAGTGAAAATGACCGGCTAATATACGCTCGTAGGAATAAAGTTGGAGTGTGCATACACACATAATACATGTCAAGATGGTCCATGCTGCAAACTTTTTTGTGCTTGCATTTTGTGTGCTGTGTGTGAAAGACACAATTAAAAGTCCATGTGGGAGCTGTACCACGTATTACACGCACAAACCCTGCCCGCGTAATATGCGGTGACATCTGCACATGTGAAAGAGCCCCAACTAACACTGCTTGTGGGAATGAATGTCTGCCAACAAATAAGGACCTGTGTCATACTTCTCAAGTAGGATGCATATATTCAATAGCCAAAGTAATATGTTCCAAGTGTAATATATCGTTATTTTGAAGGTGTCAAGCCACAGATAGGTGGTTTATTGCTGTACATCTAGATGCTGCTCCCGTTCTTGTATTAGTCGCTGCTGCATTTCTAACAGATGAAGTCACAGATATAATCCTGGAATATGATTTTTAATTTTATTGGTCTTTAATGGAGTTCAGGAAATGTTTCATCAGACACGAACTAAGTACCTTTCTGCTGCCAGCCTTACTAAATACAAGGGTGGTTTCCAAACCATATCTAATCCCACCACTAGGAGATGTTCTGTGTTGAACCCACCTATATGGGTCCAAAAAGGAGAAAGGGAAGACAAGAGTAAGCAGAAAGGCAGCAAAGACTACAAATGCCTTTAAATCATGAAATCAGAAAATCAAGAAATGTCAAAGAGAATTGCATTGCTAATGTAGTTTTTAAGCTTTTTTTTTGTAGATGGCTTCAGATATTACAAAGCTGGGTCATGCAAGACAGGATATGTACTGGCCATGCAAGGTGAAGTACTATTACAACAACCGCTCCCACCTAGGATATCAGCCTTGGAAGTACAGCTGATTGCACTCACTGAGGCATGTAAGGTGACTGGAGGTAAGACTGTAAGCTGCACACAAGGGCCGGGTACTCTTTGAGCATCGCCAGCAATAATGAGTCCATTGACATGGTAGAAGCTTTATGGGCAAGCCAGTTAAAAATGCAGAAGCTATATTAGATTTGTTGTCGGCACTAACTGTACCCAAATAGGTTAAAATTGTCAAAGTCAGGGATTACACCAAAGAGACCACTCCAAGGGCGAAAGAAAACAGGAAGGTGGATGAAGCTGCAGCTCGGTTGTCTCTAATTGGGGTAATGGTGGCTGCTCTAGAACCCCTAGAAAAGGGGATGGACCTTCCCTATCTTTCTTGCTGGCACAAGCACCACAGAGGAAGGTGGAGGAGTGGTAAGTAAAAGGAGCTGAACAGGATGGTATTTGGCAAAGAGGTAAATTGACCTGCTTCCCACGAGTGCTAAACCCCATGATGATGCATCTAACCCATGGACTGACACATCAGTCACAGGAGGTATTGTGTGGTGTAGCGTCTTCTGCTTGGATTGGCCCAGGGTTCAACAATGTCACAACAAGGTTTGTACAGGCTGGTATTGTCTGTGCCTGTCATAGCCCAGATAAAATGGTAAAGGTACTTGCTCAACATACTGCATGACCATATTACCTCTTTTAGAGACTGCAAATGCACCTTGTCAAACTGCCATAGTTGGGCCAATGTGAGTGTATCATTGTCTGTTTTGATCTCTTTTTAGGTTGCGACCACAGCTGCAGAAAAGAATATGGCTAAGAAGCCATTGTCTGATGTAGTATGTCAATATGGAGGATGATAGGGGACAACAGTTTGTTTATCGAGTTCTTGAGAGGATTCAGTAGTAGCAAGGAAGATAGACTCAATGGGATCCTCAACCTTCAAGATTAGCGAGGCCAAAGAAGAGAAACAGAAGCCAAGGATAATGTCTACTCATTACTTTATACTCAGGAACACACCCAACAGAAAAATGTCACTTAAACCCCTGGTGAAGAGTTGTGCGTCCTGCAACAGACACAAGCTATGCACAGAAGAATGGTACACAGCACTTGCAAACCCTATAAAATTGGGTCAGGGACATTGCAATATGTTTTGTTTGGAAATATATGTGTGTATATATATATATATATATATATATATATATTAGTTCAGACACGGTTAACAGCACAAGTCTGCTTCACGGTTATTATTAAATTGTTTATTAGATGTGTACTGAAAATATTTACAGTTTTGCTTTCCATAGCAGCAGATGTCAGTCCGATACTTAAAAGGACCTCTTATCTTTGTAAGATGGCTCATCTCCAGCAAAGAGACACAGCCAAATGTTCCTTATGTCTTAAGATGCAGCCTAATACAGTCTGCAAGTGTCTGGTATGGCAATTTTATGGAGCAAAGCAGTCTATTTCAATGGACAACCATAAGACCTTCATCTTCATTCACCAAAGGCTAATGATCATTAGGTCTACCCTTACTCGTCAGACTGTAACATAGTATGTTAGGCCGAAAGGAGACAATATCCATCTAGTTCAGCCTGTTTCCACTTCCTCTGTTGATCCAGAGGAAGGCAAAAAAGCCACCAATGAGACAGAAGCCAATTTAGCCCATGTGGGGGAAAAAATTGCTTCCCGACTCATTGGCAGTCAGAATAATCCCTGGATCAATGTTTTGAAAGTTCCTGACTCCAAGACCCGGATCAACAACCCCACTGGTTATTTAATGTCTATATCCTGTAATATCATGGTGCTCTAACAAAACATCTATTCCTCTCTTAAACTCCTCTATGGATTTTGCCATCACCACGTCCTCAGGCAGAGAGTTCCAGTCTTACTGCTCTTACAGTAAAAAAAAACCCTTCTGTGTTGGTGATGGAACCTTCTTTCCTCTAACCATGGCGGATGCCCTCTTGTTACCGTCGCAGTCCTGGGTACAAACAGATCATGGGAAAGATCCTTGTATTGTCCCCTAATGTATTTATACATAGTTATTTGGTCACCCCTTTCATTGGCATGTTCTCTGGGTATTCCAGTCCTCCCATTCCATGTATTAGTTTAGTTGCCCTTCGTTGAACCCCCTCAAGCACTGCTGCATCTTTCCTGAGCACCAGTGACCAGAACTGTACATAGTATTCCATGTGTGGCCTGACAAGTGCTGTATATAGTAGAAGAATAATGTTCTTGTCCCTCGCCTCTATACCTCTTTCAATGCACCCCAAGCCTTTATTTGCTTTTGCAGCAGCTGACTGGTATTGATTGCTCCAGTTAAATCTACAGTCGACCAGTACCCCCAGGTCTTTTTTCATATCACTTTTCCCTAGCAGTATCCCATTTAGTGTATATTGGTGACACCCGTTTCTCCTGCCCATGTGCATAACCTTACATTTATCAATATTGAACTTCATTTCCCATTTTTCTGCCCAAGCCCCCAGTTGATCTAGGTCAGTTTGTAGACGTACATTGTCCTTCTTTGTATTAATTATCTTGTATAATTTTGTATTGTCTGCAAATATTGATACTTAACTGTGCAGTTCCTCAATCAGATCAATGATAAATATATTGAACAGAATGGAGCCTATTACTGAACCCTGTGACACCCCACTAGTGACCGTGGCCCAATCCAAGTATGAACCATTCATTACCACCCTCTGCTTTCTATCTCCAAACCAGTTTTTTACCCAACTACATATGTTTTCAGCCAGTCCGAGCTGTCTCATTTTATATATCAACCTATTATATAGCATGGTGTCAAATGCTTTAGAAAAATCCAGATATACAAGATCAATAGACTCTCCCAGGTCTAGCCTAAAACTCATTTCATTGTAGAAGCTGATCAAATTGGTCTGACATGATCGACCCTTCATGAACCCATGCTGATGAGAAGTTATACCATTGTTTTCCCTGAGGTATTTCAGTATGGTGTCTCTCAGAAACCCCTCGAATATTTTTCCAATTATTGAAGTGAGACTTACCGGCCTGTAGTTACCAGGCTCTCTTCTTAATAATAATAATAAACTTTATTTGTATAGCGCCAACATATTCCGCAGAGCTTACATAGACAGGGGGAATACAGAAAGACAAAAATACAAAAATTACAGAACCACGGTTACATAGTAATCAGTTGAGGGAAACAATAGGGGTGAGGGTCCTGCTCCAACGAGCTTACAAACTATAAGTAATGGGGTGATACAGAAGGTAAAGGGCTGGAGATGTGCACAGTATGGCAAGGTGGAGAGTGAGGGATTCTATACACATAGACAATGGTCAGACATTTGGCCGTGTGACAGCAGAAACGGTATGACTGCAGGAGAGGTTTATGATGGCTAGCAGGGATTGCAGTCAATAGGTCAGGGAGCATGTTATCAGGCAGAGTACAGGAGTACAGAGGGGTTTGTTTAGGGAATGTGGTATGCCTCCCTGAAGAGGTGCATTTTTAGAGCATGCCTGAAGTTCTGCGAGTCCTGGATTGCTCGGGTAGCCTTTGGTAGTGCGTTCCAGAGGACCGGGGCTGCTCTGGAGAAGTCTTGGAGGCGGGAATGAGAAGTTTGAATTAAAGGGGTGCTCAGTCTGGTTTCGTTAGCAGAGCGGAGAGCCCGGGCTGGGTGATGGATTAAGATGAGGGAGGCAATATAGGGGGTCGCTGCGCTGTGGAGGGCTTTGTGGATGAAGGTAGCGAGTTTAAATAAAATTCTGTATTTAACGGGCAGCCAGTGCAGTGACTGGCACAGGGCAGAGGTGTCCGAGTAGCGGCTGGACAGGAAGATGAGCCTGGCTGCCGCATTCAGGATGGATTGGAGAGGGTAGAGTCTGGTGCAAAAGAGGCTGATCAGCAACGAGTTGCAATAATCAAGCCGAGAGTGGATGAGTGTAACAGTAAGCGTTTTTAGCGTGTCCACAGTGAGAAAAGAGCGGATTCTTGCGATGTTCTTGAGGTGCAGCTGACATGTTCGGGCGAGAGATTGGATGTAGGGAGGAAATGATAGATCAGAGTCGAATATGACTCCACGGCAGCGGGCATGTTGTCTAGGAGTTATAGTGGCGCCACACACTGAGATGGAGATGTAAGGATGAGGTCAGTTAGTCGAAGGCGGAAACACCAGTAAGTCAGTTTTAGAGAGGTTTAGTTTTCGGTAGAGAGAGGACATAGTGTTAGAGACAGCGGACAGACAGTCGGTGATGTTTTGGAGGAAAGGTGCAGAGATGTCACGGGAAGAGGTGTATAGCTGGGTGTCGTCAGCATAGAGTTGGTATTGGAGGCCCATTCTCCTGATGGTTTGTCCAATAGGGGCTATGTAGATAGAGAAAAGGAGGGGACCGAGGACCAAGCCCTGGGCGACCCCAACAGCAAGGGGAAGAGGAGGGGAGGTAAAGCCAGCAAAGGAGATGCTGAAAGAGCGGTCAGATAGGTAGGAGGAGAACCAGGAGAGAGCAGTGTCCTTTAGGCCGATGGAGCGAAGCATACTGAGGAGGAGTTTGTGGTCAACAGTATCAAATGCTGCGGAAAGGTCGAGGAGAGTCAGTAGGGAGTAATCGCCCCTCGATTTGGCGGTCAGTAGGTCATTGGATACCCTTGTAAGGGCAGTTTCTGTCGAGTGTTGAGGTCGGAAGCCAGACTGTAGGGGTCTAGGAGAGAGTTCTCTGATAGATAGCTTACAAGGCGGGAATAAACCAGGCGTTCTAGTAGTTTGGAGATTAGAGATGGGTCGGTAGTTGGCATCATCAGTCGCGTCCAGAGTCTGCTTCTTTAGCAGTGGGGATATGATGGCGTGTTTGACAGAAAAGGGAAAGATGCCAGGGGTCAGAGAGAGGTTGAATATAGTGGTGAGATGGGAGATGACCACTGGGGAGAGGGATCGGAGGAGGTGTGAGGGGAGGGGGTCGCTAGCGCAGGTGGTGGGGCGAGCAGAGAAGAGCAATTTGGAGACTTCTTCCTCTGTCGCTGGTCTGAGTACAGACAGTGAGCAGGAGCTAGATGCAGTGCTGACAAGACTAGGGTCAGGGCTAGTCTGGGATTGGGAAGTTATTTCCTGACGGATGTCATCAATTTTCTTTTTTGAAGTAAGCAGCCAACTCTACAACACTGAGATCCATCATCGGGGGCTGCGGTTTGGGCTGAGAAGGGAGTGAAAAGTATCAAACAGCCATTTAGGGTTGTGCGATAGTGAGGAGACTAGACAGGTGAAGTAGACTTGTTTGGTGTGGTGGAGGGCAAGGTTGTAGGTTCTGAGCATGAATTTGTAGTGGAGAAAGTCTGCGGACTTTTGCGACTTCTTCCATAGCCGCTCAGCACTTCTAGAGCACTGCTGGATAAAGCCTGTTTGAGGCGAGAGCCAGGGTTGCCGCGTTCTACATCGGATGGCTCGGGTCCTGGGGGGCGCCGCTTCATGCAGGGCATGTTTGACAGCGGTGTTGTAGTGAGCGGCAGCCAAGTTGGGGCAGGACAGGAGAGAGCTAGGCAACAGAGAGGACTGTAGGGATTCAGCAAAGTCCTGGGTGTGAACGGCCTTAAGGTTCCTGTAGGTACGGTAGGTAGGTGGGTTTGGAGAGATGTTAGGGAGCGTGACAGAGAAAGAAAGGAGGTTATGATCTGAGAGCAGGAGAGGGGAGTTAGTAAAGTTGGAAGCAGAGCAGAGACGGAGGTAGACCAGATCAAGAGTGTTGCTATCCCTGTGAGTGGGAGAGGCTGTGAGTTGAGAGAGACCAAGGGAGGAGGTGAGCGAAAGAAGCTGAGACGCAGATGGGGAGTTGGGGTCACTAGTGAGGATGTTAAAATCACCTAACATGAAGGTTGGAATTTCACAGGATAGGAAGTGGGAGAGCCAGGCAGCAAAGTAGTCCAGAAACAGGCGAGGAGCACCTGGGGGGCGGTAAATAACTGCTACTTGCATGGACAGCGGATGGAAAAAGCCGTAGGGCATGTACCTCAAATGATGGAAAAAGTGAGTGAGGGTACTGGGGGGCTGACCTGGTAGGTACATTTCGGGGAGAGAAGAGCACCTACTCCTCTGCCACACCTGTCATCTGGTCTCGGGGTATGGGACAACTGCAGTCCATTGTAAGACAGTGCAGCAGGGGAGGCAGTGTCAGACTGCTGTATCCACATTTCTGTGAGAGCAAGCAGATTTAGAGATTTAGCAGTAAAAAAGTTGTGGATGGTGGGGAGTTTATTACATGCTGACTGGCAGTTCCAGAGCGCACATTTAAAGGAGTCAGGGGAGGGTATGCATGGGCTAGCAGTTGGGCTTGGAGATTTTATTAGTGAGTCAGGTAGGGGGTGATAGCTAGGAGCAGTGGAGGGTGGGCCAGGACTGGGTGAGATATCCCCAGCAGCTAGTAGCAGCAGGATGCAGAGGGTTAGCAGATGGTTAGGAGATTTATGAGGACGACTGTTATGTTTGTTAGTGGCATTAGGGGGTTTGAGACTAAGCAAGAAGGTAAAGAGTGCATGCGAGCTGTGCATAGGTGAGGACAGAAGAGAGGAGCTAATGTGAATAGAGTGCCCCAGAGGTTGGCACTTGAAAGAAGTTCTGAAACTGAGAGCAAGAATGAGAACAAATGTGACAGCATTAGCGATAGCTTTGAAGTGTAAAGTATTTAGGCAGACCCCTTTTTGTATATTGGAGCCACATTGGCAATACGCTAATCCGGTAGTACAACCCCGGTCTCAATAGTGTCCCTAAATGTAAGAAATAGCAGTCTGTCTATCATGTCAGTTAGTTCCCTTAGGACCCTCGGGTGTATTCCATCTGGGCCCGTCGATTTGTCGATTTTAATCTTTTTAACTAACTCTGCACTTCCTCCTGAGTTAGGCAAGTGATATTTTGCAGGGGGTTCATTTTAATCCCCTGCATCTCATGTGACATCTGATTTTCCTTCCTGAATACACTTGATAAAAAACTATTTAATACATTTGCCTTCCCCACATCATCTTCTATGGTTTCTCCTGCATTATTTGGTAAAGTGCCAGTGCTCTCAGTGCAAATCCTTTTACCATTTATATAACTGAAGAATTGTCTAGGTATATTTTTGCTCTCTTTGGCAATCAGTCTCTTTGCCTCCTCCTTGGCAGTTTTGATCTTTTCCTTACATAATTTGTTTTTTCCCTGTATGTTTTTAGCACTTCTTCGCTGCCTTCTTGTTTTAATAATTTAAATGCTTTCTTTTTTTTGCTTATAGCACCCCTTACGGTCTTGTCGAGCCACATTAGTTGCCTTCTTCTTGTAATCCTTCTATTTTTAAAGGATATGAACTGCTCACATGAGGTTAATAGGATGTTTTTAAACTTCTCCCATTTGTCGCCTGCACTATTATATTGGAGGACGTTGTCCCAATTAATGTTACCGAAAGTAATTCTGAGCTGATGAAATTCTGCTTTACTAAAATTTAGTTTTTTTGTCGCTCCCTGATAAGGCTTCCTATTAAATGACAACTGGACATTAATTATATTGTGGTCTTGATTTCCTAAGTGTCCTTCATCCTGCACTCCAGTGATTCTGTCCGATTTCCTAGTTAATAATAAGTCCAGAGTGGCCCTCCCTCTAGTTGGCTCCCGCACAAGTTGGGTAAGGTAGTTATCTGTAATTGTTCTCAAGAACTTATCGCCCTTATGAGATTTGCAGGTTTTGTCTTCCCATATTATATCTGGATAATTAAAGTCCCCCGTAATAATTACTGTATGCAGATGGAAGAACGATTGCACAAGGACTAAGGCATTTATTAGAATTATAAGATAGGAAAAGAATAATAAAATATCTTTGTTTTTATGCTAGATTTGTTTCTGAATTCTATCCTATGCAAATGTGGGATGAATTAGTAGAAGCCACAAGATGACCAGATTGTTACTGTGTTGGGTATAGTTCAAGCTTTCTTCTAAATATAATTACTATGCTTAGTTAGTTATGCTGCATTCAAAATTTTAATTGGTTTATTTGCTTACAATGTGCAAGAAACAAATCAAATGAGCTATCAAATCTGTATGCTCTAGGGAACGCCCATGTGAAGATGATGAAGAACAGAGTGAAGAAAAGTCCTCCCTGAAGGCTAGCTCCAGGAAGGTAAGGCATTGAAGTCTTCCCTGTAGAACTACCCCATGGGATATAACTAGTTAGGGGAAAAAAGTATAACCAAAAGAGGGGAAGATGTGAAAGTATTAGGGTTATCCAAAGGGTTAATATAGTTTAGGCTGAAGTTGTTAAAACAGCACAAACCATGAGTGAGCTATACTTAGTACTGGGGGAAGTTTGGCTGTTTCCTGAAGATCATATTTAGTCATTGTATCCACATTCCCTATTCCTCTAAAGTAGATAATGTATGATGTCTTCATTCATCAGTTTTCGACTTTGTAATGATTTGCTACCTTTGGGGAGTTGTCTCCCGTGATTGGACACTATACCTTTCTTTATTCTGCTTTGCACTATAAATAAAGTTAACACTAAATTGGTTGCTCAGAGAGAGCACAGCGGTGACTTCACGCAGTTGATGCCTCTTGTTCTTTCTCCGATGGTCAAAATTAATTAATTTCAACACATGAGAGAACTCAGATCTTGGTGGCCTTATTGCCGATTCTAAATTTAAAGGAGTACTGCAGCACTGGTGACAGACCTGATTATACATATGGCTGTCTCCTGGTATCGTGGCAGTTTATTTACACATTGAATTACTTTACAATGGGTTTTGTTGTGTTAACAGAACAATAGTTTTTTTAATGAGTTAGGATAACTTTCTGCACCGTGCTATCACAATAAAGGCGATATTTGCCCCATCTGTAGCACTGGGTCACATACTTTAATTTCATGCTGCAATTTTCATAAAACTAGTTTGCTTCAGTACTCCTTTTTGTATGCATGTTCTGTACTCTTTGATATTCTTGAGCTGTTGACTGCTCATCAAACCACCACCCCCGACCCCCCCGCACTGATTGGCATCTTTGTTCCTGTGCACAGCATTGAGAGAAAGCTGTCAATCATCAATGAAGGAGCAGGGGACCCCATGGATCATGAATATGAAGGCAGCAGAGAAAGACTGATTTTATGGAAACTACAACGCAGAACAATGTAGGAGACCCCACACTATAACAGGGGTGACAGATTTCCTTTAAAATCTTATCCATACATTTTGCTCCTACTTTATTTAGTCCACTGCAGATTTTCAGTGTGCAAATTCACATAGAAAATGCAGATTTTCGGAAAGACTTGCAGTGGATAATTAAACCTGGCTTTATAATCTCTTGACGTGGACCCATTTAGTGCCTTCCATCCTTTAGCACAGAGTAACCAGAGCTGAAGGTGTGTTGTAAGTAGTGTAATCTTGCCTATCTAGTCCCCAGCAGCATCTGCCGTTCTGACATAATAACCCCTTACAAAATCTTAAAAAGATATGAAAACCAGCCAGTGACAATCTAGTCTGTGGTGTCTAGTGGTCAGTGCAAAATACAGTATTTCAGATTTTAAAGTGATAGATTTTACACCAAAGAAGACTATGAAAAGGTTAAAAGGAAAAATATGCAGCATAAAAATTGGACTTTTACTACTCTTGTGATTGTAGTTTGAAAGAGAATCAAATAGGAACATTTCTGATTAAGGGCTCTTTCCCACGAGCGCATATTGGCCGGCCATTTCCATGGTTGGCCGATATGCGCTGTGATCTGATGCATTGGATTCCAATGCATCAGATTACATGGGCATATTCCCGTGATGTAAAAACACCCGACCAAGCCAATATAACACTGGTCGTTTTTATGTCGGGCCCAAAAGATAGTCCTGGAACTATCTTTTGGGCCAAAATACCTCAGCTGCTGCATGGGCTCCTTAGGTGGAAGGGAGATTTAGCAGCGTGGCTGCTAAACTCCTTCCCTTTGTTCTCCTTTCCCCCGTGCAGGCTCACCTCTCGTCTCCTCTCCGCTCGTTCTGTACAATGGAAGGGGGTGGGGCGGAGCTAAGCACTGGGCCAACCCCGCCTCCTCCGATTGATGGCTATGGACAAGGGACAGGATGTGGGCGGAGCTAAGCGCCCACCCTTTCCCCACCCCTTGTCCATAGCCATCAATGGGAGGAGGCGGGGAGGACCAGCGCTTAGCTCTGCCTCTGCCCCACCCCTCCCATTGCAAAGAACGAGTGGGGAGGAGACGAGAGGTGAGCCTGCGATGGGGAGGGATTCCAATGCATCGGATCACATGGGCATATTCCCATTATGTAAAAATGCCGGGTCAAGCCAATATAGCGCCAGGCGTTTTTATGTCGGGCCCAAAAGATAGTCCTGGAACTATCTTTTGGGCCAAAATACGTCGGCTGCTGCATGGGCTCCTATGGGAGCCCATGGCAGTGGCCTTAGGTGGGAGGGAGTTTAGCAGCATGGCTGCTAAACTCCTTTCCCCTGTTCTCCTCCCCCCCCCATGCAGGCTCACCTCTTGTCTCCTCCCTGCTCGTTCTGTATAATAGAAGACGGGGGGACGGGGCGGAGCTAAGCACTCGGTCCGCCCCACCTCCTTCCATTGATGGCTATGGACAAGTGGCAGGACATGGGTGGAGCTAAGCACCCGCCCTCTCCCCACCCCTTGTCCATAGCCATCAATGGGAGGAGGCAAAGAATGAGTGGGCAGGAGACGAGAGGTGAGCCTGCCATGGGGAGGGAGGGGAAATGGACGATGGCCTGCTGAGCTCGGCGCATATGCGCCGGCCTCACAAGGCCGTATGAACGGGTGCACAAGCGTTTGATTTGTGCGCTCGTTCACCAGATTTTCTTCCCCAACGTAGCATATATTGGCTGGCCGTGAAAATAGCGGCAGATATGCGCACGTGGGAATAAAGCCTGAGTGTTAATAATTCTTCTTTTTCTTAATAATGTTCCTTTAAGGTAGCACAACAGAGCACGTATATTGTTATTGATAACTTCTGGTCACAATTAGGCATTTGATACTTACTGTCACGGTGTGTTTGCATGTGCCCCGGTCATTGTAGTGCTGTGCGCTTACAAGAACACAACTCTGAAGGTGCTGGTTAATTAGGCTCGGTCTGATGTGTATTGTCCACCCAGCCAATCACCATTGTTCTATGCACTTATATTCCGATCCCTCCTCTCAGAAAGCAGCAGTTATTCTCTTGACTTCATTCTTTTTTAAAGAGGTTGTCCATTTGTATACTATTGATGGTCTATCCCCAGGATAGGTCATCAATAGTAGATTGGCAGGGGGTCTAGTGATCCCTGCTGATCAGTTGTTTGCTGGGCCAATGCAATCGTGCACTGAGTTGATTTCTACAGGAAGCAAACAGCTCTGTTCCCACTGCAGTGCCAGGCTCGGTACTGCAGGCATTGATGTGAATGAGAACATGGCTTGCAATACAAAGCCTGGCTACTGCAGTCAGAACAGAGCTGTTTGCTTCCTACAGAAATCAGCTTAGAGCCCAAGAGCATCTGTGCAGTAGACAGCTGATTGGCATGGGTCCCAAGCAATGGACCCCCACCAATCTAATATTCATAACCTATCCTGTGGATAGGCTATCAATAGCTCACAACTGGACAACCCCATTAAGCATGCATGCTGGTCAGATCTGTTTGTCTCATGTTTGGATCCAGTTTGGTATAGGTTTGTCATCTATTAAGGTCTTGATGTCAGATGTAGTGCCTGACATCTGAACCATGTCTGAACTAACTAGTCCGAAGTCCTGTCTGAAGTATTTGGTGAGACACTGGACTTCTGTCGGTTAAATCCCTGTGGCTATCTTTTCTGTGTGGGGCTTATTCACTTCTACCAAATACTGTGGTATATACATTGCTCTTTCATCTGCTTTTAATATCTTCTCTATCTTCCATTTCGGGACAAATTAGGTTTCCCTGCAGAACCCTGCTTCTGGGCAAGGCCAACCACACTAAGGTTGGTTGGGGCTAGCATTCCCATCCTCATACTTTTCTTCGCTTTATGCAATATTCCATTATCCTTATTTGTACTAATAAACTATATATGTTTGTCTTGTTTCCATTGAGGACATTTACGGCTAGGTCTGATGCATTGGCGATGTCCGTAAGGGGTGCTGTACTTGCGCCCTGTATGACCATTACACACAGTGAAGGGACAGATCACCGCTGATCCGAATATGTTGTTAAATAATACAGAAAGCCTCTCCAGAATACAAAACTCAAGGGTTCTTCACCATGACCCAGTCAGATTCTTTCCTAGTAAATTAATTGCCCGTTTTTGCAGGTATAAATAAACCCTGAAGATAACCTTTTCTTTATTTCTCCACAAAAGGTCGGTTAGTCAGACTTAAACTCGCTGACTGTTCCACCTCCTGGAAAATGAAAAAAAGATAATTTGCCTGGGCAAAAAAATCTTGAATTGTGCACTTAGCAAGGTCATTGACGACAGTGAGAAAAAATTATGAGATAACAAGCTGTTTTCAAAGATGCAACTCAAACTTCCTCTGAAAGACGCTGCAGCACAGATCTTGCATTTCAATGAAAGAAGTATGAAGCGGGGGCATTCACAGCTAGAGAATTACCTGCAATTGAAAACACTCAGCAAACACGAAAGATGCACCTGCAAAGCCTGCTGAGGGTTGATGGGTAGACAAGGCAGGGATGGGAGATGGAGATTAAACGCTTACAGTTAAGTGCCCTGCTTCCATCAAACTTTTCCAAAATAAAGTCAACCACATAAGTAAATCTAGACGGCGGAGGGAAACATTCTGAGATGATATGACTTACAAGACAGGATTAATGGCGCACACACAACTACCTGCACAGTAGGGGAATAATAATGGATTGCAATGTGCTCCATTGAAATTACATGCTGCGAGTAAATGCAATGGCATTAACATATTACTTCTGTTATATATAAAGAGAAGTTCCCTCTAAAATACAAAGACTTGGATTTCCAAAGAACGCAGCCATTAGGTTTCCTTCACGCACATTGTGGTTTGTACAAAATGCTTTGATTTTCACACATTTTTTACCAGTGTTTTATGGGTGATTTTTCAATGTGGGAATCTAGTTGGACATGCAATTATTTTTTTTTAATACTTATAGCAAAAACTATGGATAATCCCCTTAAAACAGCATATTTAGCCATTAACACAAAAACTAGTGAAGAAAAATATCATAAAAGTACAATTTGTAGCGCATTTCATATTTGCCTGTTGACTAACAACATGTAGGCTGGAGGTTTTTGAAAAAAAATTGCAGGAAAAGCACTGCAACAAATGTGGCACTTTTAGAAAAAAAACCCCAAAAACACGAAATTATGGTTAGAGTGCTCATGCTCATGTCAGTGAGCTGTCCATACACCCAACAGTGTATACATCTGCTTTGTATGTACTTTCCTTGCTTCCTCTAAAGGAGTTGACCCACTTTTAGCTGTTTTGCTGCAAGAAGCAGACAGCTCTGTACCCTGACTATTGGCCTGGTTTAGTACTGCAGGCTAAATTCCATTCACTTCAATAGATCTCAGCCTATAGTACCAATTCGGGCCACTGTGTAATGTATGGCGCTGTCTGCTTTCTGCAGCAGAACAGAAGTAGGATAACCTCTCTAACTTTCTGATTCAGATAGCGGAAAAAAAAGAAATTAATTGCCTAGTGACTAGAGATGAGCGAGCACGCTCGGATAAGTCAGTTACTCGATAGAGGTAGAGAGAGTGAGATGTCTCTCTCCCCCCCCCCCCCCCCCCCCCCCCGCCCTCCCCGAGCACGCTCGGACAAGCATGCAGTTACTCGAGAAGAGCGAGGCTCACTCAAGTAACTGACTTATCCGAGCGTGCTCGCTCATCTCTACTAGTGACCTCTCACTTAGTTCCATCAAGCACTTTCAAGATACTGCGACAGACATAGGAGCAAGAACTCTTCCCAAGGGGGAATTAGGTATCTGTACAGGAAAACCATATATACAATGCCATGGTGGAAAGTTTTGATGTGGGACTCAGAGGCTGTTGAAAGAGAATGGATAAAACAGAAATCTGGCCCTTCATGGAACTAAGGACTAATCTGGCATCCAAATCAGACAGGAGGAACGGCAGGATCTGAGGAAGGGAAAATCCACAGGGAAACTGGTCTCTTGTCACATCACAGAAAATAGGCTTTCCAAGTATGGTAGGAAATCTGGGAAAAAGGTTTCCTCACCCTGATCGTGGTCTGAATTACCTGCTCAGAAAAACAGTTGGCCCTCAGAATGGAGGCTTTAACATTCATGTCTTTAAATGGCACAACCGTAAATTCCAATGCAGGAGAGGGCCCTGAGGCAGGAGATATTGCCAAAGCGGAAGGTGCAGTGGGGCATCTATGACAAGATTGACCATATCCACGTACCAAGGGCATCTGAGCCAATGTGGCCACAAGTATAACTGGAACTTCCTCCGTCTTTATCCTCTTGAGCACCCATGGCAAATGCAGGATGGGGGTGGGGAGGGAGAAAAGACTCTATAGGACTAACAGAGCATTTACTGCAAATGCAAGTAGATTGCAAACTCTGGATATGAACCATGGGACTTTGCAGTTCAGACAACAGGCCATGAGATCGACATCAGCATTCCCTAATGCTGGCAAATCAGGGGGATGTCTGGGATTGATCTACTCCTGAGGTAGTTAGCGACCCAGGTGTCTACCCAGAGAATGTAGACTACCGAGATTGTCAGGATGTGGTGCTCCACCTAGTATAGTATTGAAGTTGCCTCTTTAATGGCCACCATGTATGGGTGATTAATGTATGCCAGGGCTGTGGCATTGTTCATTTGCATCTGAACTGTATGACCCACAAGGGTTACCTGCCAGTGACGGAGAGAAAGAAAGATGGCTTTGTGCTCCAGGATGTTGAAGGGCAGATCTGACTTCTTGGGTGTCCAGTGGCCCTGAATTGTATGGTGAAGAAACCCTCCACTCAGCCCAGGAGACTAGCATCTGTTGTCTGGACCAGCCAGCAAACTGTGAGGGAAGAATGACCCTGGAAAATCAGGGGGAAGTGGAGCCACAACAGAAATTGTCAAAGTTGTAAAGGGAGCTAAATGTGGCAGTCCAAAGACAAAAGAGACCTGTCCCAACTGCAGAGAATCAGCCTCTGCAACAGCATGGCGTGGAATTGGGCAAAGGGAGCTGCTTCCATTGCGGCCACTATGACACCCAGGATCCTCATGCAGAAGTGGAGTGGATGGATAGGATGCCGCCTTCGGGGAACTTGGGACTGAGGAGCAAGTCTCTTGTGGGCTGGGAGGACACGCACAGATGATATGTCAAACAGCATCCCCAGAAAGAAAATGCATTGAGAAGAAATGAAACAGGACTTTGACAATCCAGTTGAAATAAGTGCTCCATGGTGATCCTTAGACTCTCCAAATTTTCGTTTGAGGGTTACCTTGATGAGGATTTTGTCCAGGAATGACTCCCCTGGACCTCAGAATCACCATAACCTTGATGAAGACCTGAGGGGCTATCGCCAAACCAAATGGAAGCCCTAGAAATTGAAAGTGAGCAGACTGAACATCAAAGCAAAGGAAGTGCTGATATGGAGGGGGTGTGGGTATGTGCAGATAAAAATCCTGAATATCCAAAGAGGACAGAGACTCATTAGGTTCCACAGAGGTTCTCACAGAGCGCAGAAGCTCCATTCAGAAATGGCAAAAATGGATGTGGCGGTTCTGATGTTTCAAGTCTAGATTGAGGCACACTGAACCTACCTTCTTGGAGGGATGATGAGCAGGTTGGGAAGCAGTACAATGACCACTAAATCCAAAGGAGAACGAAGAACTCGCTTGAAACCTGAAGCAAGAGAGGGGGATCGGTGAAGACAAGAGATGAACAAACAAGTGGAAAGCTTTTCTGGAGATAGATCACTTCTCTGACTCAAGCATCTTCAATAGCAAATATCAATCTTTTGTCCTAGAACCAGTGTAGTCGACCTTCCACCTGAGTGAAGGACTTGGGTGGAGGGGCCCCTTCAGGAGGAGGTGGATATGAGCCCCTGGCTTGTAAGAAGTGCAGTAAAGTGCCTGGAGGGACAAAGTTTGAGAAATGGCTTTAGCTTGCATGAGGGGAATTGGTGAAAAGACCAAAAAGGAACAGGCTTCGTTCCCTGGTTAGAAAGTTTGGGTCTGGCCTGGAGGAGAGAGCTCTTGCTGCCTGTGGCCTTGGAATTTCATCAAGTTTGAAGCCAAACAGGCAGGTTCCTGCAAAGGTAAGTTCTGCAAGGGATCGCTTTAAAACTGCATTAGCCTTCCATGGCTTGAGCTACTGGATTCTACATATGTCTACAATATAGCCGAAAGCTTGAGAAGAGCACCTGATGGACTCCAAAGATGTTGAGTAAATAGTTTCCAGCCTAGACAATCTGGTTGTCAAGATCTGCCAGCTGCTCAGCCAGATCATCCGAAAACGGGAATTTTTCTTACCGATAATGCCCTTTCTTGAAGGCACCAAGACAGCATACGATGGAGGTTGCTCACCTGCTGACCTGAAGGGACAGGAAGAGGCAGAGCATAAAAGAAACCGCCCCTCCATCAAACACCAGTGAGTTCCAAATAAGCACAGTGACAGAATACTTAACCAGAAGGTGTGTTTTTATTGGCATCACACATCTTAGACAAAGAAATCATAAGCATACACATTACCTCATGTGTTAGACAAAACAAGGGTAGCCATGTCGGTAGGGGGGGGGGGGGGGGGGGGGGAAGCCTGTATGCTGTCATGATGCCTTCAAGAAAGGGAATTATCGGTAGGAAAAATTCCCATTTTCCCTCCGACATCATGACAGCATACACTGGAGGAATACCAAATAACTGGCATGGCCTTTTTAGTTTCAAAACTTTTTATTCAAGAAGCCAACAGGTTAAGTACAGCATTACTGTTTGTTTCACCAATATTTACCCTCGCAGGGGTTGTTACAGATTGTTCAACATTTTTCTTAAACTGGTATACTTATCACTAAATTGTACTTATTTCTTCTTTAAGTGCACTTAACTTAACTAACTGGTCATTTGTGTCTATTCATATGTTTTATCTTTTAAACCAATAAACCTTGACTACATTCAGTGGCATGGCCTTTTTATGGGGGGGTTACTGCTTGTAGCACCTTCCTCCCGAAGGTTGCATCCTGACTAGATTTAATGTCCAGCCTGTAATGTTTAATAAAGGTATGACTAGAAGTCCACGTGGCCGCGTTACAGATCTGTTCAATTGAGGCGTGTGCTCTTTCTGCCAAGGAAGATGCCACCGCCCGAGTAGAGCAGGCTTTCAATCCTTCTGGGGGAGGGATGCCCTTTGCCTTGTAAGCCTCCTGGACAGCTCGCCTAAGCCACCGGGTGATTGAATCTCTAGAAGCGGCCCTTCCTTTGGCCTGCCCCTGAAATTGAATGAAAAGTTAGTCAGTCTTTCTGAAACTTTCCATCGCCTCAAGGTATGCTAGTACAGCTCTTTTGACGTCTAGATTATGGAGCTTCTGCTCCTTTTTGTTTTTAAAATTTTGACAAAAGGCTAGAATGACTATTGGCTGGCCTCTGTGGAGGTCTGACAGGACTTTGGGTTGGAAGGAAGGGTCTAAGGAGAATACAATCTTGTCGGGGTGAATAGTCACATATGGGGGCCTTTGCGAAAGGGCCTGGATTTTACCCACGCGTCTAGCCGACGTGACAGCCACAAGGAGGGCTACCGTGTACGTCAGCAAGGCAATGGATAGATCCCTAATAGGTTCAAACGGGGGGTTGCAGAAGGCCTGAAGGACTATAGTCAGATCCCAGGGGGGCGCTGTAAGCCTTGTAAATGGATGCAGTCTACTTGCCTCTTTAAGAAATGTGTTAATCCACCTGTGCTCAGCAAGCGCGAGATCAAAGAATGCCCCCAAAGCCGCCACTTGGACTTTGAGGGTATTTGGACTCAACCCTTTATCCAGGCCCACCTGGAGGAAACCTAGAACTTTACGGATGTCTGGCTGGTCTAACTGCTGAATGTCCTGGCCCATCCATTCTGAGAATTTTTTCCAGACTTTGAAATAAATCTTTTTCGTTGAGGGCTTAATGCTCTCGCAAATAGTGGCAATCACATTAGAAGATAGACCCTTTCCTAAGAATTTTACCCGTTCAAGATCTAGGCCGTAAGCCTGAACTTGTGAACCTCCGGATAAAGGAGAGGACCCTGCAGTAATAGGTCCCGTCTTGGCGGAAGATGTAAAGGCTCTCCCACTGACAGAGATCTCAGGAGAGGAAACCAAGGTCTTTTAGACCAATAAGGCTCCACTAAAATTACTAACAGGCTTGACCGCAGTAATTTCCTTAGGCGGAACGGAATCAGAGGTAAAGGGGGAAAAGTGTAAGATAAGTCCCAAACCCAGGGGTGAGAGAGGGTGTCCGTGCCTAAGGCCCATTCGTTGGTAGTTAAGTTTCAGCAACTAGTGCAGAAATGAACTAATCTTCCGCCCACCGGGCACGAAGATGCAGGCTGAGGGACAACAGTAAGAGCCTTACCCCTTCCTCCCTTTGGATAAGACCACCTTCCGGTCTTTCCTTTCCCCACGTAACTTGTAGACGAGGAATGTGGAGTGAAGGGTCTTTTGGGAGGTCTGATGGCTAGCAGTCCCTGTTTTTTGTCTGCTGCCTTTTCCAGCAGGCGATCCAGGTCCAGTCCAAAGATGCGTGAACCCCGAAAGCGTAGGGTACACAAATTATTTTTGGAGGTTATGTCTCCTTACCACTCCTTTACCCAAACTGCCCTCCTGGCCGTGTTGAATAGGGCTGCCATGTGGGCTCCAAAGCGGACCGTCTCCATAGAAGCATCCGCCAGGAATCCCGTGGCCATCTGAAGCAGAGGGATGCCGCCCCACTCTTCTCTGGAGGCTTTCTGGTCAATCAAAGATGCAGCCAAACCGCCATGGAGTGAGCCACCGAAGTGGCCGCAATATTAGACTTCATAATGAGACTGGACGTAGACCAAGCCTTACGCATGGTCATGTCCACTTTGTTTTCCAGAGTCCTTTAAGTGGGACATACCCTCAAATGGTAGCCCTGTTCTCTTAGATACCATAGAGATAGCTGTGTCAACCTTTGGCGTCTCATCAAAGATAGCCACCCCATCGTCCACAAATAAAAGACGCTTATTAAATACTTTAGAAATTAACAGAGCTTGATCCACACAATTCCACTCATTAAGGATCAGTTGTTTAAGTGTGGCGTTTACACGGAATGTAGATTTAAGTTGTGGAAGCAGACCCACACATATGTCGTCCTGCGCTGTGCGAGGTTGCTGAACTTCTTCCTCTACTTGCATGGTTCGACGAACTGCTTTTAGTAGTTGATCCATGTTAGTGGTGGAAAAAAGATATTTTTTCTCCCCCTGCGACACTTCCCCAAGATCTTCAAGATCAAATTCTTCCGCCATGTCAGAGTCGGACTCTGACACTGCTGGAGCAGACCTTCTTGTGGCCCCCGAGGGCCCTGGTTGGAGGTCCAAGAGGGAGGACTGAACTTCTTCCTGGACAACCGACCGGATTTCGGACATGAGGGAAGATTTTTCTTCCTGCAGAATTTTCCCTGTACAGGAAGCGCATAATGTTTTAGTATAGGAGTCGTCAAGTTGTTTTGCTAAGCATACTGGACACTTTTTAGTTCTCCTCCTAGCCCCCCTAAGTTTTTAAGTATCCCTGTCAGATTGGAGATTCTCCGGGTCCTCCTTGCCCGACATCCTGAGCTTGTGGGATCAATACCTGTCCTTAGGATCGTTTCCCAGCGTGTGGTAGGCACCAGCCATTTTCTTCTGGTACAGGGGGCTTTTAACTTTGAATCTGGCGCCAAGCTGCTCTAGGCCACGCCCCCTCCGTGCGCTCAATCTGCCGCCCCACCCCCTAGCGGAGCGTCTAATGTCATCGCTAGGCCGGGAGACCCTGTGGTAGCGGCCGCCACCTGGACGACGGCCGCGGTGGAAGCGGAAAGCCCGTTCTTAGACCCAGGCCCACGCAGTCCCCGGTTAGCACCCAGATGAGGTCCTTCCCACTGGGGTAATTGGGGCTGCCAGAAGAGATGCTGCTGCCTCCACTGGTAAGTCCGGAACCTGCGGCCTGTGACAGTATATGCTGGAGCTCTGCCACTGCTGTCCTGGAGGGACAGGAAAACACTGGTGTTTGGTGGAGGTAAGGTTGCTTTCATGCTCTGCCTCTTCCTGTGCCTTCAGATCAGCAGGTGAGCAACCTCCAGCGTATGCTGTCATGATGTCCGAGGGAAAGGATGCTACTTGAGTTGTTTGGACCAGGAAGACATAGCCTTGGATACCCACGGGTTGGCAAAAGCTAAGCAGAGGACAAAACTAACCACCTTAAAGGCATTTCTTCACCTGATTTTTGGGCTATAAATTAATTAAATGTGCAATGGTATGTAGAATGTACATCAAAGCAGAGGAAGTGCTGATATGGGGTGGGTGGGGTGGGTGTGCAGATAAACATCCTGAATATCGAAAGAGGACTCAGAAATGGCAAAAATGGATATGGCGGTTCTGATGTTTCAAGTCTAGATTGGGCCAGACTGAACCTTTCTTTCTCCACTGTGCAGATATCAGCCCTTAAGTTTAGCCCATGCCATATGCAAATTAGCGATGGACAGTCCCATGGGTGGTCCGCCGCAGCCTGTGGTCCGGGCTCTGTTCCTGCCTATTGTTTCAAAAGCCGCCCCCTCCATGAGTAGTGGAATCTCCAGCTCTGCCCAAACTTTCAGCCCTTTTTCCAGGGCTATTTTAAGTTCCCAATCCGCCCCTGAATAGGTGAAACTGCTAAGGTATTGTAACATGTTCCATTTGTTTACTAAATTCCCCAAAGGAGCATTGCATGGCCTTTTAAGTCTCCTCACACCTACTAGGCAGTCTCCATAAGGAGAAACCGTACCGCTCCTGACCTAGATCATTTTGAGGACACTAAGAGAAAATTATATAAGAATATAGCATGTGTTGAATTCATGTGTAAGAATTAAGAAATACTTTCAATTTTTAATGGATCCCAGTAGCGAGTGTTCTACAGTGTACCAAAGTTCAAGCAATCACTCGCTAAGAAATAGTTCATATTTAGACAAAAAGATGTTGAAAACTTTTATTATCTCCACACAAAAATAAACTGAGAATGTCACTCTCCACATCACACCGTCACCTACGTAGAGGTCAAATCCACACTACTGAGGTATAGCAAATACTGGCAGGAAACATTCAGACACAGGCAGGGTAGAAGCAGATAAGATCTTTATTTTTCATGTTTCTGTCTAAAAGTTTAAAACGACTCCCTGTGAATCCACTTCTTTCACCGTGCCATCCTAAGTTGAAGCTTATAGAAGAAGAGGATTTAAATCCAGTAGCAGCAGCAAATGTTAAAAAGGCAATGACGGTACCTTCCGAAGTCCAGTCCAAAAAACAAAAAAAAATTAAAAAAGGGAATTTAAAGCTTTAAAAAACAAAAAAAAAGTCTGAAGTGCAAAATGTTTGTAACGCGCTCTTTCACCGTGGAGTAGTGAGAGTCCCAGACACAAGTGGTAAACTACAGATTTCCCTGAGCAAGCGATAGGAGAAGTGCCCATGAAGAGCTAGGTAAAAAGCAGCTCGGGCTCAGGCTTTGATCTCAGGGGGTGGCTGTGGGAGCTTTGATTCGGTCAGGTTCTTCTCTGGCACATCTTCATCCTTACACTGGAGAGATCTCTCGTATTTGGTTTTAAAAAGCAGCCCGTGACCTGGAGACAAGAATAAAGTTTTAGTACCGCTTCCATTATCCAAAGATGGCGGCACAGTGGCAGGCGGCTCATACCTACCTGCACAGTCTGCCAACTCCCTGAATGCTTTCTTCTTGCAGCAGCTGCGGCACAGATGGAACACACACTTACTGCCCTGTAAAAAGCAATAGGAGGTATAGCCAGTCATATTACTGTGGCAAGCCTATGCTTCTAGATTAGGCAATCACATACACAGCAATTGCCCAATATAGGTCTAGAATTGGAAGTTGCATTTGAAAATTGAAATACCAAATCCTGCATCCCTTCAGTGGAAGGATGGTACATTGCTTGGCAAAACCAGTAATGGAATGAAAGGAAAAAAAAAAGACTAAATATGACCTATAGAGGGTGCAAAGAAATGAACTCCTATAACATGAAAAACACCATCAAATAAAAGATATCTTCACGACTAAGGCTGTTTTGCACGGCACAATTATCATGTAAACGTCTCATTAAATCCAGCGGTTGGCACAATAATTATTAAATGTAAAGGTGTGCAGTGAAAGAATGACCAGCGATAAATGGTTAGATTATTACTGATCGGATCTTTCATGCAGACCTGAAAATCATTATTGGTCCGTCGCTGCATTATTCAGTCTAAACAGGCAGTCATTCATCTATGAACAACTGCCTGTTTACTGTGAATGATCGATTTCCGGGGTGCTCCACCTCCACAGGGTGATGATCGCTCCTGTGTGAAAGCGATTATCCCTGGGATGACGCCTGGGCACTTTGATGCCCCGTGTAAAAAAAGCCTTAAGATAATTAGGGTAACTAAGCATGGTTGTGCAATCTGTAACACCTTCAGTCCGTTAAAGGGGTATTCCCATCTCAAACCTTTAGGTCTTATTGACAGGTGGATGAGGTGCCCCATTTTTAATAAAACATCCCAGTTGACTGTTCTTTTTACTTTATTTCTGTAATTCCCATACAGGTGAATTAGAGTTGCATAAACAACAAGCTAAGATGTTTCAACATCTCAGATGTTACGGAAACTGCACAGCTCCCTGTGCTTCACTGTTGACTTAATTTCTGAGCTGTAGAAACCGCATAGCGCCCCCGTGGTATGTAGTTTACACATAGCGATGCCCTAAAGTAACTCAAGGTGAACATAACTGAAAAAGGTTTACTTAAAACTCACCTTGGGATTCCCACACTGGTCACATTTTGCATATTTGGCTGGAATTAACAGATAAAGATGATTAATGCAGTAAAATAGTGTGTATAGAATGTGGCGTGTAAAAATACTTGTACTAAGTAGACTAGAGTCGCCCATGCAGCAGATATGCTACACTCTGGGCTGTCATTAGTTGTGCTCTGTGATATGTATGGGTGTTGGCAACCTCTTCCCCACCTTCATTCTTGTGAGTGTTGGATTTGTACAATCAGTACTCAGTGGTTAACTCCAAGAATAGGAGAAGGTTTAAGTTTAACCATAGTTCGAATGGGTGTGATAGCTACCGGTTGAGTATTTATAGGCCAGTAGTTGCCCAGCATGTACGGGAAGCTGCGATGTATTAAACATATTTAGAGTTCCATGTAGGACTGATGGTGGTAGTACAACCATAATATCACAGAGTTATATCACACTCAGCACTGCTGCATCTGTACATTCTCCAAGCAGTGACATACGTTTTACAGTGGGATCAAAACTTTTGTTGGGGTTCCGGAGTTTCTTCTTCTGTTTGTTTTTTGACAGGTGTTCCGAGCTTCCATCTTCTTCATCCTCCAGCGCTCTTTTCCCTCGTACTCCGTTTTCTTCCTTTAAAGCATCTTTAGGCCTAAGGAAAGTGTAGAACTTTATTAACCTTAAAAAGGCCAATAACATCTCTCAGTGTTAGAAGGCCTCTCAGTAGACACTGGTTATAGCATGGACCATTCGATGCACAAATAAAGAAAACGTTCATATTAAATAGGGTATTATTAAAAACTGAGGAACTTACGGTGGGCGCACATAAGGTTGGCAAATCCAATGAGGGAATGGCAAATTCCCTGAGACGACTTCACCTTCTTTCCTCTTGGATATTTCTTCCTATAAAAAGGTAAAAAAATAAAATGCAATTCTGCCCAACTACTGAGCATGTGTGTAAGAGGGGTTCATTTAAAAAGGGCTGTATTTCCTGTCTGGATTACCTTTGTTAATTTTTTTAAATTGCAAAATTACAAAAGATTGCAACATAAGTGCTTCCATCTATTGGCATCCAATTAAAAAAAAAATTATATATATTATACACTATATATACACACACATATATATATATATATATATATATATATATATATATATATATATATATATATATATATATATATATATATTTTTTTTATTATTAGTACCCACTCTAAATTGACTCTTAAGGACTGGACAATTTTTACCCTTTTTCGGTTGTACTGGTAAAAGCATAAAAAAGATAATACGATTATTAACATGATTTTGGCCCCTTCTCCCCTGACAATTGGGGCTTTAAACGGTTTTTACAATTTTTCTTCAAATAGTTTTTATAGAAATATGGACACCAAAATGTGTGAAAGTAACAATGTATTTTCTCTGATTTTAAGATCATTCCTCAAAGTAAAAAAACTGCTTAATTGTAAATTATGTGCATAGGTATTTTTACACCATTCCCCTACGGTTATTTTGGTATATAGTTTGCCCTAGTTATGGTCACTGCCTCGGAATCATGGCTTTACATATAAATAACTGGGGTTTTAGATTTCGATATTTCTTTTACTTTTCATTTTATGATAAGTCCCCCTAAAAAGGTTTCAAAAGACCTTTGTGGAACTTGATTAGTTTATACACTACGCATTTCCCCCACAATCACAGCAGCCTTCGTTACAAGAGCCCTGACAAGTGACAACCGTCACGGCTGTACTGGGACTTGACAGACCCAATGGGAGGCTAATGGAAACACTTATGATACACTTGCATATCATAAGGTCACCATTGTAAACCCAACACTTATATAAGCGGTTGTAAGCAGGGATCAGGGAGGCAGAAATGGAAAATCCTGATATGTGCAGGAAATACAGCAGGGTCAACAAGCTCTGAAGACTTATTACCTGGCACCTGAGTTTCAGTTCTTTATTCACAGCAATGATGCCTTCCAAAGACTTGGCTTTTGCCAGTTCTTCACGTAGCACTTGGTAAACCTGCAAACTAAAAGCCTCAAACAGTGAGAGCCTGCAGGAACATCTGACAGTACCATCTACTATAACATCCTAACTGCAATAACGTATGAACCAACATACCGGCCATCATGTATGAAAACTACTGAAGGAATGGCCCATAGAAACAAGCAGATCACTACCACAGAGCCACACAGGTTTGCAAGGGCTAGCTCCTGCTCTTTTTGTCTCTTAAAGGTGAGGTCATCAATAGTTGATTGGCCAGGGTCCACCGCTCAGGACCCCGATCGATCAGCCGATTTTCAGCACTACCATCAGGTGCACAAAGAAAAAAAAAAGTCAGAGCAGAAGCAGATGCTCCAACCTCTGTGTAGCGGCCGGAACTTTTAACTGTAGGCATGGCTCCCCACTCATTTCAACGAGAGTTGCGCTTGTAATTACAAGCGCTAGCCACTACACAGGGGTCGGAGCATCTGCTTCCACTTTGACCTCTGTGTATTTGTGGCACTGTAAGAGGGCACACAATTAATTGATCAGTTGGGATCCCTAGTGGCAAACCCCAGCCAATCAACTATTGATAACTTATCCTTACTATTTTCCCCAGAAAACCCCTTTAACTTGTTCTTAAAGGCAAGAGAAACTTCCGTGAAACAAACACTGAACACAGTTCCCATCAAATCAACAAATGTAGGGGGATCATTATAAGTAAATGCTACAGGTAATTGGGTTCAGCACAAAATGCAGCCAAGCACATCACAGGGATGGGGGGGGGATGACAACTGTCTGCTGTCATGTGAAGTCCATCTATAGTAAAACAGATACTGAGACGGAGAACAGGAAGTGTACGAGGGCGATGACTTTATGCTGTCCATAGAAGTCTTTGGAGAGGAGAGAAAAGGAGGAGGGAAAAAAAAAACGACTCGTACAGGAGGTGGCAGCAGCTAATAGTGAGTGATCTATTGTGTTACAGCTACACTGCTCAGTACTGCTGTAGATAGTCCTCCACGATGCTTTTATCTCTCTTTGTATGCTATACAGTCAGGGAGCAGAATCTGCTATTTTCACCATATGCAATGTATAGAAGACTTCACAGTAGAAGTCTCCACCCGCCAGAACAGTGACAAGTAGAAATCAGAGATCGAGTCTGATGAGAAAATAAAACTGATGAAAAACGTCAAAGTCAGGTAAACTTAAAGCTTTATTTTCAGAACACCTTTAACTGCCAATAAAGAAGTTTCCATCGCCTCTATTCTAGGTCTATGGTCACCTCTAATCTTCATGTCATCACGCACATAAATAAGGGTAAAATAGCCTTTCCCACTTCATATATACACAATTTTTGTACTCTATAAAATGACAGAGGTGCAGAGATTGTACACGCAAGAAGCTAGGACTGTTTTATGTCAGCACTCTGATGTCTGGAGAATATCATACGTGGTTATCATCCCTCAGATGATGGAACTTCAAGAGGAGAGGGCTGATTCACACACAGTCGGGCTCCTGGGGGTTCTGTCTAAGTATGCTTGGAGAAGATCTCCTCTGCAGTATTATGCAATGCATAATGAGTGCGGCCAAGAATCCTCATTACAACATCCACAGGAAAGGAGCAGTCTACATTTCAATTTCAAAAGGTGTGAATGATACCCTGGGGATTTAAGCTGTTTATTCTAGGAGACATTAAAGGCGTAACAGAATTCCAACAAACTCCAATGCATCTTCATCATCTGGAGGAAAAGTCTTCTAAGCATTGCAGCCTGCCTGCTGAACTGAAAACTACTTTAAAGAGTGCCGGATGAATGCAAAGGGATCAAGAGCGGCAACTAAATGCAATCATCTCCTGTAATAAGGTATAAAGGGTCATCTTAAAAAGGACCCATTACCAGTCCTGACGTGTCTGTTTTAGTAAATACTTGTATTCCCCATGAAATATTTCTGGAGGATCTTTTTTTAGCACTCTGTATTGTTTCATTCCTCCATTGTGCCTGGGAATGTATGGATACATTGGTAACTGTGTATATGTCCCTATGACGTCTGACAAGGTCCAATCAGTGCTGATAGTGCGTTAGAACATGTCACCACCTATGAGCACATAACTTCAATTATGGTGCTTACAGGTTGAGGTCCGAGGAGTCCCGGGGATGTCGGTTTTATACTCACCTGGCTCCTTGTTCCTGCGCTATCCCTACAGGAGTTTTCTGCAATGAATATGGCTACTATAAAAGTGATTTTGGCCAATACCTTACAATGATCAATCCATTCAGGGCCAAATCAATTTATTCTCCACATCAGTGGAAGCTCATAGTCCCACGGATCATGAGTTTAGGACATGCGGTCATGAGTTTAATCAGGTGATAGTCTGTGAAGGACAGGAAACCTAAAGGTCCTTGTAGACAGACGACTGTCATGCAAATGATGCCCGACACTCGTCCCAGCATGAGAGCTAGTATCGTTAGCTCTCAGCGGGGAGGCTGCAGGCGATTTCTCTCCTCGCACTCCCCCGCCCCTCTCCATTGACATAACACAACGGCTGTGCAGTACTGAACGGCTGCCCTTTACACTGAGCGATCAGCTGATCGTCCATCGTTTATGCAGCATAAACGATTAGTAATGAGCTGATTGCTCCTTGTTCAGTGTAACTAGCGGATGTTGTTTTCCTTGAGTTATTCCAGGATGGCATCTCTCAGAAACCCTTTAAATATTTTTGAATTATTGAAGTGAGACTTACCGGTCTGTAGTTACCAGGCTCTCTTCTTGAACCCTTTTTGTATATTCGAACCACATTGGCAATGCGCCAATCCAGTGATACAATCCCGGTCTCAATAGAGTCCTACATATAAGAAATAGTGGCCTGTCTATCATGTCACTTAATTCCCTTAGAACCCTTGGGTGTATTCCATCTGGACCCGGTGATGTTGATTTTAAACTTTAGCTAGCTCTGGACTTCCTCCTGCCATAGGCAAGTGATATTTAGTGAGGACTTCATTTTATTCCCTTGTTTCTCGTGTGACATTTCTTTTTCTTTCGTAAATATAGTTGAGAAAAAAAACTATTTAATGTATTTGCCTTCACTCGTCCCATCATCTTCTATGGTTTCTCCTGCATTATTTGTTAATAGGCCAGTGCTTTCATTGCAAATCCTTTTACGGTTTATATAATTGAAAAATAGTTTAGGGTTATTTTTGCTCTCTTTGGCGATCAGTCTCTCTGCCTCCTATTTTGCAGTTTTTATCTTTTTCTTACATCATTTCTTTTCCCCCCTCTTAATTTTTTGAGCTTTTTTCACGGTTTTCTTGTTTTAGCAATTTACCGTATATACCGGCGTATAAGACGACTTTTGAACCCCGAAAAATCTGCTCTGAAGTCGGGGGTCGTCTTATACGCCGGTAATACAAAAAAAAAAAGTGTAAAAAAAAAAAAAATCATTACTCACCTCGCCCGGCGTTCTGTCGCGCTCCGGCAGGATGTCGCTCGCTCCTCGTCCCCGGCGCAGCATTGCTTTCTGAATGCGGGGCTTGAAATCCCCGCCTCCAGAAAGCTAATACGCCGTCAGCCAGTTACAGCCATTCAATGACATCATTGAATGGCTGTGATTGGCTGAAGGCGCACGTGTGTTAGCAATCACACCCATTCAATGATGTCATTGAATAGTGTGATTGGCTGAAGCCACGTGTGTTTTAGCCAATCACAGCCATTCAATGATGTCATTGAATGGCTGTAACTGGCTGACGGCGTGTGTATTAGCTTTCTGGAGGCGGGGATTTCAAGCCCCGCATTCAGAAAGCAATGCTGCGCCGGGGACGAGGAGCGAGCGACATCCTGCCGGAGCGCGACAGAACGCTGGGGGAGGTGAGTAATGATTTTTTTTTTCTCCACTGTATTACCGGCGTATAAGGTGAAAGTTGGGGGGTCGTCTTATACGCCCCGTCGCCTTATACGCCGGTATATACGGTAAATACTTTCTTTTTTCCACTTATTTCCCCCTTACAGTCTTCAGCTGATTAGTTTGCTTTACTAAAATGTAGATTTTTTTGTCGCTCCCTGATAAGGCTTTTCTATTTAATGACAACTGGAAATTAATAAAATTGTGGTCACTATTTCCCAAGTGTCCCTCATCCTGCACCCCCATGATTCTGTCCGATCTATTGTTTAATAATAAGTCCAGAGTGGCTCTCCCTCTACTTGGCTCCCATACAAGTTGGCTAAGGTAGTTATTAGAGATGAGCGAGCATACTCGCTAAGGGCAATTGCTCGATCGAGCATTGTCCTTAGCGAGTACCTGCCCGCTCGGGAGCAAAGATTCGGCTGCCGGCGGCAGGCAGGGAGCAGCGGGGGAGAGCGAGGAGATCTCTCTCTCCCCCCCGCTCATGGCCGCAACTCATCTGTGACCCGCGCCGGCAGCCGAACCTTTTCTTCTGAGCGGGGAGATACTCGCTAAGGACAATGCTCGATCGAGCAATAGTCCTTAGAGAGTATGCTCGCTCATCTCTAGTAGTTATCTTTAATTGTTCTGAAGAACTTATCACCCTTGTTAGATTCGCAGGTTTCATCTTTCCACATTATATTAGGATAATTAAAGTCCCCCATAATAATTACTTCATTGCGATTTGACATCTCTTATTTGTCTTAGTAATAAGATTTCAGTCTTTTTTGGTGGACTATAGAAAACCCCTAACAGGATTTTATTAGTTTTCCCTTCCTGTATTTCTCCCCATAGAGCTTCCACGTGTTCATCTGCTACACCCATATCTTAATGCTGAGACTACGAGACGTAGAATTTAACATACAGACATACACCTCCCCCTTTCCAGTTCCCACAGTCTCTTCTGAAGAGATTGGTACTGTGTAAGTTAACCGCCCAGTCAACACTTTTCATCAAGCCAGGTTTCCGTTATTCCTACTATAGCGTAGTAGTATTATCGCTTCAAGATCACCCACTTTACTGATCAGACTTCTTGCATTCGATGCCCTATCCCCGCTCGACCCCCATTTCCATTCCTTAATCCCAGACCTCTGTCTACACGGTCATCCCCTCTCTTTCTCTTGTTGCCCTCCCCCAGTCCCTAGTGTAAAACACTCCTCCAACCTTCTAGCCATGTTCTGCCCCAGCACAGGGAGTATAATAAAAGTATGGCTAATTACAGCCCCCAGTAAAGGGCGCTTAGTCACCTACTGCATACTCATTGTAGGCAATAATACAACAGTATGTAGTGATGCTTCTAAGTTTTCTCTAGTTATAGCTGCAGGAAGCAGCATGTTATCTGCGTAGACTGCACAAAATAGACCTAAATGCAACCAAATGTTAAAAGGCGGACATTCATTTTAAGTGAACAAACCAGAATACTTACGTGTGGTGCCATAGCTTAAAAAGGTGTGCACGCACAAAAGACAAAGGGCATGGGTATTGCTGGGCAAGTTCTAAGTACTCTTCTGCCATCTCCCACACATAGGGACTCTTCCCTTCAAACAAGGCTGGATTGTGAAGATTTCCCTCTAAAAGACACAAAAAGGATGAATACAGGTACACCAATCAAGTTCAGTAGCTTACATCAAACCAAGTTGGATCTTCTGATGTGAAGATACATTTATTTGTTGATTTTTGTGCAAGTACATAGCTAATTTGGTGCGGATTTTATAGTGTATCTGATGCAGATTTCACACTTTCAATTGAATTCAAATTGCAGGAGTGAAATCTGCAGGAAATCGGCTAAATGTAAAATGCAGCCACTGACACATTCTAGAGGAGTCGGATTATATATCTCAAGGGCAGATCATCAAGGGACATATGATTTACCGATCTGGACAAAAAGGAACCAACCTGCGCTCATCACTCCCTGGACTCCAGTCTCTTGAATACACCGCTCTACATCACTAAGGTATTGGATATTCCCATTTGCAAAAACTGGGATGCTTACAGCGTTCCTATACAGGTTATTAAAGGGAACAAAACACAGTGATTACAAATGGCTATACTGATGAGCAAGAACAGAATACCTACACCATGTATGTAGGCAAAAGCTGAAACAGGAAAAAGTCAATTAGTAAGAAGTGGGATGAAGCAGAGATACGGCGCGGTGGTGGGGGAAGGACGTAGATAATTAAAACGGAGAGGGACAAGAACAGGGAGGATATGGGGTCAGAGGTGACCCAAGAACTTGTAGGTACAACCCGCAAAGTATCCTGTGGTCCTCAACAGTGAAAAGTTGTCTTTCCAGTAGTACCACTCTGACTATTAGATATGGAGGAGTAATTTTAGGAGGGCTACTCCTATAGGGTTACTTCTTCTCACATGCCGTTAACTAATGGTTCCCAGCTGCTGTAATAGTGAGTCTATAGAAACCTCTAGGCCTCCTTCACAAGGCCGACACAGCATCGCCTTAATAAAGTTACGCGACTTTGCAGCACCACATGAAAGTATTTTTTTTTTATTGGGAGGGAGGCTTGAAATATAAGCCTTACACTGAAAATAAGCCCTAACTGCAGGAAAAAAAATGTTAAAGTACACTTCACCTAGAAGTGCTGTCCGGGGCTCTGCTGCAGCTTCTTCCTGCTCCCCGGCACTGGTCTTCATCTCTTCTGGCCCAGGGATTTCCTACTGTCAAAGTTGCATCGTACCGCATGAAAATTGCGTTTTCGTGCGATGCGATTCAGAGAGGAAGGCTCCATAGGGAAACATGAGCTACAAAACCTCACGAGTCACTGGAATATCGCTAGGACCTGCCAGGTTTTTGTGTCGGGATGTTGCATGCTATAAAACATCGCATGTGTGAAGGAACCCATAGGAAAGCATGGGCTTCTCATACATGCGCTTCGTAGCATCGTGACAAAATCGTGCGACTTTGTCACCCGTGTGAAGGAGGCCTTAATTACACGTGTAGATTTAAAATGAGGTTAGACGGCAGGCTTGCAAAAGTCAGTTGCCCAATCTAGATCTGTATGTTCTTTTGTACATCATGAATGGCTACCTCATCAACAATAGTGAACCGTGATGGAGACTTATTAAGACAAGAACGAAGGAGAAGTGGAGCGGTTTTCCAGAAAAAAGCAAAATGTACAATTTCTTCTTAAAACTCAGAGCTGGACTTTGGTTCCCTTTAGCGCAGTTTTGCTAAATCCCTCTAACATGAGCTCATACACTCACCTAACAGCTTTAATGTGTTCCCACGAAGCCACGCCGGTCAGAGGACCTTTCTGCTCCTTGGTGCGACCGTGAACTGTGAGAAGCTAAAACACAATCTTGTAAGCAGACAAGAAGGGGGTAGATGATGGGCAGACGTCACAAGCTGTATGGAATACCCACTTGGCACCCGGCTTTCTCCAGTAACTTGGCATACATCACGGTTTTTTCAATCTCAGGAAACACTCGGATTTTGCAAGTGATGGGGACAGACAACTTCTGGTGCGCCAGCTGAACTAAGAAAGGAATTCAGGAAGAACGAAAATCAAAAGGGTGCAGGAACGTCTGTGGAACAATGCCTTTAGTGCAGACACTTACTCATCTTCTCCAGGAGCTCCCATTCATCTTGTAGAAACGCCCCATAGTGACCTGAGCAATAAGAAGAAAGACGTGTGTACATTGTATGCATTGGGCATTTATGTATGTATGTATGTATGTATGTATGTAGCACTGCAAAAAGCATCACAGCTAACGAGTGATACACCAAATATACAAGGTGAGCCAACAGTCAGCCTCCTGCAGAAGATTCCACTCCGACCTCTGTTATTGCGGCGCTGACAGCATGCGCTCACACAGTCGATCAGTTGGGGGCCCGAGCGACGGACCCCAACCGATCAACTATTGATGACCTTTCCTGATGATAGGTCATCAATAGTATTTCAATGGAAAGCCCCTTTAACACTAAACTAGTGGTTGACATTGTCCCTAGCAGTGCTGATTGAGTACTAGGACACTATATTCCTTTTTCCCCCCATACGCAAGTCTCCTTAACCCCTTCCCAGCCAATGACGTACTTGTACGTCATGGGAGGAAAGGGGTTTGCGCAAAATTCCATTAATGACATACAAATGGTGCAGGCTCAGGAGCTGAGCCCACGGTCATCTGCAGCGGGAGTCAGCTGTAACCAACAGCCGAGGTCCCACAGCAACAGCAATGATTAGGGAGCACTCTGATCCCTGCTGTTAACTCATTACATGCCACAGTCAATGCTGAGTGTGGCATGTAAGCAGTTAACAGAGGGAGTGAGCTTCTTCTGTTCCTCTGTGAAGTCACCGAGTTGCTAAGGCAACCAGACACCTGATACTGGTCTCTAGGTATGCCATGGCTTCCTGATAGCAAAGATAGAGAACAAAGGATCACCGGTTCAAGCACCCTACAGGGACATATTAGGAAAATAAAAATAGTAAAAAAAAAATAAAATATATAAGAGAAAATATATGTTTGATACTGCTGCGTCTATAACAAATAACTCTGAAAGCAACAATGCCATAAATAAGCTATTTAAACAAAAAAATATGGGGGGTGGGAGGGGGATAAAGCTAAAACTAAATATATAATTATTGTATTGTTGTAATCATATCAACCCATAAAAAAAGGTATCGTGTCATTTATAGCGCAGTGGAGGGCTAAGACAAAAAAAGGAGAATAAGACAAGCAGAACTGAAGCGTTCTTTAGAAAGAGAAAAAAAAAGTCATAGAAGTTATACAATATATAATATGTACCCCAAAATGGCACTAATAAAAATTACAGCTCACCTCGGTACAAACAAGCCCTCATACGGCCATGTCGATAGAACTTTTTTAGTTTTCTGACTTTTGACAAGTGGAGAAGAAAATCCCCCCAAAAATCGTTGTGCCCTTGAGTAGCAAACTAGGCTAAAAGGGTTATTTCCATCCTATAAAGTGATGCATACCGCAAGGACAGGCCATAACTTTATGATAAATGGGGTGCGTCCTCTGAAACCCCCACAGATCCGGAGAATAAAGAGCACACAGTCGCGCCCCCAGACCCTTGGCCGTGCGAGGAACTGCATCACGCTTGTTGACTTGAATGGAGAACCAGTGAAGGGGCGACACCAGCATTCCCTTCATTCTCGGGGTCAGTGGGGGGCGCCAGACTCCAGCCCCCCACCAATCATACTGCTGGGATAGCCTGACAATGGACCATCACTTTAGGAGATGGAAAAAGCCCCTTAACCAATGGGCAGTACTAGACAGGTTCGTGCACCACTATACCTCGCTTGGCAATCATTTGTGGGCAGCCAAGGTTCAGATCGATGGCGTCGCAATAATCCTGTGCCAGCAGCGCCGCCTGGACAAACACTTCGGGGTCGTTTGCACAAAACTGTAAAGAGAAGAAGAAACGCTAAATAAAAATCAACAGCCAAGACCACGCTGACACGTCTTAAGGCCGCGCGCACTTTATAATGTTTATAATCACGGTAGAACGCTCCCAGCGCCGCGATTTTCAACTGCTGTCTGCTCCATTTTGCAGTGTTTTCACGCTTTTTTACGCAACTCATCACAATGATGGGTGCGTTAAAAAACGCTGTTGGACGCAGTAACCCGTGGGCGGATTTGGGCCATAAATATGGAGCAAAAAAAGACTCGCTAAAACTTATTTCACGTGCGTAAAAAAGGTAAGTCTGACCACACCAACGCAAAACAATCACGCGGTACGGGTTACGTCAGGGCCCAATCACGTGGAGATGCGCATTCTGGTGAGTGGAAATTGCGCCGTTTTCACTGCATGTACGTAGTTACTGCGTTATGGGCTTTAGTATGTCTTGCATCTATAGTCATCGCATTTTTTACATATGCAAAAAGTGAATAAATAAAATTCACAATCGGCACATTTTGTTCCGCCTCCTGGCAACATGCGTAAAGAACGCAGCAAATAAGTGCGCAACTGCATTTTTTCCACCATCCCATTGACTTTTATGTGTGATTTTGGTCCGTAAATATTACATGCTGCGCTTTACGTTGCGCCCGTTATATTGCGGGTGACCATCCCCTACAGAAACAGTCCGGGGGACGACTGGCAAGGTGACCGGTGAGGACAAAACCGTCCGTTGTCCTACTGACCCCGCTTGACGGAAAGGGTTAGAGCGTATCACGTCCCCATCAATGGACGCCAACGGACGGAAAACCCCACCGAGAGCTCAGCCCGCTGTCCCCCAGTTGTGGCGCCGCCATGTCAGACGAGCCGTACATCGTCCTTTTAAGTTTTTTACTGGGACATTAATTTGCACTGAACGTTTTTCTAGGGTACAGAAGTCGGATTAAGCAAGAACATTACGGATTGCTGGTCGCCGTCACCATGGCAACAAATAAGGCGAGAAACATTTTGCATTTTCAGGATAAGCGGCGTGACCTAGAAGCTGGCCGCTGATCACACTACCTGCACGATGAGCGGGCGGTCCTCCGGGCACACCTCACAGTACAGGTTCTCCTTGCGGTAGTTGGCATCTCGTACGAAGACCTGGGCATGTAACATGGGGGAGTAACAGAGCTCAGCTCCATGTCTTCGGCTCAGCAGCCTCCAGGCCAGCTCACTCTGGTCCACCATAGGGGCCAGCACACAGCGGGCTCCCCTCAGGGTCTCCCTCCACAGCTCCATGCCCTGCAGCTTAGCCATGTGTACGAGCTGGCATGGGCCACCAACTCACCCGCCCTGACTACCCAGCGCCTCCACCAGCCCTCTCATGCCCGACCGGGGACATTCAGCACCTCTCCCGGGACATGTCTGCGGCACTTCCGGCCTGTCCGTCACTGACTTCCATCCTACCGGCGCAGCACATAAGACTTCCGCCAGCTACAAAGACAGACTCTTCTTAGTTCCGTGTACGTCTCCTCACACACTGGACAGTCACTACTGCCTTCTTCCTCCTCGGCTCTGTTAACCCGTTAAGGACCAGCTGGCCCTTAATGTGAATGCAGTGTCACAGGGGAGACTTTTTAGGCATTTCACCCATGTGCTGGTTTTATATCCCTATGTTTTTTTATTAGGGGTAAAAAAGCACCAAAAGTTTACACATGTCAATGTTTGGGGGCTCAATTAGGGGCACTTTTAATATAAGGGTCCGCATTTGGGGGCAATATTACTATGTGGCGGCGCTATTACCACCATTAGGATTAGCACCACAATCCGCAGAATATTTTGCGCTGTGGATTTTGGTGTGTATTTACCCTAATTTCGGCTTCCCACGGGTGATAAAGTCGTGCGAGATTTGTGTGTCGCGTGACGCACAAATTTCACACAAATATGAACCTCATTCTTTTAAATGGGTCATACACGAGTGTTTTTCGCGCACAGCCTATCTTTGGGCGCGCCCTCACATTGCATCTCCTATTGTTTTTAATGGGGCCGGCGGCAGCATGGCATCCTGTGTTAAAACAATGGGAGAGACTCCGCGATTCTCTGCCGCAGCGGACCGTTACTTCCCCAAAGTGATGTTAAACTATTTTTGAGATAAAAACGCCTTGCGTTAGTGGTAGAAATTACGTGTTGGCGAGCGCGATATTGGGCTCGCCGTGTGAAAGTAGCCTCACAACTACATTGAAATTCACACAATCTGATTTTCATTCGTTTTTTGCCACAGATCCATGGCAGATTCCGCAGTTTCCATTGATGGAGTGAAGTCCTCTCCGGATCCACGGGAAATTCCACTGCTAAATACGCGCCAGCGCTACAGACTTTGACGAGGTTTTTTGCTGCAGTGTGGAGCTTCCGGTGCGGAAATTACGCACCACTTTTGCTATATATGACCATACCTTCAGGCCTCTTTCACAAGGCGATATCTCATCAGTAGTCTGTACTATATCGCTGCGTTTTCTCGCGGCGATAGCACGATTTTGTAGCACTACAAAGTAGCATGCGGCTCTGTAGCACCACGTGCGAGGAGTTTCTAGGGGAGGCCTGAAATATAAGCCCTACCCTGAAAATCAGCCCTAGCAGCATAAAGAAAAAAATACATCACCTAACATGCGCTATCAGCTCCACCGCGTGTCTTCCCTGGAGCTCCGGCAGACTTGCTTGAAGTCTTACATTATTGCTTCCTAGTCAGGGGTTCAAATTCCCTGCCTCCAGGAAGCACTGGCTGTGATTGGTTCTTGAGCCGCTGCACTCAAGAACCAATCAGAGCCAGCGCTTCCTGGAGACAGGAAATTTAAACCCCTGACCAGGAAGCACTGAAAGAAAACTACAAGCAAGTGTCGGGGACCAATAGAGAAGACTGTTAGGTGATATATTTGTTTTTTCTTTTTTGGATTCGCCTACTGATGTTACCTGGGGCAAAGGCCATTGGCCGCACTTTGCATAAAATGGGAACATAGAGCTTACATGGAATGAACATTGGCAAACTAGACGTTACAAAGAACAAAACTGCAATGATTAAACCCTTAACACTGCAGGGTGTACAGTTACATCCTGCAGCTATGTATGAAGGGAGATTGTGGGGTGATCTCCCTCCATACAATGAGGGTGCAAACAGCCGACACCCGCCTGCAACAGCTCCGATAAGCAGGGCTGCTTATCAGAGCTGTTAAATCTTTAAATGCCAGCAATTCTGACAGCGGCATTTAAATGCCCCCGGCGATGTTCAGGGGTCCCTCACTACCCCCTGCAATAAGATCACAGGTTGCTGTGTTGTTCCCATGGCAGCCAGGGGCCTTCTGAAAGGCCCCAGAGGTGTCATTGCAAATTGCCTATCAAGCCATGATTGCGGCGTGGCTTGAAAGATTGCATGTCAAATCGCGGCATAATATAATGCATTACATTATACTGCAGGAGCGATCAGAGCACCACAAGTTCTTGTTCCCTCTGGGGACTAAAAAAAAAGTAAAAAGAAGTTTAAAGAAGTTTTACTAATTATTAAAAAAAAACTAAAAATAATACAAATTAAAAAAAAAAACTTTGCCATATTTACAATAAAATAATCTAAATAATAAAACAAAAATACATATTTGGTATCGCTGCGTCTATAAAAGTCCGATGTATCAAAGTAACGCATTATTTACCCCGCACAGCAAATGTCGTCAGAAAAAAAAAATGCCAGAATTGCCCTTTTTTGGTCACCCCATCTCTAAGAAAAAAGTTAAATAAAAAGTGATCAAAAAGCTGTATGTATCCCAAAATGGTAACAATGGAAACTACAGGATGTCCTGCACAAAATGAGCCCTCGCACGAAAATAATTAAAAAAAAATTAAATATCTGAAAAGAAATAAAGGTAGTACAGCAAAAAAAAAAACACTGTGTATATTTAGTATCGTAGTAATCGTACTGACCCGTAGAGTGATACAACGCATGAGCAAATCAAAAGATTTTATGCTGATGTCCAAAAAACCTTGTAGTAAATCCCAGAAAAGGACATTGTTTACATCATGAGCGATTTCAATTCAAAAATTGGCGCAGTTAGCAAACACCAATAGTAAAGTAATTCAGTTTAGCGGAACAAAGTGATGCTGGTGATTGATTTTTCCAATTTTGCCAAGAAAACCGATTAACAATTATGAACACATTGCTTGCACAACCAAAAAGTTGCTTGTACACCTGGACGTCTCCTAACGGAGTTCACCCCAGTCAAACCGGTTACATCTTGTGCCCTTAAAGTGGAAAAGTTCAGTTCTAGCAGCAAAAACGTTCCCAGATGCGGATTGGGATTCTGACCACCAACTGCTTGTTGCCAAAATCGAACTGCAGCAGCAGCCATGTAGTTCAACACTGCCTCTCGCTTAGCGCTCTTTCACATGAGCGCTGTAGGCGCGCAGTACAGCCGCAAGTAAAGATCGCTGCTATGCTGCACTAAAGACCATGTGAACGGGTTAATTCCAGTTACTTGAATTAGCCCATTCACACGATCGGTGGTGCATGTTATCCAGCTCCCATCGGAGTCTATGGCAAGCACGCACCGGAGATAGGTCAAGTCCTATCTTTGCACGCATCACGGAGCTTAGATGCAACGTTGCAATCGCATGCCCTATCTTTGTTAGGTGCGAGGATTTAGCACGTCTAACATTCTTTCATGTGAACGCTTCTATAGGAAAATATTGGTTCGTATAGAAGCGCTTTCTGTGCGCACCTAAACTGTGCACCCACAGCGCCCGTGTGAAGGAGACCTTATGCAGTAGAAGTAAAGAATCATTTCAAATTTCTTAATATCTTTGAAAAAGCCAGATTAACTATGGGAGGAAACTAAAATCATTACAATCTAAACAGCAAACTAAAGTAAACCATGCAAAAAAGCAACAAGAAAAACAACCTGGCTATCAGCAGACGCCATCTGAATCGCTGACATGTGACGAGAAGCACTATTGGAAACAGGGACAATTTTCGAGTGGCTAAATGCCCAGTTTCAGCACGAAGCGAGGAAAGACAAAGAACAGTTTTGGAATGCACGCTGCATGGAATTGGAAGAAGTAAAGAAAAAAATGACACAAAGCTCTTGACTTATGTTATAAAGGCTTGTGCTCTTTTTGCATCGCGCAATTCAACCTAAATTTGGGATCACAAGAAATTACACAATCCTGAATAAATCAAGCAGAAGAACTGTATGCAAAAGATCGCGGAAACCATTAACCGCAAACAGAAGAACTAACAGAATTAGAGCCTGATATCCTGGAGGATGAAGTTGAGTGGGCACTGAATCAGCTACCAAACCGTAAAGCCCCTGGAATCGACTGCATACCTGCTGAGCTGCACAAGCCCCTACCAATCCAGATGCTAACAGCACTCTGTCACAATATTTGGCCAAATCGTAGCCAAGATTGGACAAGCTCAGTTTTCGTGCTGCTTCCCAAAAAGGGCGACCCGAGAGAATGCTCAAACTGCTGATAGCCCTAATATCGAAAGCAAGCCAAATCCAACTGAAGACTATACAAAAATACATTGCATGATAGTGGAACAGGAACTTCCTGATGCACAAGCCGGTTTTCACAAAGGGAGAGGAACAAGAGACCAAATTGCAAATCTCCAATGGATCATGGAAAAGGCCCAGAAATACCAGAAGGAGGTGTACATATGCTTTATCGATTGCAACAAAGCCTTGAATTGCATTGAACATGACAAGCTGTGGCATCCAAGACAAATGGGAGTCCTGTGACATCTGGGGCAACTCATACAGTTGTAATATGTGAACCAAGAGGCTACGGTCAGGACCTCCAGCAGTAACATGGAGTGGTTCAAAATCGGGAAAGGCGCATGCCAAGGCTGCTGCTTATCCCCTGCATTGTTCAACCTGTATGCAGAGGGGATCTGAGCCAATGCAATTTAGACAAATCCAACATCGAAGTCAAGATCGGTGGGAGAAACATCAAGAATCTCAGATATGAAGATGATACAACCTTGCTGGCAAAAAGTCAAGCAGATCTTGAACAACTAAAAGTTAAAGAAGGAAGCGAAAAAGCAGGCCTATACCTGAATATCAACAAAACTAAGATCATGACAACAGACGGTAACGGTACAGGAAAAATCAAAATCAACACTGAACAAATCAAAGCAGTTCAAGACTTCTACCTCAGATCGAAAATCAGCCACAGTGGAGAATCAGGACCCAAAATAAAACCCAGGCCCATGACTCTGTAGCTACACTACTGTCTTCTCCACTGGGTCCTCGGCTGTCTCTGATGGCTGAGCGCCCAACCTCCTTCTGCAGGAGCTTTAATCCTGCGCTGTATTTTTAGTATTGGCTTTGATTAAAGCCCAGGACAAACAGCTGAAAATTTACAATTCATCGTTCTAAACATGTAATTTCTTGTTCTGCAGAATGAAATGCAAATCTCACTGAAAAATTACATTATTCTCTTGAACAATCAGAAATCAAAACTACATTTAACCCCTTAGTGACGAAGCTTTTTTGCTTTTTTCCATTTTTGTTTTTTCCTACTCCCTTTTAAAAAATCGTAGTTCCTTTATTTATCCATCGACGTCGCTGTATGAGGGCTTGTTTTTTGCGGGATGAGTTGTATTTTTCAATGGTGCTATTTAATTTACCATATAATTTACTAAAAAACTTTTTAAAAATTCTTAGCGGAGAGAAATGGAAAAAAAACGACATTCTACCATCTTTCGGTGCGTACTGTTTCTACAGCAAACAAATTGCAACAAAAACGACCTGATATTTTTATTCTATGGGCCAGTACGATTACTACGATACCAAACTTGTATAGTATTTTTTTTGCTGTAGTACTTTAATTTTTCTTTTTAAGATATTTATTTTTTTTCAATTATTTTCTGCGGTCATTTTATGCGCGCGATAACTTTTTTATTTTTCTGTCAACGTAGTTCATGAGGGCTCATTTTTTGCAGGATGTCCTGAAGTTTCTGATAGTATCAATTTGGAATACATACGACTTTTTGATCGCTTTTTATTGCGTTTTTTCTGGGAGACAGGGTAACTAAAAAGGTGTATTTCTGGCGTTCTTTATTTTTTTTTTCAGACGACGTTCACCGTGTGGGAAAAATAATGCACTACTTTGATAGTTCGGACTTTTACGGACGCAGCGATACCAAATACATATTTTTATTTTATGATTTTGATTTTTTAATAATAGATATGGCAAAAGGGGGGTGATTTAAACTTTTATAACTTTTTTTTTTTTTAACAATTAAAAAAACTTTATTCATTATTTTTTTTACATTACTTTGAAGTCCCCCTGGGGGACTTTAACATGCGATGCTTTGATCGCTCCTGCAGTATGATGTAATGCTATAGCATTACGTAATACTACTTTTTTACAGGCAGTCTTTCAAGCCACCCTGTGTGGATGGCTTGATAGGCAGTCTGCTAAGGCAGCCCTGGGGCCATTCATTAGGCCCCCAGCAGCCATGACACCTGCACGGCTCCCCCGATCTCACCGCAGGGGGGGCCGTGCGGGACCCCCGAACAGCGTTCGGGGGATTTAAATGCCGCTGTCAGAATTGACAGCGGCATTTAAAGGGTTAATAGCCGCGTTCGGCCGAATGGCCGAGCGCAGGTATTGCCCGCGGGTGTCAGCTGTAATAAACAGCTGATGCCCGCGCTGTATGGAGGGAGATAGCGGCGCTACCTCCCTCCATACACGTCCTGCAACAGCAGGACGTAGTTTTACGATAGGGCTGTCACTAAGGGGTTAAACCCTCTCCAATAACTGGTCTTGTACAATTGGTATACAGGATTAGTGTTACCTCCTCCAAATGACCAAAGTTAGGAACTCAGACAGAATTCGGACACTGAGAAACAGACTTAACACTTGCCAGACGGCGAACTAAGACAGAACAAGAAAATACACACAGATTTTAGTACTCGTCAACAGGAGAACTCGGACAGAACCCCAGGACTGAGGGACACACTACATACTCATGGACAGTCATAAACTAAAGACTGCCAAACACTCACCTGCATACCTGTGTTATAGGAATAAATCATATTCCAGAAGATTTCACTGGTTTGCTCCAGATTGGTTATAATGAGAAGCTTCATGCATGAATATATGTATTTGAACTCAGGGGTATTCCCCTTGAGCCCCCATACCCTTCTGGTTTATTGTAAGGAAATACAATACAGTTATACTGAATATGACGCACCAATTACATGTATACCCCTCCCAACATCATAACAACTCATGATTGGCCTAGTATGTAACGGCGCTACTGATTAACATATGTTTACGCCCCAGGTGTATGTTGCTATGTGAACACGTAATTTCTAGGAAACACAACTAGAATAGACTATCAATATCTCTGCCTGGACTAAGGAATCCAAGACATAGATAAGAAGTAGCCCCCTTTTATGTGCGGAGCGCATCACAGGTGTTTCTCATGAGAAACACATCTCAGGACCTTGTAGAACTTGTGTAGGAGTGTATTTCAGGATACCAGCATAAGAATGAACCAGTTAACCATTTCACTGTTAGCTATTTTCTATGAAGGTGGATATATTAATATATACATACATATATTTGCATAGGCTGCTTTAAGAAACACATTTATATTATTATTACTACAACACCTGCACACATAGCCAAATGGAATAACCTTAGGATGTATGAGGTATTCATTCATATTTTGTCCAAGATATTTAAGCCTGCGAGCCCACTTCATGGGTCCTCATTATATCACAGGTCTCTACGCTAACGAGACAACTGACCACAGGAAACATGCTTGCATGCAGGGCGATCGTCCCGACAGGGACAAGCCTGTGCTGGAACCTAGGGACCTGCCTCGTCCGAGATATAAAGGATCCACAGCAAGAGACAGTTCACACTACACGAAAGGCGCGCTGCACAGACATACAAATAACACTGATCACATCAAAACGCACACTGAACATGCCCGCTCACACCTCATGTCCGACCACATGCACAGACATGCAGGAAGATGACACTGTTCACACTTAGACACACTGGAAGCTGCACAGACACACAGGAACATAACAGAGTTCACAGTTAACATACTGAACAAACTGAGGAAAGACCAGCAGCCTCTAGCAGTGGAGCTGGTATATATGAGCAGCAGACCTGAGGGATTGGCTTGCTAGGGAAATCCACACTCAGCCAGCTCAATCAACCTCACCTGTGGAGCTGAGCGGCTGGGAAAACATGTAAAACAACAGATCCCAGCAGAACGCCTTAACAATTAGTCATAACATTCAAACCACATACCTGATATAATGTAGACCCCATTAAACCCCTCAAAACAGCTCTGAGGCATCAAGCCTCCACAGGACCTCTGAAGGTGTCTGGCATAAAAAGAGTATTTGAGCCTAGAACATTTATCACAAGTTCACTAGATAACTGATAAGTGCTAAATTGTGGGGGTTTGACTATTGGGACTCCCATCGATCACCAGAATGAGAGATTCCATTCCCCCTAGCTGCGAGATCGCAGTGGCTAGTAGGACAAGCCCCCTGCTACTCCATTCAAAATCTGTAGCACGAACAAAAAAAAAAAAATAGCGCTGTGCTCTGGAAATCAGTGGGGACATTAAAGTCACTCAGATCCCTCTGCATGTCAGTTTTTCCTGCTTTCAGTAAAGGAAACAGTTTAAAATTGTGATTCTTGTGCGCAACTTGCATCACACAACACGCAGACACTCCGTCTATGTGCTGTTCGATGTACACAACACCGCACATTACAAGTCCTATTCTAGTAAAAGACTTGCACAAGAATAAGACATACATTAATATTTCAAATTTGTATATGAGAAACCTCAAACCTCATTTTACTGCTACTACACTGCACACAGAGAAGAGGAGATCCTGCTCTCTATCACTATCTCTAATGTGCTGAGAAGCAGAAGTAGCAGCATGGAGGGCATTATACAAAGAATACTGAACAGTGTAAATGAGTTAACGCTTTCTATTAACTGCAGCAGTATGTGTGTAGATGTGTGTGTCTCTGCTTCTATTTCATTAAGGTTCTTCCCTCTCCTTCCTTCTTCCCAAACTTCTATGGACAGCAAGTAATCTGGTCTGTCAGTGAGGTGCAAGGATACTTTTACATGGAACAACTGTTCAGTGCACAGCAGTTGTCCCATCGATAATTGCTCCTGTGCTTTCACACAGAAGTAATGTTATAGTAATCACTTTATTTAGGTGATAGTCAAAAGGTATCATAGCCTTATCAATTAGGTATGTCTAATTATATATATATATATATATATATATAATATATATATATATATATATATATATATATATATATATATATATATATATATATATATAATATATATATATATATTGCAGGTGTGTAGTATACAGAATGGCCTGGGGGACAACACCTGTGGGTGTGTCAGGAAGCAACATAAAAAGATCAGTTCCTGCCACACTCAGGGAGAAGTTGACAGCTCAGCAGAACTGAAAGGGCTGCAAGCCAGAGGTCTGTTGTGGGTCAGTAAAGGCCCCAAGTTTAACCGGGAGGACTCCTCTAAGACTCTCACCCTCTCATAAACAAACTTTGTTGCTATTATGGCTTTGTGTGCTGTATATGAAATATATGCTGGCAGGCACCAAATTTAAAGAGAACCCAAGCTTCCAAAGCCTTTCATGTACATGCGGTGCCCATTCTGGATGGAAAGAAGGCGAGTGACTCCGACTTGCCACAATATATATATATATATATATATATATATATATATATTGCATCAGAGAAAAATGAGAAACAACACTGGTATCTCTAGCAATTCTTCTGTTTTATTGTTGCAATGTAAGAGGTTATGTAGTGTGACAACCCCACACAAGGGTTAACAATTCTAAGTCTACAGCATGTGTAATTACAAAGGTTAATTATGACAAAGCTGCATGCTCAACATATAGACCCCGTCAGCAAAATTTCACAATGTGTCTTTTCCTCACATATTTTTGCTATGTACTAATATTATGCACATGACACTACTGTATAAAATATAATTCAATACTTTCACAAGTAAGAATCACTCAGTGAATGGATTGTTGTTTGATTTTCATGCCTGCAGAAACTAAACAAGAAACAAATTATCGTTCATCGTTCAGTCGCTGACGGCATTTATACTGAATGAATATTGTTAAGATTCCCACGATCCAGCAAAATCTGAACTATTACCATTCAGTGTAAAAGGGCCCTCAGTCCATCTTGTCTATTAGGATTGAGTGAGTGAATAGATTTGGCGGAAGGGGGAAGAGGTAATAAGCCTGAGAAGTGGAGAAAGAAGCATTTTTCTCTGATAAGATATATTATAAAGTTTATTATATTTGCTTCTCCTATTAAATTATGCAAAGTTTGTTGAAAGTGCAGTGACAACTTTAAGTGGTTGTGTATTCATATGTAAATGACTTTTATTAATCCTCTTCCCACAACTGTAGTTTGTTACAATGTATTAGTAAAGGTTAGCTCTATCAGCCTGGAGTCCAGGACAAGATATTTATGCTACTGACTAGTTTACTATACAGTACGTTGGGTGTGAGTACATTCATACATTCTAACAAAAGCAACAATGTACTGTAGGAGATTGAATATGGAAATCCCTCTCTGAATTCTTCTAGTTAAGTCTATAATAAGTCGATATAAGATGCACTCCAGTGAATCTCATGCACCATTCAAGAAATGAAAGGCAGTGCCCTTGAAATAAGCAGGTCCTCTGCCTATGCATTGCACCATGTATAATACGCTCCATCCACTGTTGTGCAGAATATTCCAGAATTATGATTTACAGTTTTAGATTAATTTTTCATAATGATATTTCTAGTCCTCAGGTCACTTTATTTTCGGTGGATTAAAAACATTCAGTTTTTATTACTTCATAAATGTCTTCTGAAATAAAGTAATACATAATTAATAGAGATGAGCGAGCATACTCGTCCGAGCTTGATGCTCGTTCGAGTATTAGGGTGCTCAAGATGCTCGTTACTCGAGACGAGCACCACGCGGTACTCGTCTCGATTAAACGAGCACTGACCATTGAATTCAATGGAGCCGGCAATACAGCCGGCTCCATTGAAAGCAACGGGCTGCCGGCGATCGCAGGATGAATTGTCGGGAAGGGCTTAAAAATATAAGCCCTTCCCTGCAATTCATCCAGAAATGTGTAAAAATAAAAAATATATATATACTCACGTGGTCCCGGCAGACGGAGTTCAGCGCGGCCGGCAGCAGTCCTCCTGAACTGCTCTGAACAGCTGTCAGTAGTATTCAGCAGCCGGGGATTTAAAATCCCCGCCTGCTGAATGAGCTGCCTCTGATTGGTCACAGCCTGACCAATCAGAGGCAGATCTCACTCACACCCATTCATGAATTCATGAATGGGTGAGTGAGTGCTGCCTCTGATTGGCTCAGGTGCAGCTCTCAGCTGAATCGCCGGCAGCCCATTGCTTTCTATGGAGCCGGCTGTATTGCCAGCTCCATTGAATTCAATGGGCTAACATCGTTCTTCTCTGCCACAGCTGTTACAGCTGTGACAGAGGAGAACGATCGTTACGCTGATGGTGCGGGGTGGGGGTGGGGTCTCACTCTTGCCACTATTGTGGCTTAATAGTGGGACCTGGGAACTTGAGATGCAGCCCAACACGTAGCCCCTCCCCTGCCCTATCCGTTTCTGTGTCGTTGCCATCACTTTCTTGAATTTCCCAGATTTTCACACATGAAAACCTTAGCGAGCATCGGCGATATAAAAAAATGCTCGAGTCGCCCATTGACTTCAATGGGGTTCGTTACTCGAAACGAACTCTCGAGCATCACTGAAAGTTCGACTCGAGTAACGAGCACCCGAGGATTTTGGTGCTCGCTCATCTCTAATAATTAAATTTGTCAGTTTCTTAAATGTTGCCTAATAATAAATGTCTTGATGTCGTCTCAACCTAATTCTGCTGAATGCTTCCTTCTTCCTCCTGCCTTGCGGTGTAAGAATTTTTAAGAGATAGTTTTGTAGATGTTTTTAAAATGTATATCATGAAATAATTGTGTAAAAAGATAATCACATGAATAGTTGAGTGAGTTAATAGGCCACCGTTTAAAAAAAAAAAGGAAGACCTATAACACTATTAAAATGCATTATAAAATAATTGGCCAAATAATTGCAGATAGGACAGAAGTGGTAATTGGGAACTTTATACATCCAGATCAAGTGTAGGGTGTTCCTAGGATGCATAGCTAACAATATCTTAATGTAATTAAGGGCATGATGTTATAGCAGCGAGACCGAAACCAACCTTTTAATGATGGCCTTTGATAGTATCTCATGAATATCTTCTTAACCTTCTAAGAATTTTTTTTCCCAGAAAGTTCTATTCAGAAAATTGCCAATTAATGTAGAAATATTCTCATAAAGTTTTAACTAACAGTAACTTTAAAGTGAGATTTCCATTTTCTCTTTCACCCAGTATCACCCTTGTTAAACTGTGACCCTTCTTGGAAGAATATTAAGAGCTGCCTGGGTGTCTTTTCCTTTGGGTGGGAAGCTCAAGTCAAAGTTTTTGGAACATGGAGGAGGATATGCTCACATTTTTGGTCACTATGGTGCAAAAGTTCAGCTTTGGCCCCCCTGAGATCCCTCTGCAGCTACCTTGCATGGCTAGCAGTGGTCTGTCCCAAAAAATACATACACACAAACATATATATAACTCAGAAAGCATATCTATAAGAGAACATTTATAATATGATAGGCTTAGGTACAGAGGCTCAGCTCTAGTAACCTCTATATAACGTGGTCGCTATATACAACATTGTAATAGTCAGATATCAGCTCTACACAGTGATTGTTATTACAGTGCAATTACCTCCAGTGATCACAAGTGACATCTTCTCTGTTTAGTGTCATCCACATTCTCTTTTATTCTCCATTTGACACTCATAGAATCATAGAATGGTTGAGTTGGAAGCGACCTCCAGGGTCTTCTGGTCCAACCCCCTGCTCAGTGCAGGATTTACTAAACCATCCCAGACAGATATTTGTCCAGCCTTTGTTTGAACACTTCCATTGAGTAAGAACTCACCACCTCCCGTGGTAACCTGTTCCACTCATTGATTACCCTCACTGTCAGAAAGTTTTTTCTAATATCTAATAACTAATATCTTTGTGTCTCCTCCCTTTAGTTTCATCCCATTTGCTTCTAGTCTTTCCTTGTACAAATGAGAATAGGGCTGATCCCTCTGCACTGTGACAGCCCTTCAGATATTTGTAGACAGCTATTAAGTCTCCTCTCAGCTTTCTTTTTTGCATTCCCAGATCCTTTAACCGTTCCTCATAAGACATGATTTGCAGACTGCTTACAATCTTGGTAACTCTTCTCTGAACTTGCTCCAGTTTGTCTATGTGCCCAGTGGGGTGCCCAGAACTGGATACAGTATTCCAGATGAGGTCTGACTCATCACTACACACTCTCCACATCCTGCAGCTACCCACAATGCCCCTCACAGTGCCTCCCACAATAAAAGTGTCCCCTCTTTTGCCCCATAAGGTAATACTGTTTACACATAGTAATAATTCCCCTATAATAACCACCACAAAAAATAGTGCCACACATTTATGCCCCACATAGTAATAACTACCCTCTCTTCTCCCCCATAAAGTAATAATGCCTAAAAACTGAGTAAAAAAATACTTTGTACATCAGAAGGCAGCATTCCTGCATGTCAATGTCAGACTCTTTAAACGAGCCTTATAACAATGTTTTCAATCCTGTCATTGTTATGAGGCTTGTCTAAAGAGTCTCACACTGACTTGCAGGAATGCTGCCATCCAATAGCTGCCACTGCAGGGGTATTGTTTCATCTTCCCTATTTGCATGTTTCCCAAAGGAGCGTGGATGGCCTTATAAGTCTCCTCACTCACCTTCTAGGAGCTCTCCTTAAGGATAAACAATACCCTTCCTGACTCACATCTATAGGCCTCTCACAACCCAAGCTAGAAACCTACTGCACACTGATGAGGGGATAAAATCCTGAAACAGCTGTCTGTATATGGTATTCTGGCTTGGTTTTCAATTCCCAGTCATTGTTATAAGCCTTGTCTAAAGAGTCTGACATTGACTTGCAGGAATGCTGCCTTCCAATAGGTGGCACTGCAAAGGTATTGTTCCATCTTCCCTATTGACATTTGGTAGTAGCAATGACACCTCCTATGATTCTTAATAGGCATCTCTGTAGCCCAGTGAACTTGAACCTACTCCAGTGTCAAGGTAGTCAGTAGATAAAGGCAAGGAGTACAGAAGGTCCACATGGGTCATTACCGGACTATAAAATAAACTAATTTTTCCTGTTGGATGATGGAAGTGCATTTCCTCCACACATAAAGGATGTCATGATAGTTCCAATTAGGAAACAAATTGTCCCTCTGCCCACTACAAGCTTGTAAAGTTTGGGGAGGGAGAATACTAAACCAGCATAGTTACGACCAAGTATATTTAGTATGGAGTTAATCCTCCATAGGATAGGAATATTGAATGCACTATTTCTTTTAGAAAAAGATTTTAAGACTTTTTGTGATTCATTTTATGGGGAAAAGGAACAAGTGTGAACTTTTTTGGAACATGTATTTTTAGCAACAACTTTTAGAAGAGAATAATTGCAATTACAATCCTTGAGTTAGAGACATTCCAATCCTAAAGGTCAGTTTAAATGTATTAGGAGAACCTACATTATAACACACTACAGGTATTATGGGTAATTTTTTAGAGAAGAATCATAATGAGCGAGACAGAGGAGGTATATAGAATTCTGAAAGGTTCAGAGGTTACTCAGAAAGAAGGAAAAAACTTTGATGCCTTCTTAGCTGCCAGCCGTGCCCAGAACCAGTGTATACAGTCGCTTTAAAAAGTAACCCAGTTCCCACTAGCGTTCTTCAGAAATCTAGAGAAAAGAAATAATGAAATAATAGTCTTTTTTTTAAAGCCTACATTCAGCTAAATATCCCAACATGAAGAGAAGGCAGAACTTGTAGAATTTCCAACATCACATTTTAAGACTTAATAACAACTTTGAATACCGGTAATCCTCAAAATATCATTTCTTTATTGGAATACATCAATGATTTAAGATGTGTAAGGAAGGCTTATAGGAGAGGTCAAGATAAAATTGAACAGATTGCACACATTTCAATATAATTTAAGTGAGAGCGCCTTTAAAACTCCCAAACTGGCAGTAATTATGTTTAAACATACAGCGCATATAACTTCACTTTTTAAAATCCTTTCCCATTGCAATTTACTCTCCGTCATACAGTAGTATCTGGAAATACATATATTCTGTAATACTTATTTCTAGAGAAAAGTGGCATATACCTCCTATTTACCTGCAAGCTTTCTACAAAAGTTGACAAACATTCTCAGCCACTATAAGGCAGGAGGCAAATGACATTCAAGTACCCCAAAATACCTAAAATATGTAGGGCACTCATCACATTTCTAGCTGCCCTACATCTATAGTCACCTAAGGGGGATTGTGAATGTATTTTTGTAACAATACTGTACTTAAATATCTGGATTTCTAAGATGTCACAGTGTTCAGTCACAAGGGGACTCCCTGCGGGGAGTAAAGAATCCCCTGCCACAGCTGTCACAGCTGTGACAGCTGTGGCAGAGGATCGCGAAGCTCTCGCATTGATTTTAATTGGGGCTGCCTATTGAAAGCAATAGGATGCTGACACCCCTTAGTGATTTTCGGGGAAGGGCTTTAAATATAAGCCCTTCCCTGAAAAATCACCCCTAGCTGTAGTAAAAAAAATAAAAATATATATATACTCACCTCTCTGCTGCTGTCAGGGCTCAGCCACGAGTAGCCGCGTCTTCTCCCTGCACTGCTCTGAAGTTCTTTAATCAGGCAGGGATTTAAAATCCCCACATGCTAAAAGAGCTGTATCTGATTGGCTGAGCGCTGTGACCAATCACAGGCAGCACTCACTTATCATTCATTGAATGACTGAGTGCTGGCTGTGATTGGCTGAGCACTCACCCAATCAGATACAGCTCTTTCAGCAGGCGGATATTTTTTTTTTTAAACTCGTTTTTATTGAACAGCATGTATTTTACATCACATGAATAAGCAATTTCTCAAACAGTGTGCATTTACATACACTAACAAGTGATTAAACTTTACATGCAACAGAGAATTCTTTGGTAACAGTATTCAGCACTCAAGTGTGTTACATTTCTTCTACAATTACTCAGCCTTTCTCAGTACATACATCTGTAATATTCGTAGCATTATTGCTCATTTTACCTGCCAAATCTGGGTGTACTCTGTCTTAGTAAATTTTGGAACATTTCTTGCGTGAGGTTTGTGCTTGTTGTCCCGCACCAAGTCCCCCACACCTTGTCGAACTTTTCAGGGTGTTTCCTGTTTTTATAGACTATTTTCTCGTATGGTAGGATGGTATTGATAATACTCTGCCATTTTGTAGCTGTCGGAGGGCGCCTGTCCATCCATCTCAGCGCTATGACTTTGCGGGCATAAAATAATGCTTTAGTGAGGAATATTTTATCATAATGTTGCCATTGCTCCTCATCTATGATCCCTAGCAGACACATTGCTGGATCCAGCGGTACTGGTATTCCCGTCAGTTGGGTCAGGAACTCTGTGACCTCTTCCCAATACGTGTATACCCTTGGACATCCCCATATTAGGTGGTTGAAGTTTGCGCTTGTAGCGCTGCATCGGTGACACTGACTGGACACTGATCTGTTCATTTTATGGAGTCTAGTTGGTGTTAGATAACACTGATGTAAGATATATAACTGAGTCAGCTTATTGTTCGCGGCTGGCGAGACCCTGGTGTAGGTGGCCATTGCGGTCTCCCAGTCCTCATCAGTCAGTGTTGGTATAAGTTCCCTCCATTTCTCCATTACCACCATTTGTGTACCAGGGATCTTAGAGTATAACAAGTGTGTATATAGCTTTGAGATTAAGCCCCTAGGGCCCTGTGTGCGCAGTATGCCTATTAATGGATATGTGGAGAAGGGTCTTCTGGGTTCTGGGAATTGCGCAGTCAATGCATGTCTGAGTTGCAGATATCTAAAAAATCCTGTTCTAGGTACCTGGTATATCTGCTGCAATTGCTCAAAGGAGACTAGTGTTCCGTTAATGTATAGGTGTTCCAATGTAGTGATTCCCAGATTTAGCCAAAATTGTTTGTCTGGGAGGTTCAACAAATGCGGCAACGCTCTATTGTTCCATAGGGGGGTTTCCAGGGGGGTGTCCTCCTGCCCCGTCAGTTTCCTACATGTCCTCCACACACTTATCGCGAGCCTGTGGATGGGTAGCATTGGTTTCGTCAACAGCCCTGGTTTTTCCAAAATGATCCAAAGGGATGCCTCCGAGAGGAAGCACATCAAGTGGTGCTCGGAGTTCGGGAGAGGGGCGCCCGACAACCAGTGGCGTATATATCGGACCTGCCCTGCCAGGTAGTATATTTTGAAGTCCGGCAGCGCCATCCCCGCTAGCTCTTTAGGCCTCTGTAGAGTTTCCATACGGAGTTTGGCTCTAGCCTTTCCCCACACGAACGATGTTATTAATGAGTTGGTGGTTTTAAAGAATTTTTGTGGTACAGTTATTTCTGCATGCTCTAGTCGGTATAGGTATTTGGGGAGAATTATCATTTTAATAAGATTTATTCTCCCTGCTACAGATAGTGGCAGAGAGCTCCAAGCTTTTAATTTTAGTTGCAGGGTTGTTATTAGGGGTGCAATGTTTAGATTAAAACTTTGGGTGTGGTCCCTGGTAATGTAAACTCCCAGGTATTTGAATTGGGGGACAATTTGCAGGTTATGGTATACCTCTCCCACCCCCCAGTCCTCCTCTCTCAGCGGCATAAGGGTAGACTTCTGCCAGTTGATACGTAGACCTGAGAAATTCCCGAATACGTCTATCTGGGAGACGGCCAGGGGCAGGGTGTTCTGGGGTTCCGACATGTAGAGTATTATATCGTCCGCATACAATCCTATCTTGTCTTCTCTGGGACCGATCTGGATTCCCCTGTATAATGCGTGTTGCCGAATTTTTAGTGCTAGGGGTTCTATAGCAATCGCAAATAGAAGGGGGGAAAGTGGGCAACCCTGTCGGGTTCCCCTGTGGAGTGGGAAGGAGGTGGAGACCATGCCGTTTGCCATTACTCTCGCCGTCGGTGCAGTATATAAGATGGAGACCCACCTGATGAACGGCTCCCCGAACCCAAATTTCCGCAGAACTTCCATCAAATATGGCCACTCCACTGAGTCAAATGCCTTGGCGGCATCCAGTGAGGCCAGGGCCCATCCTTTTCTCCACCTCCGTCCCACCTGCGTAATTACCTGCGTTCTTCTGATATTATCGGACGTAGACATTCCCGGAATAAATCCGGATTGGTCCGGGTGTACAATATCCTTAATTGCTTGGTTCAGCCTGAGAGCCAATACCTTGGCGAGGATTTTATAGTCTGTATTTAAGAGGGAGATAGGTCTATACGACCCACACTCCTCCGGGTTCTTTTCAGGTTTTAGTATGAGGACTATGTTAGCCTCTAGCATCGACTCTGGAAGACGTCCTTTCTCAAATATATCCTCATATAATGAGAGTAGTTGTGGTGTTATTTCCTCTCTGTACTGAAGATAAACTTCCACTGGTATGCCATCTGTACCCGGGGTCTTATTTTTTGCCATGCCCTCCATTGCCTCCTGTATATCTTCCACTGTAATGGGGCCATCTAATAGGGATCTATGTGCTTCTTGTATTATTGGGAATGCTATGCTGGCTAGGTAGTTCTCTAGTTCTGCTGGAGTATAATTAATCTGGGATTGGTATAGGTCTTGGTAGAATTGTTGAAACCTTCCCAATATATCTTGGGGGTCTGTGAGTACTGTGTCCTCGGTTGATTTGACCCTTAGTATAGCCGGAGAAGTAGTCTCCTGTCGAGCCATATATGCTAGCAGTTTACTAGACTGATTACCTAGCTCGAAAAAGGACTGGCGGGTGAAAAACAGCCTCCTCTGAGCCTTCTCTTTTAGATGCATCAGATACTCTCTACCTACCTGTAGCCATTTATCTCTTTTATCATTTGAGGGACGGGCTATGAATTCTTTTTCTAGTTGTTGGCATTGTTGCGCTAACTGTTCCTCCTCTTTAGCTGCGGTTCTTTTAATGAAAGTGATTGAGGACTTAAAACATCCTCTAAGGTATGGCTTAAAGGCTTCCCACACCAGCGTCCTATCCCGGCTCTCCTCGTGCGCCTCGTAGTATATCTGAATTTGGTCTGTTATTCGGTCATTTGGGCCAAGCAGTGAGAGCCAGAACGGGTGTATCCGCTGATTCCTAATTGCAGGGGGGCCTGGTTTTTTGAGGACCATGCAGAGCGGTGAGTGGTCCGAGACCCCTCTTGGGAGAAATTCTATGGACTCTATTTTGGTAAATAACAAGGGGGATCCAAATATATAGTCTATGCGGCTCAATGCATGATTATGGGCTGCATGGCAAGAAAACTCCTGTTGGTGGGGGTGGAATATTCGCCACAAATCCAGCCATCCTGCCACAGAGATCACAGAGGCCAATCGGGTCGGGCCCCCGTCTCCCGCCCCCCGAGCACCCCCCCCGAATCTGTCCAGGTGTGGGTCCATGACCATATTCATGTCCCCCATACATATAGTCGTTACATCTGGTGTGAATGAGGCAAATTGTATGCCTTCTGCCAGCAGGGCTGTTGACGTTGTTGGTGGGTTATAGTAACATAGGAGTACATATGGTTCATTGTTTATTTTGGCTCTTACAAAGATGTACCTACCCTCTGAGTCTCTTTTTAACTGTTCTACCTCCCATCTGATGGACCTCTCTATCAATAGAGACACCCCCCTGGAGTACGATGTATGGTGTGAGTGCGCTGACCACTGAACCCATGGCTTTAGCAGGCATTTAGAGGTTTCGGGCGTGAGGTGGGTCTCCTGTAGGCACAGCACATGTGGTCGCCAGGAGCGTATTAAGGAGTTTATCATGACTCGCTTCCTGGGGGATCCCATGCCTCTGACGTTCCAGGACACAAAAGTTATCTCAGCCATTGGCGAAGATGGTTAAATTGGGTCCGGATGAGATTGTTTATGTCGTTTTGACCGCTGGGAGACCCCCCATCACGCCCCGCCACATCTCTCCCATCCGCCATGCAATCACACTTCAGTACATTTATAGGAGAAACATTGAACATCTGATGCATATACTCTGTAAACATTATGGTAGCGTACTACCGACTTACAACTCTTACAACAACTTATAACTAAACAGGTTTTGAATACTGGCTATATCCTCGTTGCTTTAGTATTCGTGGCTAACTTTAACTCGGGGTAACCAACTTAGCATAGCTCTATCGTCGCTATACTTGTGGTTCTGTTTGGTTATTGGTACAGTGGTGTGAACCGACCATGCCTTATGTTTTTAGTTAGGTGGACTCCCTTCCGGAGAGGCGGGATGGAACAGGAGAATCTGGGGGGGGGGAGGGGGGGAGGGGAGGGGTGGGGGAGGATGGGGGGGGGGGAGGAAGAGAAAAGAAGGCGGAAGAGGGGAAAAAATAATAATAAGAAAGAAAAAGGGGGGGGGGGATTAATAGTTAGGGGGGGGGAGGGGAAGGGGGGAGGCGAGCATGAGGTAGCCATTGCCCGGGGCACTCTGGGGTGTTCCCCCCCCCCCCAGGTCAGCAGCCCTCAGCACGGTTAGGCGGCCCTGTTGGGCCCTTTGTATATGGTATGAAAGTCTCGTCATCTAGAGGAGGGCAAAAATAATGGTTAGGGTTTGATATACATTACAGTCTCTCTGGTCTTCGTCTGGCGATCAACCATTCTTCTGCCTCGGATGGTGAAGAGAAGAATCGGGTGCGGTCTCCGTCAATCACTCGCAGCCGCGCTGGGTACATCATAGAATACGGAAGCTGCAGATCTCTAAGTTGCCTTTTAATATTAAAGAACGAGGCCCTTTGCTTCTGGAGGTCCGCCGAGAAGTCCGGAAAGATGGTGATTGTGGCATTATCATGGCGTAGGGGTCCTCCCTTTCTGGCAGCTTGCAGGATGTTGTCCCTGTCACGGGAGTTGAGTAGCTTTGCCAGAAGCGGTCTGGGCGGAGCGCCGGGTATGGGTGGCTTCATTGGCACACGGTGCGCCCGTTCGATGACAAAGACTTGCGATAGTTCTGCGTTAGGGAGAAGTTCGCGGAGCCATTTCTCTAAGAATTCTTCCGGTCTCTGTCCTTCAGTTCTTTCTGGCAGGCCGACTATGCGCAAATTATTGCGTCGTGAGCGATTTTCAAGGTCGTCCGCTTTCTGTCTCCAATAGTCGGCCTTCTGCGTAAGATCTCTTATTGCGGCTGACATTGGGGGCACAGTGTCGTCCAGCGTAGATATTCTATCTTCCGTAGCTGTGACTCTTTCTCTTAAGTTCTGAAGGTCTTGTCTGAGGAGACTGACATCCATCTTAACTTCATCAATTTTACTGGTGAGAGTAGTCGTGGATGTCTGGATTGCTGTCAGCAGCTGGTCGGACAGTTGTTGTAGGGTTTGGACTGTCCCTTCTGTTGGGTTTGGATTAGCGTTCTTTGTCGGAGGGGTTGAGCCCCCCGGGGCCGGCTGCGCGGAGTCGGAGCTTGCATCTCTGCGATTTTCATTTCTGGCAAATGCCTTTAATTTATCAGCTGTAGCGTTCTGCCTAGTAGGCCCCATGCTGCTTTGTCAGAGGTATTTAGTGGCGTATTCGGTTGCTGCCTGTATTTTATAGTGCTGGATTCACCCGTATACTCGGTGCAGAGCTTACGCACGTGGCGTCTGCTTTATTCTCTGTTATCAGCAATATTGGTCTCTTGCAGGTCTTACGTCCTTGGTTTGGGGGTACTCTGGGGCTATTTCTTTGGTCTTTTCTCTGGGTATTGTGGGGGAGGGGGGGTCCCACTCTCTAGGGGCTTGTTTATATAAGGTATAATAACTGCTGCTCCTTTTCTCCCCCTTCTCCCCTGGCACACTTAACTGGTTATTGCTGCTGGTGTTGCTTGTCACCTTCAGGTAGGGGATCTCTGTGTGGTCTTTTCTCCTGGCCTCTCGCCGCCAGGCTCGCCTGCCCAATCCACCAGGTACTGGGTTTGTCGGCCTTGGTAAGTGTAGGGCTGTCTGTGCTGTTTGGGCTGTTTTGCCCGGCGCCCGCTCCCCTCTTTATCTCAGTAGAGGCTCGTCGGGTCCGGGTTATTATTGATAGGGCCTGCCCCACAAGATGGTGGCGGTAGCTGCGGCTCCCCGTGGTCTCCTTCCGGATCCCTGCTGCCGGGGGACACTTTATAAGCGCCTCAGTGCCCCGCGGCGCCGCCGGTCGCCCCCGCCCTTTTCCTCCCGCTATGCGGCCTCCTTGTGCGGCCTTCCACTATTGGGCCCGTCTGCCCCGTGCTCCGGATGGCGGCCGTGTCAGCCGCGGCGCTACGAGTCCGCCGCCGGCGTTGCTATGGCTGCCGGCGCCACGGACACCTCACCCAGCGCTCGACTTTTCTCCTCTCTGTATCGGCAGAGGGGGGCGGCAGGCTCGAGGAGTCGCTCACCAGACAAGGATCCTCTCAGCAAGATGGCGACCGCAGCTTCCCGCGCTCACCCTCAGGGTCTTCTGGCAGCGGTGTCGGGTAGTTGTCGCAGCACTCCGCAGTCCCGCCGGCGGTTCAGGCACTCCGCTTCTCACCTTCCGCTGTGTGCAGCTCCTGGTCCAGAGCCCGCCGGTCGGCTGGTGACACACGCTCCGTAACGGCGGCGCCCCCCGCTCCACAGGCTCACCGCTAGCTCCGGTTTCGCTGTCCTCCGCCCACCAGGGGTAAGTACCTCAGGGTCCGGTCTCTTCCCCCTCTCCTCCGGTGCTGCTCTGTCGGGGTTGGGAGTCCTCAGGATTACTGCAGGATTGTTATTTGGTCAGTTTAGGCAGGAGCCCCTCTTACATGCGGCTGGTCAGGTCGGCTGCTTGGCCACGCCCCCCAGCAGGCGGATATTTTAAGTCCCCGTCTGATGAAAGAATTTCAGAGCAGTGCAGGCAGAAGACACGGCTACATGCAGCTGAGCCCCAGCAGCGGCGGAGAGGTGAGCATATATATTTTTTACACATGCTATGGATAATTTTCAGGGAAGGGCTTATATTTAAAGCTCTTCCCTGAAAAATCACTGCGGGGTTGCTGGCAACCCATTACATCCAACGGGGCCACCGGCAGCAGCAGCAGCAGCCCCATTAAAACGAATGGCAGAACAGATTAATGCTGTTTCCATTTATTTCAATGGGGAAACAGGTTATGATATATGAGTGTTTTGGTTTAAGAGCTTCATAACGGAATGAATTAAACTCTTAACCCAATGCACCACTGTACCTGCAATGGCTCCTTGAAACCAACCTACTTATAGATCACAAAAAGGCCTCTACTGCATATATTAACTTATCTTTACTCCATAACTTCTTAGAAATCCAGATATTGACGGGTTCCAGAGCACTTAAAAAGAGCCTTCGCACTCTCAGGTAAGGCCATGAGTTAAGATTCCGGATGATGTGAGACAGACGAAAAAAGATCACGTCAGTTCTTAGGTTTTAATCCTGTTTACTCATCATTGGATGAAGAATACTCTGATCCTCTTCTTGATATGATACACGTGACTGAGCCTATGGTATGGAATTGAAATAAGCTTTGAACTCAGAACAAAGAAGGCAGAACATGCATGCCTCTCTTCTTCCACTTCTGAGAAAGTCTGCTTCTTGTTTGTAAAAACCTGATGTTTCCATTTCAGTGTATGGTACCATAAGGAGGATGAGTGGTGGCCACTCCGACTGGCGGCCGACGGCTACAAAGTTAAGCCACATCCCCTCTGACTGGGAGCAGGGAGAGAGAGGCTGATGCTTGCCAGTGACAGTTTGGTGAATGCTGTAGGGCCGTGCCAGGGGCTCCCTTCCACTGAACAGTCATGATTGGGGAAAGGAGGCAGAGAGAGGGCGCCAGATGCCATTTTCTTGTAGCCTCAGTTGAGGCTGTGTGGGAAGGTGGTCCTGACAGTGCCAATGCGACTAAAGCATTAGCATTGTGAAGACTGTCCAGTAGTGGCAGTTTACAGGATTGGGCTAGGCCCCGCCTAAACATCGCCCACTGTCCTAAACGCTTGGGACTGTGCTAGATGCCCTGCGGGTGCAGAAAGCAGACACAGCTACACAGTATAGCAGTAATACACCCTAGGAGCAGTGTGGAACCAGAGGCCACAACGTACCTGCCATCGGCCACAGAGAGTGTTGACCAGGGCAGAAGGAGGAGGTCACTGAAAGAGCTCCAATGACTGAGGGCCCCAATGACCAGGGACTAAAAATGACAAGCTGTGTGGAAGAAGAGAGAGTCTCTCTTCCCGCAAGGGATTTGGCTCCCGAAGAAGATTTGTAATGATGCAGGATATAAAGTGTATTGTAACAGGGGGTTGTATATAAATGATGATGGGACAAAGTGATGCTGTGGTCCTAAGTGATATGTAGAGATTGTACCAGGAATGACAAGGTGCTTCAAAGTGGCAGCACTACGTGCTGACTATGGTTTCCGTGACACAGTAATTCTGTAATGGAGATTTAGTTCGGAACCTATGGTGCATTAAGTCCTCGGTAACGAGGGTCTCCAAAATTGGTGTTGGGCTCTAGCACCTACAATCCGGTAGGCTGCGATGTCAGTCATGCCATCGACCTTTGACAATGTAACACAGAGTATGACAATGAGTAAGGAGTACTATGATGGAGAGAGAGTTGATTGGCTTGTCACATTGAAAGGAGTGAAGGAGGTGTGCCCTGCACCTATGGTGTACTGAATCTGCGTGTTGAGGATCTCTGAGAGTGTAGTATAGAGATCATGATTTAAATATTCGTAAGTGTAAACTTCTGGCTGATATTACATGATGTTTAAAGTACCAGTACCTGCTATGGAGAGAAAAAACTAACAATAGCTCAGTAAACTTGGTATGTTATTAAAAAATGTATGCTGCCTCTGTCTGTCACCACTGCGCTATACACACCACCACCTGCTCCACTGCTACCATAACTCCTGTGCATCATGCCCCTTATCTTGGGGTTTTGTTTATTTTGTTTGACTCAGAACATTCCATTGCTCCCTTCCTGTAATTGTATGCATAGGTCATCTGCACCTCAAAAACATCTCATCTCTAAAATCTGCCCTTTTCCCAATATGCAAAGTCAAACTTTTTATTGTTTCACTGATTCATTCTCATCTTGACTACTGTACCTCACTGCTGATCAGCCGTCTTGTCACTAAACTCTCCCGTCTCCAATCTACCCTGAATGCAGCAGCCAGGCTAATCATTCTCTCCAACCACTACACTGATGCCTCCATCCTGTGCCAATCACTGCACAGAATTATACACCCTGTGCCAGTTGCTACACTTATGCCTCCATCCTGTGCCAGCCACTACACTGCTGCCTTCATCCTGTGCCAGTCACTACACTGATGCCTCCATCCTGTGCCAGTCACTACACTGATGCCTCCATCCTAAGCGAGTCACTACACTTATGCCTCCATCCTGTGCCAGCCACTACACTGCTGCCTTCATCCTGTGCCAGTCACTACACTGATGCCTCCACCCTGTGCCAGTCACTACACTGATGCCTCCATCCTAAGCGAGTCACTACACTGATGTCTCCACCCTGTGCCAGGCACTGCACTGATTGCCCATCCACTATAGAATACAATTTAAGCTCATCACTCTCACCCACAAAGCTCTCCACGGTGCTGCATTCTCCTATATCTCCTCCCTCATCCCTGTCAACCACCCTACTCTCCATTCTGTCAATGATCTGATAAAGTATACTCATATTTAAGTGTTTTCAATGTATACATACGGTATCTCATTTATCTTTTTGAAACAACCTTGAACTGACAGAACAGAAGCTCGACTCAATACTGATAATAAACACTTATGTGTTAGATTAGAAAACAAACTAGTCAGACACAGATATTAAAGCAAAATAATAAAGAGCAATGAAAATAAATGACAATGCCTGAGTAATGAAATAATGGAAGGGTATGTCAAGGCAATTAAAATGTAGACAGGGTATACAAACCACCAAATGGGAGGGGGGGGGGGCAGTTGAGATATTGATGACATAATATAATATATATTATTTTATCTGAATTAAAATGTATATTACCTCATCAACATCCTACATTCTTGTATCAATGTGACATTGTTTTTATTTCATTCATTTTTCTTCCTTAATATATATTTTTAATCTTATACACTGTCCCAATTGCTCTCTACTTCTCCCATTTGGTGGTTCGTATACCTCGTCTACATTTTAATTACCTTGAAATACCCTCCATTCTTCCATTATTTTATTACTCAGGCATTGTAATTTCTTTTCATTACTCTTTTTTATCTTTATTTTCATTTTAATGCCCATGTTATTCAAAACCCTATATCTTTTTTATTGCGCTATGAGCTTAAGTTTTTAATGGTACTATTTTGGGGTATATATAATTTTTTCATCACTTTTATTGCATTTTTTGGGGAGATGAAATGAACAAACTAAACATTTTGGCTCCATTTTTTTAACAGGTTTTGCCATGTCGAATAAATAGTGTGTTTAATTTATTGTACAGGTTGTTATGGATCTGATGATTCCAAATATGTATTTTTAATTTTTTTAAATTTTCTTCTTTACTGCACTGCATGATCGCTCATTGTAGTGACCGCAACCCAGAGCAGGAGCAGACGCAATTGTCTGGCATCTGGTTGCCATGGCAACCCATTGGCCGTCTGTGAATATATAGCGGAGGGCTGCTGATGTCATAGAGGGTGTGCGCTCCCTCTGTGAACCCTTTACATGTCTCAAACTACATTGATCATGGCATATAAAAGGTTATCAGTGGGGATTCGTGTTCTCATCCCCGCTGTTGCAGGAGGAGTCCTGCTGTCAGTCACAGCTGGCTTCTGCTAAGGGATGGCGCAGCCTCACATTTAAGACTGTGCTATCCACAGAATGTAAGTTAGCATCTTGTTGCGGTAAGTACCATCTGCCTGGATGTAAACTTACATGATATAGCATTAAGGGGTTAAATAACCCCCTTTTTTTAGAGGGCTCCACTAACAAGGTGTCACTTTCCTGGGACCCGTAAAAATCAGTTGCAATGTTTTCCTGTTGAAATCATTGGCCTGTCCGTGTGAAGTACGGATCTACTCTCTTATATACTCCTTATAGGCACTCTGAATAATACATGAGGGCTCAGTCACATGGGCGTTTTTCGCGCGATTTGCAGATCACATAACGGATGCGCATCCGCAAATCGCGTGACTGAGGCCGACGATTCGCTGAAAAATCTGCACCTAGCAGCGATTTCAGTGAAAGGGCCTGATCAAACGAGCGCTGCCCGCTATCCTATGCCACAGCTGTGGCACAGCTCTGGCAGAGGAGAACGATGTTCGCCCATTGAATTCAATGGAGCCGGCAATACAGCCGGCTCCATTGAAAGCAATGGGCTGCCGGCAAGCGCTGTATAAATTTTCGGGGAAAGGCTTAAAATATAAGCCCTTCCCTGAAAAGCATCCTGAAAATGTGTAAAAATAATTAAAAAAAAGTATACTCACCTTTTTGCTGCAGCCGGAGTTCAGCTGCGTCCGGCCGGCAGTTCTCCTGAACTGCTTTCTGTAGTATTCAGCAGGCGGGGATTTAAAATCCCCGCCTGCTGAATGGGCTGCCTCTGATTGGTCACAGCCCTCAGCCAATCAGAGGCAGCTCTCACTCACCCATTCATGAATTCATGAATGGGTGAGTGAGTGCTGCCTCTGATTGGCTGAGCGCAGGGACCAATCAGAGGCAGCTCTCAGCTGTCATTCACCGAATTGTTGTGTCCTATAATTTATCGCACATCCGCATAAAAAACGGACATGTGCCTGCTCCCGTTGCGATGCATTGGGTCTATATATCTGCAGATTGCAAGCGCGTCTGCAAATTGGAGCAAAAAACATCCGTGTGACCGAGGCCTGAGGGTCAGGGAGATTTGCCTCTACTTACTTAGAATTTAAAGGTATTTAGAATAGTGTATTCAAACGCAGACAACCCCTTTAAATAAATGTTGTTTTTCACTGTGAGTATAGACATTTTTAAAAAAATCCTTTTAATAACCTGAACCTGAATTATGTCTTCTCTCTGTCAAATGGACAATGTTAACCTTTTCAGCAAATGTGCTAATCCTCATTAAACACTTATGGAATCAGTTTGAAATAACTTGCCATTTTCTATCTTGGCATGATAAACTCCCAGCTGGTACGGAGCTGATCTGTACTGAATAGAATGGCTTCAGATTAACCTTATAAATGTAACATATCTCAGTAACATTTATTTAAGAAGCCACAGTTCCTTGAACAGCGAGTCAAACTGAGCTATAACTTTTCCTGATATTTTAAAGAGTTGACCGCTTTATAAAATGTATTTTTGTTAGAAGGGTCTGGAGGAAAAGCTGAGCACAGAGTATGCAGCTGGGGGAAGCTGGCAGCAAACCTTTTATTTCCCTGCAATGCCACCACAAGGGAAGTGAGGCATTGTACTACATTATACTCTTTGCATGAACTCAATGTACTGTTCTAACGCTCAGTCAGGTGGAGTCCTCCAGCCCGAAACATTCAGTTTTTATTGGAATTTTGTATATTTCAAACAAGAAACACAATAAAAGAGAGTCTCAGATGGACGGTACAATCATACTCATTGGTTTGCAAAATGGGTACATCACATAGCGTTTGATTTGTTTCCATCTATTCATTATAGATCTACTCGAGTTTATCAAACCAAATCGTCCAGGGATACTCCAGTTTTTGAAAGAATAACTATAAGTAAAATATCTAAAAGAGAAAAGAAAAAGGTGGGGGGAAAGGAGGGAGCGGGGTAGGGAGGGTAAGACGGGTAGGGGAGTAGGGAAAGAGTGAGAATGAGACATAGTCTACGCTGAAAGGGGGTTCTGTTTCCATCTCGGTCTCAAGGTCTCCTTCTTGCGATGGAGTTAGCATGGTCCATTGTTGTCCACAGTCACATCTGTGTCTATGATCATGTCAATGACCATGTCTATGTCCCTGTCCATGTCCGGGGTCTCGCCAATGTCCCAACCCTGGGATTGTCTTACAGGATTGTTTGGCCGTTTCAGGTTAGGTTTGTCCTGTTGGTTTCTTCCTAATGTGCCAGTTGTATATGTACCACTGACTTAGTACTCGTTGTTCTCTTTACCCTGGTAGGATTGTAGTTTAAGCTATTTGCTTCCAAGGGGTCCATCTCTGCACAAAAGCATTGCGTGTGCCCATTTTCCAACTAGATAGTTCCTCTAAGTTATATAGCAGGTCTACTCTTTCCTTCCACTGTGAGAGTGAAGGGGGAGTTTTTTTGGAGCCATAGAAAAGGGATCAATGCCTTAGCCGTATCTATTAAGGAGTCCATCAATTTATCTTTGAGCGGATGAAAATCCTTGGAGGGTCTCCATAGGAAGATTTTGTCTGCCGTTAGATTGAAATCTGGTTTTATATTTTTCAATACTCTCTCCACCTCTTTCCAAAAGGTGGAGAGTGTAGAGCACTCCCACCAAATGTGCCGATAAGAACCAATCGCTACATCACATGTCCAGCATCTATCATGTGGGGCCAATTTATATGCATGTAACCATTGTGGGGTTTTATTATACCACCTAACTAATAATTTATAATGGCTTTCTTGGGCCAAGACGCATGGGGACGAGCCAAATGCCATCTGAATTGGTTTTGTTTCTGCAGGGGAGAGGGAGATATCCAGTTCCCTTTCCCAGGAGCTGAGGAATCCAGGTTTGAGGGTTAACGGAGGGAATACGAATTTCCTATGTAGTTGGGTAATTAGTTTATGTTTCGGAGCTCCTTCATGTATCATTTTTTCGAATGGTGTGCTTGGTCTGGTTGATCTAAGTAAATTAATAAAGGTGTCAAATACCTTAGTAATATGGGCCTTTTGTAGGAAGGATAAGTGTAACTCAGGTCGTAATGTCTGTATGATATCCTCTGCCCTAATATGTTACAATTTCTGGATGTCTCCTACTATTGATCCTGAGAATTTTTTCCAAATGCTTCTCGTTGTAGAGTCTGTGGGAGTGTCTACTAATTTGCATAAAGTGCGTATGGGAGTCTCAGGGGATGGGTCTGGGGCCAGGATACTCTTCATTTTGTCACAGGTCTCACAGGGGCCTCTAACCAGTGGATTAAATTTATTTGAGTTGTATGCGGTGTTAGCGGGAAACCATAGATCTTCCAGTAGGGTGTCAGCATATGCCTTTGTGGCGAGTTGCTGAAGTAAAGGATCCCTTTTTGGGTTCACTAAATCCAACCAGTAGCTGAGCTGTGTTGCTCGGTATATGCTGTGGGCACATGGCATGACTATTCCACCCTCCCACCTTCTTTTAATTAACAGGCAATGTGTTAGACGGGGTATCCTCTGCCTCCACACGTATCCTGAGGACAGTGATCGCAGCGTATTGAAGAACGATCTGGGTATGAAGATCGGTAGCATACGAAATTTGTATAATATAATTGGGAAGACATAAGATTTTAAAATGTTCTTCCTTCCAAACCATGAAATGTATGGAAGATCGTAAGTACGAAGTAGGTTTTTAATAAGTGGAAGAAGCGGTAAGAAGTTTGTAGCGTATAAGTCCTCTGTCTTCTTTGTGATCCTCACACCCAGGTAGTCTATCGACGTCTCCAACCATGCAAAGAGGGAACGCGTTCTTAATATTCCACTATGAGAGCGGGAAACGGAGATGTTTAGAATAGTGGATTTAGTGAAATTGATTTTAAATCCAGAGAGGGGGCCAAAGAATTCTAGATATTCTGTAAAATTTGGTACTCCCTTCTCTGGTTCCGAAACAATAAACATAATATCGTCAGCAAATGCGGCAAGGGAAAGTGAGTGGGGGCCAAAGGTGAGTCCCTTAACTCCGGGATGTTGTCTCACTCCCTGGAGAAGAGGTTCCAGGGCCAGAACAAAAAGAGTCGGGGAAAGCGGGCATCCTTGTCGGGTTCCAATCCGTATTTCAAAGGTAGAAGACAGGATGTTATTAATCCTCAGTCTCGCAAATGGAGCATCATAGAGAGAAAGGATTGCTGAGATAAATGGTGTAGGGAGGTTAAAGTGGTGCAGAACCCTCTTCATATAAAACCAATTAATGCGATCAAACGTTTTTCTGCGTCCGTTCCTATCAAGACTACCGGGATTTTGTGCAGTTGTGCGAATCTCATGGCGTGTAGCAGTCTCAGACAATTATCCCTTCCCTCCCTCCCCTTAATAAAACCTGTTTGTTCGCTATTGATTAGAACGGGGATGAAGTCTTCCATTCTTTTTGCAAACAGCTTAGCCCACAGTTTGGTGTCAAGATTTATAAGGGAAATAGGTCTATAATTAGAACATAGTTCTGAATCTTTGCCTTCCTTGTAAATAAACGTAATGTGGGCTTCCTGAGAATATTTAGTTAGGTTTGCTCCCTGTAATAATGCATTGAAATACTCTCTTAGTTTTGGGGATAAAAGGTCTTATAGTAGGCGGAGGAGAACCCGTCCGGCCCTGGACTCTTACCGGGGGGGATAGAGTCAATCAAGTCTTCGACTTCGACTTCCTGTCACGGTGTCTGTTAGGGACTGTGCCGCCTCCTCCCCTAATTTCACGAGATTCAGGCCACTCAAGAAAAGGTCTATTTTATTACTCAGTGAGGGCATTTCGTCAGTTTCTGAGTGATTTTTTCAGATTGTATAATTGTGTGTAAAATTCACAAAAAACTTCCGCAATTTCTAGCGAGGTGGAAACCGGCTTTCCTGACTGGTCTTTGATTGAGTTTATGAAATTTTTGGTTCGGGATTTTTTGAGCATTGCTGACATGAACTTACTTCCTTTGTTTCCCTGAATAAATACTGTTTGTTTCAGTGATATATGCTTTTTATTGAATCTAGATTCAAGGAGACATTTAAGTTCTCTCCTTTTGGAAGTAAATTCTTCCAGAACCGTATTTGCCGTGGAGAGTTTGGCTGTTTGTACAAGTTTTGCGATCTGCGATAGCAGTCTATCTATCTCTTGTTGTTGTTGTTTCTTAATCCTGGAACCTAGTGCAATAAGGAGGCCTCTCATGTAAGATTTATGAGCGGCCTAGATTACAGGCAATTCAAGATCTCCTCTACAGTTAAATTTGAAGTATTCCTCCATCATATCTGAAAGTTTATCTTTCTCCTCTTGATGGTCAAGGAGGGAATCATTGAGGCGCCACCTCCATTCTTTGGGATCGCCCCTGCCAATTTTGATATTAATGTGTATGGGAGCATGATCCAGAATTGAAATTATATCAATATCAGCCCTTTCTACATTTGTTATGAGGATAGATGAAATGAATAGATAGTTGAGCCTCTGGTATGATGTGTGTGGCAGAGAGAAGTGGGTGTAGTCCCTTGTGGCGGGATTCAATAGATGCCAGACGTCCACTACATCCAGGTCTCTAAGAGTTTTGATTAAAGCATTTAAACGCCCCTGAGAGACCTGGGACCTACCTCTTGAGGAATCTAATAAGGGATTAAGGGTTATATTCCAGTCTCCTCCCACAATAATTGGACCTTCAGCAAACTCTTTGAGGATTTTAATCTGTTTAATCAGCCAGTCGATTTGGTTGGTATTTGGAGCATAAAAGTTGACGATGGTTAATTTGGTATTATTGATAAAATCTTTTATGAAGAGAGCTCTCCCTAACTAGTCTGAGTATTCAGCAGTGGGAATAAAGTTAATAGATCTGGGGACTAATATAGATACCCCCTTGGAAGCGGATAGGGGATGAGCATTGTGGAAGTACTGTGTAAATGGTTTCCCCGGAAGGGCCAAGCATTTGTTTCCCTTATAATGTGTTTCCTGTAAAAGCACAATTTTGTTGTCATACCTTTTCAGGAGTTGGAGAGTGTTAAACCTCTTCTGCGGTGTGTTGAGGCCCCGTACATTGAAGGAAGTAAATCGGACTGCATCTGTAGTCATTTCCAGAGGACCAAGATGGACAATTATGAGCACTAATTAGACCCTATCAAGGAGTACAAAAGAGAGTCAAAATAAACAAATTATGTATTCAAACACTTAGGAAATCTATGCCCTCTGGATTGTCTCTATTCTTATCGGGCAGAAGAAGATTGTTTTTGAATAGTCAGCGTAGAATAGAATATTCTTAGGGAGAAAAAGGGGAGGGGGGGAGGAAAGACACAAAAAGGGGAGGAAGGGACTAATATGGAATTAACAAATGAAAGAGTGTTATTTAGAAATGATAAGGTAAATATCCCTCGTGTCGAGGGGGGAAAGCAGACGAGCGTAGTATTGTTTACCAGGCGCGTCTGCTAGAGTTGAGGCAGGAACTAAACTACAAAACTGTAAATATTTAAACTTTCAAGTCCTGATCGGTACAACACAGACAGACACCCCAATTGTCAGGGGGACGTATAAAGAAATGTCCTCAGGTGATAATTGGAGGAGAGTTCTAATCTTGGGTTGGGTGAAAAACATTTTTGGTGCATCTGTTGAGAGGAGCGGTAACATTCGGTAACCAAAGAAGTGAAGAAACAAAGGATAGGGGAAAATAGAGTAACATTTTTTAGTTCTGGTTCACGCCTACTCTTCATAGAGCGAGACAGTGTCCATTTTGTTATTCTCTATATATCCAGTTGTGTTGACGAAATTGAGTCAGGTATCCTCAGTTGCATCTTCCTCTCTATTCTTCCTTCTCTGCTTATTTTTTGGTGATTTTGAATGGTTCACTACTCGCCAGTTGTCAGGTGCTGGCAAGTGAGGAAGGCTTGGTAGCTCAGGTAGAGGTTGCCAATTAGGAAGTTCGATTGGTTCTAATTCAGATGTTGCCAGCAGTTTTGGAGGTCTTCCAGAGTACGAACATTGAGCCTTTTCCCTTTATAGGTTATGCCAAGCCCAAACGGGAACAACCAGGCGTATTTGATATTTATGGCTTTTAGTATATCCAGTAGTGGACGTAAGAGTCGGCGTTTAGCCAGTGTTGTGGGAGCAAAATCCTGAAAGAGCTGGATTGGAGCCCCTGCGTATTGAAAATCTCTGCATTTTCTAGCAGCTTCCAGGATAGCTACCGCATCAGGGAAGGCGAGTAGCTTGCATATAATGTCTCTCGGCGAATCAGTTGCGGCGGGTTGTGGCCTTAGAGCTCTATGGGCATGTTCCATTATCATTGAGGCTGTTCTATCTGGGCCCAGGAGTGAGGAGAAGATTTCCGTTATTACTTTTGGGAGGGCCTCCGCCGCCCACGACTCTGGAATTCCTTTTATACGAACATTACTGCGATGATTGCGATTTTCCAAATCCTCTTGCATGAGGAGTGTTCTGTTTAACTGGAGGTGCTGCTCTTTAAGAGCCTGTGCCATTCCCAGAGCATGTGCTGCCATAGTCGCAGATGAGCCCTCCAGATCTTTTACTCATCTCCCCATGTGTCTAACGTCCTCTTTGATTTCTGCTAGGTTGGCTAACACTGGTCTCATAGCCTGGGAAAGAAGGGCCGTCATAAAGCCTTTTGAGATTTGTTCTCTGTCTTCATTCTCTGAAGAGGACTCCCCTTCCCGCTCTGTTTCTGCTGCAGTCGGAGCTGCCGGCACCATCTTGCCTGGAGCGCGGGGGGGAGCGGGTGCTCCGTTCTTTAAGGTATTTTTGCAAGTCGGACTGTCCCCGAGCTGGCCGAGGCGTCCCCAGGTGTTCTCCTCCTTTCTCCTTACTTAGTTTCCCCATTCTGGCTTTAGATTGCTGCTGCTGAGTGCCTGTAATCGTGTCACAGAGATGGAGCTTGCAGATCAAGCGGCCATCTCTCTCCACGGTCAGGGTCCACCCCCCAGTCCGAAACATTCTTGTTAATAAATTAGTGTCCTGAATGGAGGATTTTGTGATTGTTATTCATAAGACATGTTCACTTTAGTATATCCTAGGGATAAGCAATAGGTTAAACACTTATGAGAAGAAATACCCGATGTTAACTTCTAGCTTTTCTCAAATTCTTGTGCCTGAGATAAAAGGCAATTGACCACTTTGTCTCCACTTTGTTGTCAGACGCAAGCCCAGCTCCATGTGAAAATAATCTTGCAGCACATCAAGTATAATTTACTGGGACATATAGCAATGTTAGGCTTTTTAACGCCACTGCTTTTCAATTCTGGTAGGTAACAATGGCGCCCAGTTATATCACATAGATGCAAGGGACACTGAAGACCCTCTGATCTGTGGCAAGATGCAATGTGAAAACCATAAGTTATTTTTGTAACTTAATCTGCTCCTTTAACAAAAAGGATTCAGTGTAAGTAGCCAGCTCTAGTACCAGTTTATGCTTTTGTCCACAAGGCTATAAGAGGACAGCTGTAGTTTTGCCATTCAGAGTCGGGAAGGCTTTCGATGTGAGAAGTGTTCACAATGTTTATTATAAATTGCACATTTGCTCGGGGGAAAGAAAATTAGAATAAAACTAATATATTGTTATGACTCACTTGAGATAGGACACTTCAAGGACCATCTCTTGTGAGGTTCCCAAGGAACACTGTCCGGATGTATAATATAGTTACATAGTTCATATAGTTACATAGTACAGTTATCAAAAAAAAGATTGATTGTCAAGTTCAACCAAAGCATGGGAGAGGACATCAATGAAGAGAAGGGGTACGGATAAACTTTAGAACTTTGTTTCCCATACTGATGGGTAAAGTAAAACCATAACGCATGAACCAATCTGCTCCAAGGAGGAAAAATTTTCCTCCTGATCCACGGTGCCATCAGACTAGATCCGCATGCAAAATAAGAATTCTATATATTTCCATAAGTGTTGTTTAGTAATCGTCTACAGCAAGCGCTTGGCTATTTCCATCAGTCCCACTGAAATGAGTAGAGAGCTGACTGCACATGCTCGGCCAGCGCTTCATTCATTCGGACATCACTGCAAGGGGAAAAGTGATCAGTGGCAGGCAGAAAGGAACACTGGACCCCCATTTTTTAGATCAATAGGGGTTTTAACAGTGAGACCCCCACTGATCAGTAAGTTATTCCCTATCCTGTGTAATCTTGGTTCAATTCTTTTAATACATGATACGCTGTGTTCTGATTTATAGTCCTGGGGCACAACACATGCCTCCAAACAGTCTACACACTCAAGAATATAGATGCTGCCACCACTTATTGAATATGTTTTGGTACTACTTGCACTCAAGCAGGAAACAGGTAAAATAGACGAGCCACAATTTATATTCTATGGAGATGCTTGGAGTTCTTTAGGGCAACAAGGCAAAACTCTTAAAGCTTTTGCTGTCATATAGAAAGGTACAGTACTTAATATGTACAACGATAAAGAAATAAAGAGCATACATAAAATATACAGAAACAGTTACGGTACCCTCCAGAAGTTTAGAAACTCCCCATGTTTTAAACAGCAAATCATTAATCGGAAGCTTCTCTGGGAGCTTTTCGACCAAAAATGAAAATGTATCCTAAATAGAGATGAGCGAGCGTACTCGGAAAAGCACTACTCGCTCGAGTAATTTGCTTTATCCGAGTATCGCTGTGCTCGTCCCTGAAGATTCGGGTGCCGCTGCGGCTGACAGGTGAGTCGCAGCGGGGAGCAGGGAAGAGCGGGCGGGAGAGAGGGACAGAAAGATCTCCCCTCCGTTCCTGCCCGCTCTCCCCTGCAGCTCCCCGCTCCGTGCCAGCACCCGAATCTTCAGGGACGAGCACAGTGATATTCGGATAAAGCACATTACTGGAGCGACTAGTGCTTTTCCGAGTACGCTCGCTCATCTCTAATCCTAATAGAAAATGTAAATGTTGATCACCGAATATTGAGAGTATGCAAAACTGATATACAGGTAAAAAGTGGATATTTTGAGGAATTTAAAGTTATTTCCAGATTCCAGGAGTCAGGTGGACGATTGTGCTCTTTTAGTTTTGTCTTTTAATTAACCCCTTAGTGATCGCAGATATGCCTTTTGATGGTCTGTATCGGTGGTCTATGTATGAAGGGAGATTGCGCGGCCAACACCCAGCGGCAACAGCTCAATTCTGACAGCAGCATTTAAATCCCCCAAACAATGTACGGGGGTCCCGTACGCCCTCCTGCAATGAGATCACAGGGAACCATGTGGGTGTCATGGCAGCCAGGGGCCTTGTGAAAGCCCCCAGGGCTGTCCTGGCAGAATGCCTATCAAGCCATGCCTGTGGGGTGGTTTGATAGACTGCCTGCTTGATAGCAGTATGATGTAATGTTATGGCATTACATCATACTGCAGGAGCGATCAAAGCATCACAAGTAGTACAACAACAGGACGCACTGAAAGATGGCGGAATTTCATTTTTTTTTACATTACTCTCCACTTAGAATTTTTTAAAAGTTTTTCAGTACATTATATGGTACAGTAAATAGCACCACTGAAAAATACAACTTGTCCCGCAAAAAAGAAGCCCTCGGACAGCGACGTCGATGGATAAATAAAGGAGTTACGATTTTTTAAAAGGGGAGAGGAAAAAACGAAAATGGAAAAAGAACAAAACAATTTTTGGGAATATTTCTTTTCCATTTTATATTTTTAGGGGGTGTTTTCAAGCTCCTGGAGGATATTGTATGAAAAAACTACAGAAAAGACAAAAATGTAGTAATTTTATGAGGTAAAGTTCTTAGTCTGCACCTAGGGACATGGAGTAGGCCATCATTAGGCCATCATTGTATACACTCCAACAGGTGGTAGATAGAAAGGTTGGTGTTCTTCATTACTGGGTCAGCTGGCTGGGAATGCACATCATTACCTGGGCACTGGCAGACCTAAGAGCTGCCTCTTCCCACTAGCATTTGTGAAATATTTTGGAACCCCACATGGAAGAGCTTACACTGACAAACGACCTTTCATAAGTTATATTATATCCTGATGATCGGATTGCTACTAAACATGACCTGGGTAGTCAGGCACCAATTAATATGCTGCAGGTATAGCGAAAACTCTTCGGTGCTTGTACTTGTTTGAAGGCTTGAGACGTGCGCACGGAGGTTCTGGTGATTATACTGCGAAAGATCTGAAAATAACCATTAAAACATATTTCAACACAAAACAAATCCCACAGCTATACTCACATATTCGCAGCAACATGATGTCTCCAAGGTATAGGACCATTTGCATTGCCTAGACGTACATAATTACCACAGCAAAAGGAGATTCGGAGGGGTCGGAGAGGCATTTGCATTGCATGCGGTCAGAAGTTAATTGTAGTAAAGACGAGAGGTCTTTTACATGGGAGGACAGCCATCCCAACGCTTATCGCTCCGGTGCTTTCACACAGAAGCATTAGTGGTTCGATGAATGGAGGTGGAGCACGCCAGAGATCTCTTCCAGCTGCCCGGCTGCCTTCATTCAAAGTAAAGAGCCAGTTTTTAATAAATAAACGCTCGTCTGTTGCCAATTTACACAGACTGACAGTTGCTTGGTTTTTAGATGAGCTAAAAACCAAGTAACTCTAACAAGTGAGCGATTTTCTCCCACATGTCCTATTGGGTCCCGTGTTAATATGAGATGACAATCATCCATATTGCTTGCTTCAGTGCAAAAATATCATGAGTTTGGGAGACATTTGAAGACCGACTGAGACTCTGGCAAACAGATGATTAGTGCAGTTCCAACACCTATCCTGAAAGTAGATAATCAATAATATACTTCTGGAATACCCCTTTAACCGCTTAAATCGCAGGTTTTTATTACCATGTCGTGCCTCAGAGGGCAGGTTTTTTAAAATCCAATTTAAGTATTTATTAACCCCTTGAGTGGCATGCTGGGAAAATCTCCGGGGCTTGCTGCACTGACCATGCAGTTAACCCCTTCCCTGTGATTAGCCCAGCCAATCACAGGCAGCCCTCGGTCCATTCATAGAATTCAATGAACGGACCGAGGTCTGCCTGTGATTGGCTGAGCGCTCAGCCAATCAGATGCAGCCCTTTCAGCAGGCAGGGATTTTAAATCCCCACCTGCTGAAAGAACATAATTACAGTGCAGGGACCCTAGTGGCTAGACGCGCCTGAACCCACGGCAGCGGCGGAGAGGTAAGTATGTATTTTTTTTAACACCAGAAAGAAATGATTTTCACGGAAGGGCTTATATTTCAAGTCCTTCCCCGAAAATCACTGGGGAGGGGGGGGGGGGGGGGTTCCAGCATCCTAATGCCCTCAGTGGGTTCGCCGGTAGCAGCAGCTCCATTGAAATCAATAAGAGGGCTTCGCGGTCCTCTCCCATAGCTGTCACCGCTGTGACAGCTGTGGGAGGTTATTCTTTACTCCCCGCAGGGAGTCCCCTTTACTCCTATTGCAGTTAAAACCGCTCTGCACATTTCAGCACTACAGCTGTCCACAGAAACCTTCCGGGGATTAACTGCATGGTCAGTGCAGCAAACCCCGGAGATTTTCTGGGCGTGCCACTCAAGGGGTTAATCTGCTTGTATAGACTCCAATGTACAGTCCACCATAAAAGAAGACAGCCTGAAGTGCCGCTTGTTCATTAATCCACAGTCTAATCATGTCACAATTTTCCTGTTCACATCAGAAACTTTAGTTTCCCTTTCCGCATTTCCTTAATTGAGTGACTTGTTAAAGAATATTGTATTCTGGATTTTATATAAAGTTAAACTTTAAAGGGGTTTTCCCAAAATTACACTATTGATGATCTGTCTTCAGGATAGGTCATCAATAGTTGATTGACGGGGGTCCAACGATTAGTTGACTGACGTGATAGATACCAGACAAAGCATCATATATTGTATAGCGACTGGCACTGCAGCTCAGTCCCATTCACTTGGCCAAGTGACTGATGAATGTGATGTTACAGAGAGAAGAGGCTGCAGCCACTGGCATAACAATAGGGGATGTGGTTGCACCCGGGCCCAGGAGCCTTAGGGGGCCCATAATGCCTCTCTTCTCCATATAGGGAGCCCAGTACTATGAATAAATCATTATACTTGGGGGCCCTGTTACAGGTTTTGCATTAGGGCCCAGGAGCTTCAAGTTATACCTCTGGCTGTAACATTTACCTGAGTGCCTCATCCTCTTCAATCAACTGAACCCTGCCGATCATATATCGAGGACCTGTCCTGAAGACAGGTCATCAATAACTGAGTCCCGGAATACCCCTTTAATAAGAAATCAAAGTAGAAAAAAATATCTTATTCAGGACATTATACATGAATTAAACATTTCTGCCTCAGTTGAAAATACAGAAACGCCCACTTGTCTTCCCTGAGTTTTACTTAAAAATTATTCTTTAGGTTATATTCCCTGAACTGAATTAATCTGTTCTCTTTCAATCAGCTGCTGCCTGTAGAGTTAAAGGCTTTGAACACCTTTGCACTCCTGTTTTTTCTTTAGGCCGCCTGCAGACGGCCGGGTCGGATCCGGCTGGGAGAATTATCGCAGCGGGACCCGACCCGAGCGTCCGCAGAGAGCAGTGCGGGCACTCACCTCTCCTGCGGCCCCTGCTCTTTTATGCGCTGGCTGCCCGGCAGCCGGCGCATGCGCAGATCGGAGCCGGCGGCCGGTGAGTGAGCCCCACACAGAAATAGAGCATGCCGCGATTTGTTTGCTGCGCGGGATTTTGCGTGGCCAAATCGCAGCCGTCTGCATAGGATTGCGTTTGTTGGCACACTCCTATGGCAGCTTCCAGCGGCGGAAATCCCGCCGCTGAATTTCCGTCCGTCTGCAGGCAGCCAAAATCAATGTTTCTTGGGAAATAAAGTTTTTTTTGTAATTGGTTTTCATTAAAAATTCCTAATTGTTTGGTTCCTATGCTTGTATTGTTTTCCAGGGCACTGCAGATTGGAGGACTGACATATTAGCAAAATCCATCAGTGACAGTAAACTTATGCTACTCCTTAGCCCCTTCACTAGCCTGCTCTTCTAAACCAGGCGGCACATTACACAGTAAGGGATTTATGAGACACGACCACTCAGGGGCTTTCTGCAGTGACATTTGTCATTTGTAAGTTCATGAGAGTCTTCCACACAGGGAAGTTCAGTCTATGGAAGGCTTATATGTCATTGTTTATTACACTCCAAGTTATATGTAGTATAAAAGGGAAAAAAAACTGTGATAAGTCTAGAGGAAGATAGCTTAATACAGAAGATTGTATAACAGTGCTGGGAGATACTGATCATCTTATCAGCCCCTCTGCATTAGCATACTGCACCTTCTAGTACAACTGATTTCTTATACTCTGCTCTCCATCCAGATCATCTGCCTCCCACCTGCCTACAGTACAATTAGTTTCAGTTTTTAGTGGAGCTCACCTTCTATCACCTTGATCTGTGTTGTAATCAACTCTACCATGCTTATCTGTTCCACCACCACCAATCTATCCCCCCAATAGTAAATGGAGAGATAGCATTGTGTAGTACCAAGTGGGTATGGTTACACAGTCTCTGACAGAGAAGAAGGGAGGGGGAGCTGAGTTTATGCTGATCACTGCTAGGAATGCTGTGCCCAGATCCAACCCTCAGTAGAGGACTTGAGGCAAAGCAAGTATGAGGCTTTCTATATGCATTAGAATGAAAACTCAAAGCAAAAAAACAAATAATTATATAATTTATTTCTGCCGGGACTTAGTAAGATATGTGTGTATTGATTTTTTATGCACAAAGGCTTCCATATGCTTTAAGGTCCTTTTAAATTGGCTGATTAATTATTGGGCCGAAACATTTTTTTTACCCGACAAATGGGCCATGCTAAGGGACTAATAAACCAACGAATGACTGAGCACTGGTTCATCAAGTGAGGGTTCAGTTCCAGCCAGCATAAAAATGCTCACTTATTTGCGTATCAATATACAGCTGGCCTACAGGGATGAACAATCATACTAGGGATTATTTATCCCCATAAGCAGATTCTTGGCCTGTGTAATAGAAAATGAAACAAGAACTGAATGACATGCATTGGCTCAAAAACTTGGCTTGTCTAAAAGGTCACTTAGATATAAACATTTTTTGGAGCTTTAAATGGAACCTGTCAATATTATAAGCACCATACACTAAATCAGAGGCGTAACTTGAAGCTTCTGGGCCCCGGTGCAAAATCTGTAACAGGGCCCCCAACTATAATGCTTTTTTCATAGTACTGGGCTCCCAATATGGAGAAGAGAGGCCTTATGGGCCCCCTAAGGCTCCTGGGCCCGGGTGCAACCACATCCCCTGCACCCCCTATAGTTACACCCCTGCACTAAATTATGATGCTTCGAAGTTTAGCTGAATTAGTTCAGGGAACTGAATGTCATACTCACTCGGTTCTCCATTCCTGTAGTGTCCACCGGCAAAGACATCACGCGCAGCAGCTTGAGTATTTCTACATGCACACCTCCCATAAAGATGAATATGTGTATATCAGAACACATATCGGAAGGTGAAACTGAGATATTTTGCAATTTCATTTAAAAAAAATTAACTAATTTAAAAATTGATGGCAGCAACACATCTCAAAAAATTAGGACAGAATAACAGAAAGCTACTAATGAAAAACAGCTAAAGCATCAATTATCTACTAAGTCACATGACTGTGTATAAAAAGAGCATGTTAGAGAGACTCTGAGAAGCAAAGATGGTCAGAGGTTCACCAATCCATGAAACACTGTGGAACAATTTCAGAAAATTGTTATGGCATGCAAAGAAGAAGCCATATATCAACATAAGCCAGAAACGGCAGCATCTTTTCTGGGCCAAAGCTCATTTAAAATGGACTAAGACAAAATGGAAAACTGTTCTGTGGCCAGATGAATCAAAATGTGAAATTCTTTATGAAAACCACGGACGTCGTGTCCTGCAGACTCAAGAGGTAAGGGACCATCCAGCTTGTTATCAGCGCACAGTACAAGAGGCTGCATCTCTAATGGTACGGGGTTGGGTTGCATTAGAGCCTATGGTATAGGCAGCTTACACATCATGAAAGACACCACCAATGCTGAGCAGTATATAGAGGTTGTAGAACAACATCTGCTCCAGTCCAGACAACGTCTCTTTCAGCGAAGACCTGGCATATTTCAGTACGACAATGGTAAACCACATACTGCATCCATCACAGAAGAGTCCGGGTGCTGAACTAACCTGCCTGCAGTTCAGACCTTTCACCAGAAGGAAACATTTGGTGCATTATGAAATGAAATGTTAATTTGCCTGATCACTGGCCTGTCTGAATATGCGAATGCTCATTTACTGACTGATTGGATCTTCTATGCTGGAATTAAAATGCTCATTGGTCAGCAGCACATCCCTATGTATAAACAGGGGAATGTGCTGCAGATGAATGCTATCTGGATGGAGACAAAGAATCGTATTAACTATTGTTTCACCCCATACAACTGATAATCTGATGCATGTGAACAGCATTAACGAGTACCGATCAACATACTACTTTTCGGTTGACACTTGTTATTATGTACAGAAAATTGGTCTGTGTAAAAGGGCGATTATACAGCTGTCATAGAGTGCTGTATACTAGCTGTTAGAAACTGTATGTAAGGGGTAATTCACATAAATGGTTAAAAAGACATCAGCGGTGCGTCTGCAAAAATCTACATTTTTTCATCCATGACGTTTGTATGCAGTCTGTTTTTAACTTTCATATTTAGTTCATTTTGCATAAAAAAAACTGAAGCAGGTCTTAATTCCTTTTTAGTCTCTTAGCAACAGACATGTGAAATCCAAAGGACACAAGGATGGTGTCTATGTGCTGTCCTATTATTTTCGCATCTCCATTGACTTGAATGGGCAAGTCTTGTTCGCAAATCCGACTAGAAGGGGCCTGTTACATGGGATGGAATTACGCTGCCGTACGGATGCAGCCAAATCCACAGCTGCGGCATTCCACATCAAAATCCACAGGTTTAGCTGCGGGTTTTAATGAGAAATTGCAGGCAGTTGTGAAGCCATTTTTCCATTTTGAATTTACCGCGGCTTTTGGTACGGCCTATTCCATCCCATGTGAAATGTTATGAATAGTGCATGCTGAAGTCTTTTTCACATGGGCCATACGACTGTGTGAAAAAAACTGATGTGTGAAGTAGCACAACTGGTACTATGGGTCAGTTTGCAGTCAAAGTCTAGTCCCTTGTAGGCTCGAACAACAGATGGATAACAAAATACACCTTGTATGGTGCAGAATGTTAAGGCAGCAGTATATAGTCCTAAGCTCTCGCTCATGACCAGAAGGTTGTGGGTTCAGTCCCTGTGTGGTTCAGGTAGCCAGCTCCAGAGTGACTCAGCCTTCCATCCTTGGTAAAATGAGTACCCAGCTTGGTGGGGAGTAATAAAAAATTACCTATTGAAATGCTGCGGCTTTGAATTCTGCATGGCATGTCAATTTCAGTGCAGCTTGGACTGTCTACAGTGTGTGGATGAGATTTTTGCAAATCTTGTCCACTTTGCTGCTTAGTCTCAGGTGTGGGCTGCATTCCCACGAACGTATATCGGCTCGGTTTTCACGCCGAGCCAATATACGTCGTCCTCATCTGCAGAGGGGGGAGGATGGAAGAGCCAGGAGCAGGAACTGAGCTCCCGCCCCCTCTCTGCCTCCTCTCCGCCCCTCTGCACTATTTGCAATGAGGAGGGGTGGGACGGGGGTGGGGCTAATTCGTGTGACTTAGCCCCGCCCCCGCCCCTTTTCATTGCAAATAGTGCAGAGGGGCAGAGAGGAGGCAGAGAGGGGGCAGGAGCTCAGTTCCTGCTCCTGGCTCTTCCATCCTCCCCCCCTGCAGATGAGGAGGATGTATATCGGCTCGGCGTGAAAACCGAGCTGATATACGTTTGTGGGAATGTAGCCTTAAGATTGCCGGCAGAATTTCCGTGTGGAAAGTAATTCTGCAGCAACTCCGCCCCGTGTAAACCCTAATAAGGACAAAAACACCACAAGTATCAACGATTTCCTTCTTTATTAATAATATGAGAGTGCAACATACACAAGACTATCGTAAAGCAGCAATATTTACCAGGAGAGAGAAAAATAATGTATGAAAAACAAACCATCACAATTATTTCTTGTTATTAAAATATAGTCCTACATAAAAGTTGTTCTGTTGTGGTCAACAGAGGGAGGATCTCAACAGGCATCTAAAGTCCCAGCATGTCTGCAAGGAATCAATCCTTAATGCAACTTTAGGTCCTAAGCCTTCATCTGAGAGAACATGAAGCCCGTATTCACCTCTCAACTGTGTCATATGTGCAACAGAATGTCTCATTTCCTTCAAGGAAAACACACCCACTAGAAGATGCTCAAACCCCATGCCTAATATTGTGGACCATTGCATGCATGTTTGCAACCTCTCATTGCAGAGAGTTGCAATTTATCCAAGCATTACATATTGTATTAGCCCCTATAAAAGGGTTAAACCACCCACAAATAATATAGATGTGAAGTAAGTGCCATCACGTACATCACACTCAAGTCTTCTAGACACTAATGTGTGGTGCTAATACATTTACTAGGTGTCAGTAGGCAACCATTGGGCACAACTGCCTTTTGCTGGATAGCATTTTATGCCTAAGGGTTGTAATACAAATAGGTTTCCTCAGACTTGAAGAGTTGTACAAGTGTAGATCAACAATTAGACTTCACAAATCATTTGCAGATGGAGTTGACTGCATCTCCAATGAGTGAGTGACCCCAAGAACAATAAATTACATAACATTAAAATAAAAAAATTACAAAAATACGCAACCACCAAAACATTAAGGTTGACAGGGACTCCACCGTACGAAGACCTATGTCATTATAAGACTTGTCAGTCTCTTCACAGGCATGGGGATGCCTCAGAGGACGAGAACTAGCCATTCAAAAGTGGTGTGCAAGGTTTTCTAAGTGCTAAAGTCTTGCCTTTGGAATACTGATAAGAACAACATGCTACAAAATGAACTCTACTCCTACTCTATGCAAAAGGCATGGGATCTTGTGTGTGGTACACATAGATCAGGAAAAGTGGTAATGGACATGAAAGCTGAGTCTTCCAGGGTTATTGGCCACTGGAGATACCATTATGGCACTGGGCAATGTGGGTGAAGTCATGAGCATGCTCAAAAGGACTGTATGCCCAGTCCAGTGTGTTAAACGAAACCATTTTCTCCTTCATGTTAGCAGAACTTCTATAAACCTGGCAAGGAGATGACAGATTCAATGCAACGCATTGGTGTTTTTGCTTAACCCTCACGGACACTTGTGCGAGGTTCAGCTAGCGAACTGTGGATGATGCTGATGATAGAGTCAACACCGGTTCCTTCCAGAAATGTGCGGTGATCTCCTTCTATGACATGAATGGACACCTTCCCGTCACACACCTGATAGAGAAGAAGGAAAAAAGAACTTATATCAAATGATTGTACATGAAGCTGCATTACTAAATATTTCTAAAGCTCAGATCCAAGAAGACCTGCTAAAAGAATGAGCTGCAGGAAGCTCCATGCGGCTGGAGATTGGGACTTCTGTTCTTGAGCTATGTATTAAATAGCTGAATGTGTAGAATAATACCGCCATATGCACACAATATGTTAGGGGTGTGGGAACCATTCAGAAATAGTGAGGTGCATGGATTTTCTGCTTATATTCTTTATTATGGTGGGATACCATTTTAGGTTGAATTAACCTCTTGAAGACCAGACATTTTTCATTTTTGTTTTTTTCATTCCTGCCTTTCAAGATCCATAACATTTTATTTTCCCATCAACATAGCCATATGAGGGCTTGTTTTTTATGGGACAAGTTGTATTTTTTTGGGGTACCGTTTAATTGTGCCATAACATCTACTGTTCTAACTTTTACAAACTTTTAAGTAAACTGAAATGGAAAAAAGCGCAATAGCACTATTGTATTTTGGGTTTGCTCTTTACGGCATGCACGATGCAGTAAAAAGGACACATTCAGTTTATTTTGCGGGTCAGTACGATTGCAGCAATACCAATTTTATATAAAATTTTTAATGTTTTGCTACTTCTCTGAAATACAAAAAAAAACTTTGTTTAAAAAAAATAGCTTTTTGTCACTATATTCTGAGATCTGCAATTTTTTTATGTTTCTGTGGACGGCGTCTGGAGGAGTGCTTTGTTCCAGAGCAAGCTGTAGTTTATTGGTCCATACAACTTTTTGAGCACTTGTTATTCACTTTTGACAGTGGAATGCTCAAAAAATGCAATTATGCATATTCTGGGAAAAGATTTTTAGGTGTAATATTTTTATTTTTTAATTGTTAAAAAAAGTAAAAATACCTTTTTGATAAAACTTTTTTAAGCCCCTATAGGAGATTTGAACTTGTGATCATCTCATCACTTCTACTATATACTGTAATACTGCTCTTACTAGCAGCCTATTGCAGCAACTCTCTGTTTTCATGACAAAATTCTCTCCTGAAAATAAAGCAGGAGAGGGGTACATTACCTGCAGTTAAACTTTTCTGCTTTTCCATGCCCACGAGCGGAAATCAACTCTGATTTTCCGGCTCGCTGGGAAAAAAAAGATTGCAGTGTGTCCTATTATAGTGCGGGCCTCGAACAGACGGCTTCCATTGCAGTCAATGGAAGACGTGGATTCACCGTGGATCTGCGTCATCGCCGGCACGTCATTCTTTGCACTACGCATGTGCAGCGGCGCCCCAGCCAGCACATCCACAGCACAGAGAAGAAGACATTGAACAGGTACACAAGCGTCACCGCCGGGGCACCGCGTCGGATTCCGGTACGAGATCTCGCAACCGGAATTCGAACCGGTCGTGAGCATTCAGCTTTACACAGATTGGCCAGTACTGATTACATGAACAGCTCTGGCCAATCAGGGAGCAGGTATAGTGCATTCATAGTCTAACACTACTAATGTGCTGTGTATATTAGGTAGGCTGAAGATTGCACCGCTATCTTGGACAGATGAAAATGGGACCTGGAACCAGCAAAGCAGAGAACTGGCAGAGAAGAACAAATGTAGGTAATATATCCCCCCTTCTGGTCCCGGGACAGAATTTTGACCTGCAACTGAAGGGTCGCTTTAAGCCCTGACACAGGCAGGGCTTACTAGGCTGAAATACATGGCAACCATGGAAGCCTATGCAAGGTTCCACACTGCCACGTGATTCCACTGGCACATTATAATCGCATAACTGGGGTACTGATGGGATACTGGAGAGGGCCCCCTCTCAACCAGCTGCTTAGATTCTGTGGACAACATTGGCAACGGCATCTAAGGAGTTATTAATTGAAGCTACCTCTGATTGCGGCCATTCAGCCAGCTATGAGTTGTCGGAAACGGCTGACAGCTATTGGTCATAAAGTGGACTCAACTCCTGCGCCCTCGCAAACCCTCTCCATGTGACCTACGACGTACAATTACGTCATAGGTCATCAAGGTGGTAAAAGCCACAGTTACAAATAAAGAAAACAGACCAGATTTATTAAAGGGGTTTACCCACAAATTACATTTATTCTCTATCCACAAGATAGCGGATCATCATGGGGGGTCTGACTGTTAGGACTCCAGCGATCCTAACTCTTATGGGATGGAGGAAGATTAGTGAGTGCAGTGATCTCTGGTTACTCTTGAAAATTGAATGGAACGATGATCATGCATGCACACCACCGCTCCATTCACAAGAGGGGATTTGGTGTTTAGAGATGTTGGGGGTCGCTGGGGGTCCAAAAGGTCAGATGACGAGCAATCAGACATTTATTTCCTCTCCTGTGGAATAGTGGGAAAACCCCTTTAGGGTGTGTTCACACATTGCTAATTTGTCGCACACTTTGTTATGGATCTTGGTGCAGCAGATGTCAGTAATACTACTGAATTCAAATTGGGGGGTGAAATCTATGGGCTGGTGGCGCCCATAGACTCCTATGGGAGCTGCCGAAAAAGGCAGGGGAAGGAAGTTTAGCAGTGGACAACACTGTGAAAACATGACAGCTTCCTCTATTTAGGCATTAGAAGTAATTCCGAAGATTAATGCCGACTGAAGGAATTATGTATGGCCTGCGGCGTATATTCTCCGCATCTAGCCATGTGAATGGGCAAGAAAACACTAATTTTAGCCGTGTCTGGATCGTGCCTTTTTTCCGTTCATGCGTTTTCTGCCTGCGATGCGGCCAGCGTAGAATCACATCACCTGTCTGAATGAGGCCTTATACTGACATTTCATACTCCAGTCTTTATATGAAGCCCTTTGGAGTAAAATGCTCCTAATTTATTAAGACATTTGGTGTATTTCATCCCTGTCTGTGCAACAGAAAAGCAAATCTACGCCAGCTATGAGTTGACATAGATTTGCGCTTTGATTTACGCTTGTTTCTGCCATCTGCACCAAATCTGTTGGGTTGCAGGAGACAACACTCCTCATGGTAATCCCCACTCACTTTTTGGGAAAGTGCCAAATGCAGCGTAGAAAGGAAAAAAGTCACACATTCGTGCACAAAAAAGGCATGCGCCAAACTTTGACACTTTCTCATGCCTTGATGAATTCCCTTCTCTTTTCACCTATAAATACCATGTTGTCCACATAAAACGCTAAGTAATCTTTACAGAATTTCAGTTCTACTGTTTGCTATTTAAAGCAGTCAACAAGCCTGTAGTAGGCTCACCGCTAATAGCTGAACTCCTCTAAGGGACCTGTCACACAGGACAGACTATTCCGCGACAGTGTTGTTCTGCACCACAATCCACATTTTAATGCAGAATTGCTGACAGAATTCTGCCATTTTCAATTCCACGTGGATTTTGGTGCTGAATATTCTGCAGGAGGGCATATTACGTCCTGTGTGATTGGTTCCTATTAGAGATGAGCGAGCAAGCTCATTTAAGGATCTCTCTCACTCCCCCTCCCACCGCCCCCCCGGATGGTGCTTAGTCGAGTAATCAGTTACTTGACAAGACCGATGCTCGATTGAGTATCAGCCTTAAACCAACGTGCTCACTCATCACTAGTCCCTATGGGACTTTTCATATGTGCGGAATATTTCTGCAACATGCACTCACAGATGCAGAGAATTCTGAACCAAAATCCTCCGGTATACATGTGGATTATGCAGCAGAAATCCACGACAGCAGATTAAGCTTTCGGTGCGTATTACAGAAATATTCCGCACTTGTGAAAGGTTCCCAAAGGACTACATCTCCTTTTTGCATCATATTGCTGTACAGTGTCTGGTGCAAATTCTACACTTCTATAAATTACTAGAACGGGATTTATGCAGCCACTGAGCCAGGAAGAAATACTGAGAGAATTCAGCTGTGAAGCCGGTGGGATTGTGAATGCGGCTCATGAGTATAATACAGTCAGCAACTCAGGATAAAGTTACAGAACTTTTTATGCATATTAATTCTACTATAATTGTATTAAAATAAGGACACATATTATACATTTCTACAGTCTCTCTGTTCTGTCTGGCTTATATCTATCTTCCTTAAAGGAGTTTTCCAGGGAGAATACTACTGATGACCTATCCTCAGGACCCTGACCGATCAGCTGAGCGGGCACATGCTGTCAGTGCCGCAAATACACGGAGTTGAAGCAGCGGAAGTCTCCACGCCGACCTCTGTGTAGTGGTTGGTGCTTGTAACTGCAGGCATGGCTCTCATTGATTTCAATTAGACTTCCGCTGCTTCCGTTCTGACCTCTGTGTATTTGCGGCATGCGAGCAATGGACCCCAGCCAATCATTTATTGATTACCTATCCTAAGGATAGGTTATCAGTAGAATTCTCCCTGGAAAACCCCTTTAACTTCTTGGCCCTAGGTCATTTACGCTATCCTGTCTACCAAATAGACTGCTTTCTAAATATATATTTTGCTTTGACCAGAAATCTATCTACTGATGGAAATGTCCATCGAGCACCAACCTGTTGTGTAGTACATAGACCTCTCTGAACTTTGGGTAGCACAATGATTGGAATCATTACGTATCAAAGTCACTCCGCTCATAGCAAATACACAACCAACCGAGCTGTAACACGCATTGGGGTAGTTTATTAAAAGTGGTGCAAAAGAAATGTAGAATAGTTGTCCATAACCACCAATTAGGATAGCTCTTTCACTAAATTAAAACCAGAATTGCTACGGGCAACTACTTCATTTTTCCTCTTCACCGATTTTAAGAAATCCCTCCTTTTGGGCCTTAGCTATAAAAAGTAGTGCAGACATAAAGAGAATGATTCCTGCAATCTCCACTTACCTCGGACAATTTATAGTCTGCACCCAGCCCCTCTCCGTACTCATTCCTGGTCTTTGCTCTCAGTAGGGTTATGTTTCCATGATACTTATAGACTGGGACATACTGGTCGGCAGCCTTGAGCTTGTAGTAGAATGAAGAAGCTGCAAAGTGGAGGGCGTCGTGGTCAATGGACTTGTGACTTTGTCTTATCAGATCTACTGCAGCACGGACTCTGGCTTCTAAGTCCTTCTGGGGCAGGAGAGTTTCCAGGATCTGTTGAAAGAGTGGGTAAGATATTAAACCAATGTACTTCTGGATATGCAGGCAGCCTGCTAGGTCATATTGATGTCCTATTTACCTTATTATATTCTGTACCAGTGAATTGCTGGATGAACGCACACAGAGCCTCCGTTTCAGCCTCCGCTTCACTGCCTGGAGTTAATTTAGCGCGATAGCTCTACAAAACACAGAAGGGTATTCCATTATTCAAGATAAAGTGGTTGGGGGGCATAAATTACCGTTGGCTGTCTTGACTATATATGGATGGCTCCTGTAGCTGACAGCAGGGACGGTTAATAGCATTGTGACAGCAAACAAGGATATTGAGTTGTTCGGTTCTCTGTACACTTCTGCATGTTGACGGTCCTTCGTCTATAGTGATGTATGTTATGTGACCTTACTGTAGTGTCATCACTATGGAGAATGCATCATACAAGACTGTATGCAAAGAGCAGAGCAGGTTGGCGGCATGGAAACCAGGGAAAATCACTACTGTAAGGCCGCTTTCACACGGGTGAGAAAATTGAACTTTGCGATGCGGGAAGAAAACCTCGGTAAATCCTAACTATGGGTGTTACCTTGGTTACATTGGGAAAAACTTGCAAGCCACACCAGAGGACTGCTATTTTCCTGAAGTGATGCGAGGTGTTTTTGCCTCGCATCCGCGGGGAAATCACACATTTCCGAGCGCGATATATATCGGGCCGAGTTTCACATGTGAAATTAGCCTAAGAATCATGAATTTTTTTTAGCATTTTAAGCCTATATAAATCTTATTGCAAGTTCTGAAAACTTGTTTTAATGGCGGATTCTAATGGACTGGCTCTGGGAACAAATACTCCTTGAGTTTTTTCCCTTAGATTGTCCATTGTCATTAGTCAAAAAGTACAAGGAAACCACTTGTATTCACTATGCCTTCCCGCTCTGTATTTAAAGGCTTTCAGTCGTAAATGATTCATGGCCTATTCTTAGGTCAGCCATCAATAGTAGCTCACCAGGGGTCTGCCGCCTGGAGTCCCAAACTGATCAGCTGTTCACTGAGCTGATGTGCTTGTGCACTAAGCCGATTTGTGCAGTAAACTAACAGCTCCATTCCCACTGCAGTTTCCCAACCTGGCCTGCAATACAAAGCCTGACCACTGTAGTGGGAACGGAGCTGTCTGCAGAAATCAGCTCAAGTATATCGGCTCGGCGAACAGCTGATCAGCGAGGTCCCTGGTGACAAACCCCCGCCGATCTACTATTGATGGCCTATCCTGCTGATAAGTCATTAATACTTTACAAATGGACAACCCTTTTAATTAACTACACCTCCTCTACTCATGGAAAAAAATAAATGCGCTTACCTGAGTATATGCAGCAACGTATGAATGTGACCCATCGAACAGGAACAAGCTGTCTGGGGCGTGTGTGCCGTCCCGCTGAGCCTGCAGCTGGGAGCACATCTCAAAGGCCACACAAGCTCCGAATGAGTAACCACCTATCCAGTAGGGCCCCTCTGGCTGCACCTGCTTTATGCACTGAATGTAGTAAGCTGACAGATTCTGAATGCTGTCCAAAGGAGCGGCTAAAACACAAAATATCAAGTGGAGTTCACGCTGGTTGCTTATGAATAAAAAATACAATATTTGCACAAACATAATCAAAATATCACTGAGAAAATAGTGTAAAATGGCGCACTATATTAAAGTTGGTGGCAGGATCCAAAATGTGTTAGTTACAATATTGCTGGACACCATGTTTATGGCATATAGACTAGAAATGTCAGAACATTTGTGAATCCCATTTAATACACACTAGATCCTCGGTCCATGCGGCAGCATTGCGTGAAAAGGACGCTGCAGCGGCAGTCTGGCTTAAACAACTAAATAGAGCCAGCTGTCTTCTTCAACGAGCTCAGTAGCAGGTAAACTCCCTCACTCTACCTATGGGAGCTCTCATCAACTTTCGTCAAAGGATAGGTCATGGCCTATCTTTTGACGCTGCAAGGAAAAATTGTGGCTGAAAAATCGCCTCGTGATTTAGCGATTTTTCAGTAGCGATTTTTTTTCTCGCGGCTAAAAATTGCAAATGTAAATGAATGCAATGGAATCCAATGCTTAACACGGGCGCGATTGTCTGGTGATGTTTTCTAGTGGTTAATGGAGAAAACACTCGTGTGAATAGGGACTTAGAAGAATAGTAAACCTAATAAATGTGCCCATTTGGTTCATGTGTAGAGATGAGCGAGTATACTCGCTAAGGCACATTGCTCGAGCTAGTAGTGCCTTAGCCGAGTATCTCCCCGCTCGTCTCTAAAGATTCGGGGGGCGGTGGGGGGCAGGGAGCGGCGGGGGAGAGTGGGGAGGAACGGAGGGGAGATCTCTCTCTCCCTCTCTCCCCCCCGCTCCCCGCTGCAACTCACCTGTCACCCGCGCCGGCCCCCGAATCTTTAGAGACGAGCGGGGAGATACTCGGCTAAGGCACTACTCGCTCGAGTAATGTGCCTTAGCGAGTATACTCACTCATCTCTATTCATGTGTGTTTTATTCTGTAATGCTGCTGCGATTCAGAAAAAAACATACTTAGAAGTTTAACTTTGAGCTCAGTTCTCGGAGCTCTCGAGTCAAAGAGGCGGCCACCAGCATCATGCAGACGGACAGCTCCTCTACTTCCACATAGGAAGGGAGAGAGCTGTCACTTTGGATGCTGGTGATAGTCTGGCACAGCTCGCCTCTTGGACTTGGGAGTCAAACTTTTAAGAATGTTTTTTCTGAAACGAAGCATTTCAGAATTAGAACATATATGGGCTGAAGGGGTATGTCTGTCCGGGGTTCATACTACCTGCGTTTCAAGTGGCATGAACCTGGTGACTGATTACCTTTAACAACCAACAATAAAACTATTATGAGTGTCACCGAATGTCATCGCACTGTGTCCTCGAATGTCCCCCTTGCTCATCACACAGTATCATTGCAGCCTCACAGAGTCCTCTCATGTTCCTCCATCACACAGTATCCTCTTATGTCCCCCCTACTCCAAAGTCCTCTCATGTTGTCCCCCCAACTCATCATGAAGTGTCACAGTATCAGCTTATCTCCACAGATATGTGGAGGAGCATTGTTTCCTTTGCTTCCTCTTTATGCCACAAAAACCCTACCAAGGTGGAAGATGAAGAAAAGGGATTGAATAAATAGATAAAAACTTCCTGTTAGCAGGTGCCACAGCCACCCCCCAAAACCAGCTGCCCTAGGCACAGGCCTGCTCTCAGCCGAGCCAATATGTGTTTTGGAGGGAGCTAGGGGAGATATGTGTCCATGATTTATAGCATAATGTTTGGTGCAGCAGTGAATCAGCCTACTAAAAGAGTTGTCAGATCCTCTTGGTCTCCAGCTTGGGTCGATGTAAAACTGCAATGCGAATCCTCACTGTCTTTGCATATTCCCATGAGGCAGAGAGCATGCTGTGTGATGTTTTGCAAAGATTGTTAGTGGGATCAGGAGGATCTGAGGGTTCTGGATAGATCTGGATTTAGTGGTATAAGCCAGATCAGTCTAGTTGTAATATGAGAAATGACATAGCATCCCTTTACCATATAGTGTATCTAGGATAGTATGAATGATGTGGTAAAAACAACCTCAATGTTCTATCAACCACCTTATTTACCTTTTGTACATTGAAGTCCATAGCAGGAAATGTTGAGTTTTGAAGCCATATTTTGGAATGCTGAAATAGATCCTTCGATGGGGTGCACCAGGAAGAGATGATGCTCGTTACTGTGTACATCGTTCAGCTTAGTGATAGTGGAAGCATCAGGATTCACCAGGAGATTATTAAGGTCCAGGAAGCTGAGATCTGGTTGCGCGGAGGTTTTCTGAGAGGGTTTGGATTCTGAAAAGTTAACACTAGCCAATTATATCTTACATAAAACAAACAGCTGTATTTACATAACTGGCGCTAAATACTTTTTTCATTCTGCTTTTATTTTTCATTGTTTTATCTAAAGTTCAGAATTTTCATTAACCACAGATACACAAATAATTCGACTTTTTGCACTGGTTATAACTTAATGGACTTACTGCAGTTAAATGATGGTTTGCAATTGCTTAAATTACTCCACTGTATTTCAAATAAAGCAATGTTGCGTAGTCTTCATTGAAAGTATCCTACCCACTGGCGTAACCAGGGGCGTAACTAAAGGCTCAGGGGCCCTGATGCAAAATGTGAGCTGGGGCCCCCCCCTCTATCTGTACCCGTACCCATACCTAAACCATGCTGCACACAGACATAACTTGAAGGTTCTGGGCCCCAATGCAAAACCTGTAACAGGGCCCCCAACTATAATGCTTTATTCATAGTACTGGGCTCCCTATATGGAGAAGAGAGGCCTTATGGGCCCCCTAAGGCTCGGGTGCAACCGCATCGCCTGCACCCTCTATAGTTACGCCCCTTGGTGTAACTATAGAGTATGCAGGGGATGCAGTTGCACCCGGGCCCAGCAGCCTTGAGGGGCCCACAAGGCCCGTCTTCCCCATATAGGGAGCACAGTACTATGAATAAAGCATTGTATTTGGGGGCCCCATTACAGATTTTGCATGGGGGACCAGAAGCTTTAAGTTACGCCTCTGATCCTACCATTTGTGTATACAGCTTCTATGCAGATCTAAGGGTCTCCATGGATATAGACTACACAAACACTCTTTCCTATAAGAAGAGGCCCATACTATATACGATGCATGACTGTTGGGGGGTCTTTTAAATACATTTTGTATTAGGGTCCAGGAGCTTCAAATTAGCCTTCTGCAAGTGACAAAGTATCCGAGCACCCAAAAGTCTAAATTCCTATATAAACATTTTAGTTGGGAAGTGATGAGTTTTACTGCTTATAACCTACAACCATGTTCTTGATTATACTATGAAGAGGTGCAATAATTTAATTAGGGATGAGAGCCTGAAGAAATGTCACTCTTATTAAGCCTTAATGTAATGAAACCTCAGGCCACTGCTTGAATATTTTCTTTCCAAGGATATTTAAAGAGGTTATGTGGGGACGAAGAAGAAGTCATACTCACCTCATTTGATCTCCCAGCGCTCTGGTTCCACTGATGTCTGGTCTCTCGTCGGCTTACACTTCGAGATGTAGCAGCGATAACGTCCCAACAAGGGGATATATGTTCATGGCAACTAATCACTGGCCAAAGTGAGTCAGTGCTTGCCTGCAGCATTCAGACGTCCCTGGTGGCGATGATGTCACTGCTAGCCCACTGTAGCCAGAAATCACTAGCGTAACTATAGGGGATGCAGGAGATGCGGTTGCACCCGGGGCCCAGGACTCTTAGGGGGCCCATAAGGCCTCTCCTCCATATAGGGAGCCCAGTACTATAAATAAAGCATTATAGTTGGGGGCCCTGTTATAGGTTTTGCATTGGGGCCCAGCAGCTTAAAGTTATGCCTCTGCCGGAAATTAAGAATAGCAGGGGACGGGCATCGACGAAAAGGGATCGGGGAAGGTAAACATCTCTTCTTTTTTTTACAAGAGGCTGAGCATTTTGGAAATTTTTCAATGTTATTTTCTACTATTTTTGTTATTTTTTACTAAATGGCTTGTCTTAGTGATAATTGATCATCCTGAGTCTGTCTTCTACAATCCCTGGTGATCATTTATCAGAACGAGTGACCAGGCTGAGTATATCAAAGCTAAAGCCCTTCTCAGGCAACGTTGCGGTAATCGCGGTACAGGCCTCCCATTGATCTTAATGGGGCCTCGCAGACATGCACTCAATTTTTTTGAGTGCTGTCTGATCTATTTTGCTGCAATTAATGCAGCTCATCACCCATCAGAATAATTCTTCAACAAAGCGGCATATTGGTTTAGAAAATAAAAGTTGGCGCTTTTGGATAGTTAGGAAATACTAGGAAATGTTCTAATATGCCACGTATCAGTTGTCATCCTACCTTCATTATGTCCAGGCTTGGAGGAGAGCTCTCGTAATTTGTTAATTGTTAGTTGTCTAACTTCCCTCATTGCCATGACAATATCATAATCCCGTTCCAGTGTCTGTCGCACCTCTACCCCCATAAGAGAATCCAGGCCTAAGTCAGCCAATGTGGTGTCGGGATTTAAACTGGTCATATCTCGGACACCTAGAGAAATCAGAACACAATTATGAAGGTCAAGTGTCCTAACCAAAAAAATCCCTTAATTCCTTCATTTGAGGTAGAACTTAAAGTGGCAAAAGTAAACTGACATGTCATACAAATATATCAGAAGGTCACACTGATAAGAGTCAGAGAGCTCAGACACCAAATTTCCAAAACTATAGTATAGAGGACTCCAAGTACTTTGGAAGGCTTCCATAGCATGAACTGTTTTAATCAATGATGGCAACATAGGATTCTCCAAATATTTCAAATAACTGAAATCACTGACCAATGACAAAGGCATTGGGAAGCTCCATAGAGCCAAGCAGCTCATTCTGGAAATCAGGGATAATAGACTCCACCAATGTGATCTTGGAGTTAGCTCGATTTCCAGCAAAGATCTAAGGGTCAACTAGTGTTGCCCACTATATTACGAAAAATAAACCCATATATATATACATTACATTAAGAGTAAAATTTCCAATGTGAATGATGACTCCTTGTACATAGAAAGTCTTGGCCTTCGAAAATGGCAAAGAAATACAAAGTGTTGTTCTTACCTAAAATGTGAGCTACAGCTTCCACCAAATCTTGCTGTCCAGCTGCTTTGGTCTTCACAGAGATTGTCTTCTCGGCCAAGACAAAACTGGACATAACAGGATGAGGCTGGTTAAGGAATTGATCAAGAACCTCCAGACAGGAAATGATCCTCTGAGGTAATGTGCCGCCTATCACAGTGTCATTACTTCCCATAGTCTCCAGCACGACACCCACATCACCAATAGCTCCCCACTGAACAGCCAAGCCTGAGGAGACAAGTATGTAAGGTGTTTGTTAACAAAGTGTTGTTAGTCATCTTTAATTGCAAATGTTTTTGTTAATTTCAGGTGATCAGAAAACAGAAAAGTCTGATTATTTTCCAAATTTTGTCCTTTATATAGTTTGTTCTATACTACTTTTAAAAAGTAAAATGACTTTGAAAAAAAAATGTTTTTTGCCGCCATCTTTGCCAGCCATAATTTTCTTTGTTTTTCCGTCTGCTGTGTGGGGGCTGATTTCTTTGTGGGAACTCCTGTAGTTTCTATTGATTTTGGAGTGTATATAACTTTTTATTGACTTTTTATTACATTTTTTATAGGAGACAGATTGACCAAAAATCACAATTCCAGCACTGTGTATTTTTTTTCGATAATGTTGACTTGCAGGTTAAATAATGTGTTACTTTGATACATTGGACTTTAACAGAAGCGGTTATATCAAATATTTGGTTTTTATTGTTATAATTTTTTAAAATTATAAATACAGGAAAAAGTTTTTTTTAACTTTTAATATCCTTTATTTTTTACAATAGTACTTTTTTTTTCAGTTATTCTTTTTTTTTTTTAGTCCCTTTAGGGAACTTGAACTTCCCAGCATTTGACAGCTTATACCATGTACTTTAATACTTCAGTATTGCAGTATATGATATTTTGGCCAGCATTATGCATAGGTAGAAAATACATGGCAGCTCTGGTAAGCTCCTGGTTGCCGTGACAACCTAACTGCACCTTGTGAGCTTAAAAATGAAAGCGGCATTTAAAGAGTTAACAAGCGTAAATGTGTCACCTTACATCATCGGTATATGGAGCGGGATAAGCTCACGATCCTAGTCCAATGAAACCTCAATATTTATAGATATGTTTTGCAGTAGCTTTGTGAGCCATGGACACAATGGTCAGGCATGGCGTCATTGAATTCTATGGTCACGTTTTGTAGGAACACTCTGTGACATGTGTAGAGGTCATTATGCAGGGGGGAGTAGATAAGCTGTGATCATTACCTATTGTGAATGGTGGGTCTAGTTTTATTTGTTTATAGGTGTTAATATTAATTGTAATCCTGTCTGTAATAATGAGATGAGTACCAAATTTTTTTTATGTTTCATGACATCAAAAATTTTTCTAAATCACCAAAAATTCTTTTAAAAAAGTTTAATAAAAAACTTTTCTGATAACACATTCCTTTTAAAGCATGATACGTATTACACCTGCCTTTACACTCCCTTGACTGCACCACCTATATTCCAAGATATCATAAGCCCTCTAGGGGCAAAATGTGTATATTTGTGTCAGTATTATACCTGGCAGATGGTCCTGACGTCGCTTTTCACAAATACGCTCCATTGTTGAGTTGGCAAATCCATAGTTACTTTGGCCGGCATTGCCCCTCCCGCAACTCACTGATGAAAATGCCACAAAGTGATCCAGCTCAGGACACTTCTGTCTGCTCACCCTGGGAAGTGACAATCAGGACTTCATATCAGTCTGTGGATTGTGTAACTCCATAGAGGTATATGTGACTATTATCAGAATGATGTAAAAGGAGAGGGACCCAGAGAGGTACAATCAGAATGTACATTTGTATCTGTGGACACTTACCTGTCCAGATTAAGAGTGCTATCATACTTTGGTTTGTTCACATCTTGAAACAGTTTTGTGGAGAGGTTTTCAATCATGGCATCTTTAAGAACCTTTAAAAAGTGAAAAGAATACAAATTCATCATATCTTTGTGTGTCAGTTTCTAGTACCTGCTGTAGGTAGTGTGGACTCAAAGTGCTCAATAACAGAACAGTACAATTACTTGTGTGTTAATATGTTAGTTAGATTGTGTTTGTCTATAATTGGGATTAAAATAAAGGTCAGCCCATATTGTATCAACTTCCAGTACCCTTACCTTACTTCAGTCATAGCAGCGGTCCCAAGGGACTTAGAGAGACGTAGAAAGCTAATTTCTCCTTCTCACCTGCTGCTCTTCAACTTTGCAATTGGGTTTTATTCACTATTTATTACTGAGGCCACAATACAAACATTGGAGTCCACATTCCGGGGGCCCACAGGGGTCCGTGCACCATACCATCAGGTAGTGATCCATGCCTTCCTATTCAAGTACACTACTGTTATTTCAATACAGGATACCAGTATTGAAATATAGCGCTGGATCGGTCTTTTTGACTATGCCCTGTACAGGTCTCAGTAGGCTGCAAAGACAAGATCTTGACTTTGTAGAGCGTCTACTATTGAGTGCTAAAATGTTTCAGCCTAAGGGTGGATTCAGGTGAGTGTGTTTATGGGCTTACAGTTGTGCGCACTAAAACACGCTCCTATTAGAAACATTGGTTCCCTATGGTGTGTTCACACGTCCGTGTTTTATAGGCGTGCAAAGACACGTACCTGCAAAACATAGGACATGCGTGCACTATAGGTCTGTGGTGCATGTCAATATTCCCCAGCGGGGAGTTCCCTTGTCACTGAACACTGTGACAGCACTGTCACATAGATCAGTACCAAGAGGACTCCCTGCAGGGAGTAAAGAATCCAATGCCACAGCTGTCACAGCTGATAGAATCCAATGAATGGCCAAGCACTGCCTGTGATTGGCTGAGTGCTTTGACCAATCACAGGCAGCACTCAGCTGTCATTCAATGAAACGCTGAGAGCTGCCTGTGATTGGCTGAGCGCTCAGCCAATCAGAAGCAGCCCTTTCAGCAGACGGGGATTTTAAACCCCCACCTGCTGAAAGAGCTTCAGAGCAGTGCAGGGAGAAGACAGGCTAGACGCGCCTGAGCTCCGGCAGCTGAGGAGAGGTAAGTATAATTTTTTTTTATTTTTAACACATTCTAGGGATGATTTTCAAGGAAGGGCTTGTATTTAGAAACCTTTTCCGAAAATCCCTTCCAGGTCTTTCCAGCAGCCCATTGCTTTCAATGGGACTGCAGAAGTGCCGGTCCCATTGAAAGCAGTGGGACAACATCGCAATCCTCTGTTACAGCTGTCACAGCTATGACAGGGGATTCTTTACTCCCCACAGGGATGAAGAAATCCTCTGCCACAGCTGTGAAGAGGGATTCTTTACTCCCCACAGGGATGAAGAAATCCTCTGCCACAGCTGTGACGAGGGATTCTTTACTCCTCACAGAGATGAAGAAATCCTCTGCCACAGCTGTGACAGCTGTGGCAGGGGATTCTTTACTCCCCACGGGGAGTCCTCTTGGTACTGATCACTGTGACAGTGCTGTCACAGTGTTCAGTGACAAGGGGACTGCCGTGGGGAATATTTACACGGCAGTGGCTGAGAGGTGAATATATATATATATATATATATATATATATATATATATATATATATTTAGTTTTTTTTTTTTTTTTTACACAAGCAGGAAGGGGTTATATTTAAAGCCTTTCCCCGAAAATCACTGCAAAAGTTGCTGGCAGCCCATTGCTTGCAATGGGGCCGTCGGCAGCAGCCACAAATGAATGGGTGCTATTTCCATCTGATTTTTGGGCTGCTTTTTCGGTCCAAAAATCATAAGGGATAAAAAGGCCGTGTGCATGGACCCTTAACAAGAACACCGCAAGTCCATTGCCTGAACTTGTTTTTGAGCGGATTGTCCCCCTTATGTTAGGGATAAAATATAAAATAAGTAATCACTAATTAGAACCAATGAATACATTTTCATCTACTCTGGTTAGTGTGAGAGCTGACCAATCGGTTGTGACTGCTGTGTACATTAGTCATGTTTTATAATATATGTATAATCATTCAGAACCAGGAAACTTAGTATGGTGGCTTAATGGTTAATACTGTTGCCTTGCAGCACTGGGAGTCCTAGGTTCAAATCTGACTATGGACAACATCAGCACGGAGTCTGTATTTCCACCCTGTGTTTGTGTGGGTTTCCTCCTATACTCCAAAAACATTCTAATCGGTGAATTGAAAAAAATTGTGAGCCCCAATGGAGACAGAACCAATAATATAAAGTGGTGTTGAATAAAGTGGTGTTGAATCTGTATGCGCCATATAAATAAAGGTGGTTATTAGTACTTTTTATTTCATAAGAATGTGGATCGAACTCGTTTTCACAAAGATATCATGCTTTTCCCCTACTTTTTCCCATTTGACCGAACAGCCTACAAGCAAAGCATCTGTAGATGTAACGTGTTTTTAGCAATTTTGCACTGAACTTGTTTTTAGACTGAAAGCTCTAATTTGGAGCAAGAATGTAGATTCTCAACATTTTACCATTTCCTAAAACCTTCTTACCTGAAAGCCATGAATGTCAGGATGATAAAAAGAATCGTGGGATTCCAAGACTAAGAAATATTTTGTGAGTTGGTGAAAATATTGAATGGGATGGGTTAGAGAAAATGGATGCTATTATAAAAGATGAAAGTTGTTAGGATGTTAGTATGTATTGTTTACCGTATTTGATCAATCATAAGTTTAGAACTAACCATGGCCAGGTTAAAAATTCCACCCACTGGTCCTAACTGTGATGCAGCATCTATTAATTGACGAGCTCCACCTATCGAAGCAGCATCTTTGGTTGAAACAACCACAGTGACTCCTTCTTTCTTCCAACTCTGGACCTTTTTGGCTTGATAACCTACAAGTACAAGTATATGATCAAAACCTTGCTGTAGGATCATTACTTTTCTCTAAACATCAATGTTTGGAAAATGTTGACAATGTATCTTACCATTCCTTATGCCAGATCGAGACGTTAAAATTAGGTTTCGGGCACCTCTCTCAACTAACCACTGAGCCAACTCCAAGCCAAATCCACCAAGTCCTCCAGTTATGATGTAGGATTTAGTTGGGGGGAAAAATGTTCGAGAGATAGCAGTAAGAAGAGTTTCAGACTCAAGAGTTGACCCCAGCTCCTCATCACGCACCTATACATGAAATAAAATAGTCTCAAAATTCTGCATAAAGATTTTTTTTTTTTTTTTGGGGGGGGGGGGGGGGTGATTGCTAAAAATATTTCTATTTGAAGCAGAAAATGTGAATAACTGAAGCAGATCTCCAGGATTGCTCCTTTTTGAAGTCTTATTTTTGATGTGTAGCAGTTGCAATTATCTCTTTTTTATTAGTAGTTTGTACTTATTCTGCTGACCAGTACATGTGACTGCTGCAGCCAATCACCACTGATTGGCTGCAGCAGTCATAAGTCCTGGTCAGCAGTAACCAGGAAGGACTGAGTGACTGTAACGCAATTTTAAGTAATGGGAAAACCACTTTAACCTTATTAGGCCTTAGTCACACGGGCGTTTTTTCACGCGATTTGCGGATCGCATGACGGATGCGCATCCGCAAATCGCGTGACCGGTGCGCGCAAGTCGCCCGCAAATCGCCCGAAAATCTGCTCCTAGCCGCGTTTCATTAAAAACGGGCCGGAGCTGTCCAGCGCATTGCATTCAATGGAGACGGCAATAGAGCCGGCTCCATTTAAAGCAATGCGCTGCGGGCCAGCCCGGGATGAATTGTCGGGAAGGGCTTAAATATATAAGCCCTTACCTGCAATTCATCCTAAAATGTGTAAAAATAAAAAATATACATATACTCACCTTCTCCCGGCAGCCGGAGCTCCGCGCGGCCGTCCTGCAGTGGGTGTGAAGGGGGTGTGAGTCAGACCTGCCCCCTGATTGGCTCAGCGCTGAGCCAATCAGAGGCATGTCTCACTCACACCCATTCATGAATTCATGAATGGGTGTGTGAGTGAAACCTGCCTCTGATTGGTCAGGGCTGTGAACAATCAGAGGCAGATCATTCAGCAGGCGGGGATTTTAAAGCCCCGCCGGCTGAATAGTGCCGAGAAGCAGTTCAGGAGAACTGACAGCGGCCGCGGCTGGACTCCGGCTGCAGCGGAAAGGTGAGTATACAATTTTTTTTTATTTTAACACATTTTAGGATGAATTGCAGGGAAGGGCTTATATATTTAAGCCCTTCCCGACAATTCACCCCGCGCACGCCGGCAGCCCATTGCTTTCAATGGAGCGGCTGTATTGCCGACTCCATTGAATTCAATGGGCAAACATCGTTCTTCTCTGTCACAGCTGTTACAGCTGTGGCAGAGAAGAATGATTTGTCTTCTATATGTTCTCAATGGGGTCGGCGCTGCTGCCACCGGCCCCATTGAGCGCATATAGAGAAGAGAACAGGAATCGCAGATTGCAGATAGGTGCGATCTGCGATTTCTGTTCTATAATTTATCGGACGAGCGCATAAAAAGCGCTCATGTGTCCGATACCATTGCAAAGCAATGGTTTTATAAAATCGCCGGACGCATGCGCATGCGCAAATCGCGGCTAAAAACGCCCATCTGACTAAGGCCTTATAAAGTAAATTGCCAAAATCATTGTCCATCGGTGTGTTTTGCCTCTTACCACTAAGCAGTAGAGGGAGGAATAAGCTCAGAATCAAAGTTTTCCAAGGGTCTATATGACAAAAATCTTATATTTCTATCTATCAGATATAATAGTATTTAATTCTTTCTAATAATAAAGCCTTCTGTGAAATTGGAAATAATCATTAAATATTGGATTGCCAATACTGGCTGACCAAATTTTTGGGACAACTCTCATGTAGGGACTGTACACCTTCTCCCCTCATCCCCCTTCCTCCTCCAAAATTCAGCGAACTAATCAAACTTTTGAAAAGTTCATTCATCAATATTTTACAGTCAATTAATCTGACCTTTATCAGGACTTTGCCTATGTGCTTTCCTTGACCCATGAACCTGAAGGCTGGCTCCACCTCATCACGAGTGAAGATAGTGCATTTTAGTGGCTTCACGACTCCATCTCTAATTCCAGACTGCAGAAGATCATAAACTTCCTCCCATTCTTTGTTTCCTTCTTCAAAAAGGCCATCAAGCAGAATTCCATGGAATGCCACACTCTTCAGGAAAATAGCCATTCCTACATGATGACACCATGAAGAAGAGAGTCATGGACAATTATAAACTGTTTTGACAGAAAAAGTTCCTAGATTTCTATTTGTATCTCCCCTGAACCACCACACCTAATACTGACCCTCTTAAGCAAACATGTATACCAGAGCTCGAACCAGCTCATAAAATGGTGACTTCACCAAATACTCAATGTATGTATTATATTCTCCTTATGCGACCATAACTAGACTGTTTATAGAACAGTTCTCTGGCTGTTAGAGGTGGAACCCCAATGGAGGACCCTCCTGTATTTCTTCCATACAACCTTATTAATGTAGTTTTCAGTTCATGGCTTGAAACTTGAAACAGAAGACATTTTTTATTTTAAATTTTAGAATCTATACTGTTTTTAAACTAACCTAATGGAGAATTGTTTGACAGATCATATTTGCCAATTTCCAAGAAGCGTCCATGGCGGGCCAGACAGCGAAGACTAGCCTGCAATTTTTCCTCTGCTAGCGAGTTTAAGATAAGGTCCACTCCTGTAGTGAAAGAAAGAGCACAATAGTTTGCTTGTGTTTGTTCAATCTTCATAACTAAAGATAAATCTTAGCTTGAACTTACCTCTTCCTCCCGTAACAGTGAGAACATGTTGTTCAAAAGATGTATCTCGGGAATTTGCAAAACAGCTGTCGTCAAGCTGTGGGAATTTGCTCTGGAGATATTGCTTCTTTTCATGAGATCCTAAGCAATAAATCAATACCAACATAAAACATTGTATAACCTTGACAGATACTTTGCTTTACTTACATAAGAATCTATTCAACTATTGGTTTTCTCTACTTTATTCGGTTCAGTTTTTTTTAAAAAATCACAGAGAGACTTTTCTGTAAACAGACTCATTGATTTCAATAAGATTTTGCAAATGGACAGTGGCATCAGCCTCCGTTCCGCCAAGTTTCCATCGTGGGTGCCGAGGGTAACATAGCCTACTAAGCGAGCCTACCCTATACTGCCCAACGAAAGTGGAAACTTGAAGTTTTGTTATTTCTAACACTGAAGCAATGGGATACACTAGGATCTGCTAACACTACATTTAACATTCTGCTGGTGCTCTGCTTCAAGAAAGAAGTGCCTTATGGGATCTCGGACAACAATTGGTTCTGATACAGCAAAAAACATAGAATAATCTGCAGGATGTCTTAAAATCTGCCCTGAATTTTGCTACTACGTGTGGATGGAGATTTGAAAACATGCATTGTACTTCAATTTACTGCATATTTTTAGGGCAGAATATTCATCAAAAACCTGCAACAAATACACATCTGAACGTGACCTTAGAGCTCAGGTGTTAAGTTACATATCTCACAGGAGCTAAAAAAGTAACAAAAAGTGATGTTATAACAAAGTTTTGCCAATTAGACCCCAAAATATATGGTGCAAAGAATAAAAAGCGCAGCAGATATAAATAGAAAGAATCAGATCTATCACCCAGTTTTATAAGTGTTCGAGTTTTAGTGGCAAGGACTGGAATAAATACCATAAACATTCTTGAGGACAACCTACCTACTGTTGTGAAAACCCGGCAACCCATACTAAGACAAATGGCTATTGCTGCTTGGCCAACACCACCTGATCCAGAGTGGATCAGAACGCTCTCACCCTTCCTCATACGTCCACGTGCAATTAGGGCATAGTACGCTGTAGCGTAGACCACAGGAACTGAGGCAGCATCGGCTAAAGACCTACAAATGGAAAGGATAGATTATACTTGTGTAAACATTTTAATGATAACTAGAAGCAATGGGATGAAACTGAAAGCGAGGAGACACAAATTGGATACTAGAAAAAAACTTTCTGACAGTGAGGGTGATGAATGAGTGGAACAGGTTACCACGGGAGGTGGTGGGTTCTCCTTCAATTGAAGTGTTCAAACAAAAGCTGGACAGACATCTGTCTGGGATGATTTAGTGAATCCTGCACTGAGCAGGGGGTTGGACCCGATGACCCTGGAGGTCCCTTCCAACTCTACCAGTCTATGATTCTATGATTACAAATCCCCTCACTCACAAATTTAGCAAAGCTTATAGTCGGTCTCCAGCCATGACCCCCTACTGTTTAGGATGTGCTCTATTCGTTCTGCAAGAAAAGGACATTATAGTTTTGAAGGAACAGAGCTCTTTCTACTTCAAACGACTGAATGTCCAATTTTATCAGTGCTACTGCTATGCTTTTGGTGTTATTTTAAAGCCAAGATTTTTGCATGTCGGTAGCCTTTATAGAACTGGGAACAGCTACAACTGTTTGAAGTGGGGTTGGGAGTACTGAATTTACAGCTGTCATTTCAGTGCAAATCAGAGAGGAGGGGAAAGAGGAACAATTAGGCAGCATTGAGGACTTGTCATTCTCCTGCCTCTCTTCCTATCCCAGGCATATAGACTTTTCTTCATATGATCACCCACTCATCAATCAGAAAGCATATTTGCTCTCTTATTGTCACGTATGTTTTTGTCCTAAGAAAAGTAGAGAAAAGACGAGGACTTGCTCATGTAACCACGCCTCTATACTGCTTTACCCTGTAGATGTTGTAGTAATTACTGGCCGTGGCACCTAAACGTTTTTACAGAAAATTTTTTTTCCCTTACACAAGGCTATGAATATTGAAAAAATAAAAAAGAACAAAAAAGACTATACATAATTGGTATCGCCACATGCATATCACCCCATACTATAAAATATTAAATTACTTAGCCAGCACAATAAATTCCATCAAAAGAAACAAAAAGTGGCAAAGTGACAAAAAAAGCCAAAATAGCTGTTTTCTGATCAGGCTGCTTCCCAAAAACAGGAATAAAAAATAATCAAAAAGTCCTATATACTTCAAAATAGTATCAATAAAAACTATAAGTGGTCCTGCAAAAAATAAGCCCTTGTACAGCTCTGTCGAAGAAAAAATTAAAATGCTCTGATCTTGAAATGTGGTAAGTGGTAACATAAAAAATGTGTATATTCTGCAAAAGTAGTAAAACATAATAAAACCTCTATAAATTTGGTGTTTTCAGAATTGTAATAACCAGTAAAATAAAGCTAACACAATGCTTACACCATATGGTGAATGCCATAAAAATAAATCCCAAAAAACAATAGTGAAATTGCATTGTTTAATTGCCCACAGCAAAAAAAAATTATAAAAGTTATATTACATGTACCCGGAATTAGTTCTTATAAAAACTAGAACTGGTCCTACAAAATACAAGGTCTCATAGAGCTACAGTGACAAAAAAATAACAAAGTTATAACCTCTGGAACATAAAGGGGGAAAAAATGTATTGATTTTTAAGGCTAAAAATACTTATGTAAAGGGTTAAAAATGCACTTAAGGTGGGTTCTTTGCCAAATATAGTTACATGCAGGGGCGTAACTATAGAGGATGCAGGGGATGCGGTTGCACCCGGGCCCAGGAGCCTTAGGGGGCCCATAAGGCCTCTCTTCTCCATATAGGAAACCCAGTACTATAAGTAAAGCATTATAGTTGGCGGCCCTGTTACAGGTTTTGCATCGGGCCCTGGGAGCTTCAAGTTACATGAGACATACATTCAAAATCTACAATTAACAAAAGTGACAATTTTTAGAAAGGTTTTCCAAATTTATTGTGACTGTTGAGGCCTTAAACTAAAACGTGTCCCATTGGCAAATCTTCAGACATATTGATGGTCTTCTGTTTTGATTTTGGTCAGGTGAGATAAAGCCAAATTTTGTGATTCAGAAAGAAGGACTGTAAGAAGTGTGGGTACGACACCCTGCTTCGGCAGCCCTCCTTGAATACTGCTGATGCTGGTTTTCCTACAAGGGCCAGACCAAACGCCTCCCATCGTGTCTCCACCTGCCCAGTTTGGTAAACTGAGGTCTTTGGTGACTGCAGACAAGTAGGAAGCCCTCTTTATAGCATGATATAAGATTTTGTTTTTTGACCTGAGACTGAAAAAAGGACACAGAAAATGATATCATATTTCCATCTCTGAGCTGCTGTCATGATAAGTAGAATGTTCTCTTATACATGTTAACCTTGTGGCCTACTAGAACAGCATCTACATGAGAACAGAATAGCTAGGACAGACGCCAGGCCTAGTAGATGCTGTTAGGACATGTGCTCCTGGGTTCCTAAAGGAGAATCTAGTAAATCACCCTGCCTTGGTAAGGATATTTAGTTGCAGGAATAGGACAATAGCTGAGTCTTTGCCCCAGGTGAAGGAAAGTTTATCTCAAACCCTGCTATTAACTTGCAACTTATAATTAGCATTCAATTAAACTCTCACTTCAGGCAACTAATTTTAAGGACTGAATTGGATACTTACCAGTTTTCTGGTACATCCCACAAGAAGCGGTGATTAGCATCCACAAAAGTGGCAAGGCCTTTTGCTGGAAGAAGTCCCATGACCCTTTTTCCTGTAGGGTCACGTCCTGAAAACTCAATTCCCAACACACATTGCTGTAGGGCCACATCTCCTAAAAAACAATTGAAAGATTAGTAAAATGTCCAAGTGTACATTTCAACACATGCTTAATGCCATTTGAATGACCATGAGTGAATATTAGCTTCCAGCAAAAAAGTGGCTAAGAATTATTACTTGTCACTAACATACATATATACTGCCAAATTCCAATAGTTATAATCTACAATACCAGAGTAATGCCAAACTATCGAGCATGTAGGTATAATATAGGGCCTCCAACTATCCAGAAAACCAATGATATACCCAAATTGGCCACCAATGACGTGCTGGACCTGCACCTACAGGTATGCACAAATAACAACCCAACGTGCGGCAGCCAATACAAACAACACAAAATAAATGGGAAGTCTTTCCCTAAATACATAACGACGAGGGAGAGGGCCCTGCCTAACACGGCAGACTGATCGCTTTGAAAGATGCGGCCTGCACTTGTACCTGTGACCTAAGTAACCGTACTAGGCCAACAAAAAATAAAGGACAAAGCAAACCCCAAAAGGAAAACTAAATAAAACACCACACTTAGCTGATGGTGAAGCCTCAGCACACTGAGCCGTCCGGAGTTAAGTCACAGCGGGTACCACGCTGTCCACAGAAGCCACTACTGCCAGCTCAGACAGCGAGCAACTGACAATTCACAGCACCTAGCTCAATGTCCAGCCCAGGTAAATAGCCACCAGCTAATCACCTACAGATGTGACTACATTACGTCCGGGAGTTGAGTGGTTCAGGTACTGATGATGTCATTAGAGACAGCCAATCACAGTGTTAGCCAGGAAAGTTTGACTTAGACTGAGCTCACACGAACGGGTCGAATTCCACATGTGGGAGGCCCACAGCGGATTCTGGCTGTAAGCCCGGCCAGTCAACCTGTGTTCCTGATTTTTCTGTATTGTGGATGACAGCGGCAGCTTGCCAGTGGTCATGCACAGTACAATTTTCTTTTTTGCCATTCTGTGCTAATCAAGAGTTGTTTATTAAATCCCTACAATTCTTGCACAAAATTCCTGTTTGTGCTATCCAGAGTTTAAGATTTACTGTTAATATTTAAGCCATTGACTGTAACTTTGGATTTAGCAAAATCCTGACAACCTAAGAGGGAAATGCTACCACCCCAACAACAGGTTTCCATGCTTAAAGGGGTTCTTCCACTTCTAACTATTTTTAAACAGATCCATACATTGCACAATGGTTCAGGCTGGTACTGTAGGCTGAGTCCCATTCACTTCAATAGGATTCAGCCTGCAGTACCTACCAAGGCCACTGTGCAATGTATAGAGCTGCTTGAAAACAGTGGGAGAACCCTTTTAATCAAAGTCATTTCCAGATGATAAAGATTTGCTACAAAACTACCCTAACTAGATTTCCCGAATCAAACAAAAGGAGAGGAGTACAATGTATGAAGATGTTAGAAGCCTTATATGTGACAATGCAATTAATGGCCTCACCTATAACATTTCTGGTCTGGGAAATGCTATGTTTCTACAAGGTACAGTAATAAAATATGTAATGATATTGTTTCATACCAGGTATAGCATCAGGGGGCAGTTTCCCAGTTGCCAACATTACGTCACGAAAATTGAGTGATGAATAGTAGACTTTGCACAGTTTCACATTGGGATTGGTAGGCTGAAAATTGCATAGAGGAGATGCAATCCAACTTAAGGTAGAGAGATCTCCTACGGTCAACACATTCACGAATGCGTAGGATGTTTGATCCTGAGTGTGTTCTGCAAGTAAAGAGAAGAGTAGGGTAAGAGTAGTCTGTCTAGATGCTATTGCTTCAGAAATTACACACAAATTATCGTTTAATCCATCAACAATTCTCAAAGAGCTTCTCCAAAGTGGTTGAATCTAAAGGGAGTGTATCACTTGTTATGAACTCTATAAAATAAAGTTATGGGCTCATAAGACCTGGGGCACTCAGTCAATGTCACTCTTATACTGTGGACTACTTATGTATGTGCTAACAATAAATGCAAGAGCAAGGGTGAGGGGGGTGGGGTTAGAGGGGTTCTCCTACTGATTCTTCTCTAACTGAGAGAGGGGGTGGGGCTATAGGGCCCCACCCCTCTCTGGCCCCGCCATCTTGTCCCCACTTTCGGGGAAGCCCTGGGAAAAAGAAAGCCCTCTAACCCTGCCCCCTATCTCTCCAAATATGGGCAGATATGTAAGAGATCCCCTGTAGATCTCTCCTCACTATGGGGGATTCCAAAGATCTTTCGTGATCTTCTTTCATTGAGTTCAATAGGGCTGGCACTGCTGCCGCCGGCCCCATTGAAAGCAGTGGGCGATATCACAGATTTTTGAAATCACAACTTGGAGTGAGTAAAAACATCGCAAATGACAATGAAACCATTGAAAATCATTGGTTTCAAAATCATGCGTTTTCACTGACTCTCGCATCGCAGGAAAATCTAATGCCAGTGTGAAAGAGCCCTTAAAAGTCTCCAATTAACCCCAGCCTTAATCCCATGAAAAGTTATTTACTCACCTTTCTGAAAAGGTGTGTGACGAAAGGCTCCCCACCTTCCATCCTTGCAGACATTCATCACCAGGTCCTTGCCTTGCAGCTGTTGAATCTGTTTCTCAGACACTTCATATGAGTAATCATAGTTAAAGATGCACCTGGAAATAAAATGCCAAGATGTAACGATGCATGCAGTGTGAAAGATTAATAATTATTCTTATGCAATTCGGCTAAATAAAGTTTTTTTCTTGCAACACATTTAAATGGGTTTTAGATGGCAGGATATAGCATTACTTCCTGATAAGTGCCTAAGTGCAAGGGGCCCATGCTCCTTATAATAACAGGGCCACAGCACAAGAATTTCCAGGCGCAGACGCTGTCCGATCCATCCTGTGCAGGGACTGCAAGACAACTTCATTCACTTGAACAGATGTCAAAGGGACCACAGATCGTAATGTTATGCCATATCCAAGAGATATGCCATAACATTATAAGATGGAAATCGCACTTTAAAAGATCAGGATGACACGTTATCTCATATCTTATATGGTACTTGACTTTGTTCATGCCTCTCTAATGTAAAATGAATGCGTTTAAGGTCCTACTCTACAATGGAAACATCAAAGGGTATTTCAATATATTATTGGAAAACGTCACAGACCTTTACAGCATTTATACATACATACAAAACATAGTTCTTAATCTTGTCCATGTAGTGATCATCATGTAAAAGGTGTTTTAATAGGCCTTGCACTATAATGGATGTTTTGCACCATCACTACTTGATGTGTAATTGTTCTCAGCACGAGAAACCAAGTAATCTTGTAGATATGATACCTTTTATGGTTCAAAAGAATTTTATTCAGCTGCAAATTCTTCAAACAACATGTATAAGATTACATTAATAAATGGGTATCATACAGACCGCTTCTAGTGTGACATAATCTATAGCACCTTGACTACCCAGCCAATTATTTTATCCATAAATTCAACATAACTAGAAACTCCTAAACTAAAGAAAGTGAAAAAAAGAAGAAGAAGAGATTAAAAGAGGAGGGAAGAAAGAACAGGAGGAAGAGAGGAAAGGGGGCAGGTGGGTGGTAAGGAAAGGGGGAAGAGCAGGTGAGGGAGATGGGGGAAACTAGTTATGTTTTCCGTCAGGCACTGGGGTTCACTAAACATGTTATTACCCTATAGGGTCAACAGGAGAGTCATACGATGACATGAGGATCAGGTACGGAACAATCCTATTAGCTAGCCACAAATCTAATCCTGTTGAGGCCCGAAACTGAATCCAGATAGCCCATGTTGCATAAAATTTAGTGTGTCGCATCTCATCTCTAGCACAGAGCTCCTCCATATATTTCAAATTGTCTAAGGACTCCAGCTACAACAGCCTCGAGGAAACAACGATGGACTTCCACTTCCTAGGAATGATTTGCCTCATGACAAGTAAAAAGAATCTTAGCAGAGATATCTTGGTTTAGGCCAGAGAGCCTGAAATCATTGACAACAAGGCAATCTTGGGGGTGATACTTATCGGGTTCTTACATACTGAGGTGTAAAGAGCACCAATCTCCTGCCACAGGGGCCGGATCAAAGAACAGGACTACCACAGCTGAATAAAGGTCCCTCTCTTTTGGAGGCACTTCCAGCATGTATCCGAATACTGAGGGTAAATTCTGGCTAACCCCACTGGTGTCTTGTACCATCTACTCAAAATTTTATAATTAAGTTCTTGTGCCCTACTGAGCATGTTCATTTTATGGGTCAGTACATATGCCTTCCTCCACAACTCCTTCGAAAGTTCGCCAACAAGATCCCCTGCCCAGCTCTGTTCCAACGTCCTGCCTCCCATTCCCATGTCGCTCCCCAAGAGCAGTCTATACAATGCAGAGATCCTGGATAGGTTCTCTGGAGGCAAATGGCATGAAGCACTGTCTACGAATATGTTCACTATGTGGTTTGAGGTTCTCTCAGTATGTTGTGCTCTTCAGTAAGTACAGGGCATGTGTAAGGGAAGGTACCGCTCAACGCTAGGTGCCCCAAAAGTGATAAGGCTCCACAGGGAAATAGAAGTTGGTGTGACTCAAACGTTTTTGGTCTGGGCAGAAGGCAGTACAATAATGTCCTAACAGCTGCCATGAGCGATTGAGACTGAGCGTTCCTGAACCATAAGAGAATCAGAGAAATAGGAGCAGCTTTTGTTGACGAAATCCTGCATGATCTGCTAACGAAGCTCAGCACTGGGTGATTGTAGTGATGGGAAAGTACTACTAGTGATTCTTCCCGTTGAAGTAAACTGATGAAACTACATTGGGCAAGTGAGTACGTGGTTTGTCCAGGTATATGTAACAAATCCCCGTAGGGTGCCAAGGCAGGCCTATGACAGGGCCTTCTACAAGCGTTTCCTAGTGGTGGTCCAAAGAAAGGAGCCGACCAACCATGCCGTCTCCCCCATGTTGAGTCTAGAGAAACTCCTGCTAGAGGTTCCCTCTGTCCAGAAGTCCTTTCTATCGCATGAGGTCTGACTTACCTAATTCTGTTCCCTCCTGGTTCCTGGCGCAGACAGTTTATCATTCCAACAATACCAGAATTTGGCTCATTCATGACTGTTAGCCAAGTATGGTGGTCTGATGAATCTGCCATAGCTTCCTGTTTTCAATGGAAAATATGATGATGAAGAATATAGTCCTGTATTTAGATACTATGAGTGAAGTTGTATTCATGATAAATTTAAAACAATGCACCTTCAGTGATTCCACCCATGTACAGTCCATGTCTTCAACTGAGAGGAGAACATGTTTCTTCTCTGGGATACGGCGGCGGCATAAGAAAATCACTGAGTTGTAGAAGGACTTTTTCATGGCAACCACATCCATACCGGCACTGTCAAACACCTCCTCCCATTCAAACTGCCAAAGATAAAGCATTTCATATAGCTTAGTGCATGTATATGCAACAATATGTATAACGGTATAGGCATGTCGGCATACATAAAGCCATCATAACGTTTACACTAAATTACATCAATAAAATCAAGTTCAATTATCAGTCATCATTATCATGAACTAAGATATATAGTTTTTACATACCTGAGAAAGGAGACCGTCTTTCTGCTGGAGATTCTGAGTCCTCAGAAAGGCAATGGTCTCTCCGAGAATATCTCCTTTAAGAAGTGTATGAAGCAAAAGGAATCCTCCATCTTTCACGGTGGCTGCCATATTGGGAATAACTTGTCTAGGATCCCGTAGGAGATGTGCAGAGCTATTGCACACCAACAGATCAGCACCAGTTACACTATTAGGTGGTGCCATGTATGGGTCCCATTGCTCTATGGAAATTCCAGCTTCTTTTAGATCGTCCTCTGTTGTAGAGAGGATTTCCAGAGTCCGGTCAGTGGCAATGTAGTCTATCTGCAGCATTGGCTGAGTATTCAGCACACTCAGGACAGAAGAAAACAAATTCCCATTTCCTGTTAGGGCCTATGGAGAATAAAAGTAAGAACTAACATGACCGAGTCACTTTGTTCATATCACACCAAGGATAATCTTCTATTATGGCCCTAGATATTATTCATGTTAATGTCTCAAGCTGTTGCAAAACCACAACTTTTAGCATGTCCAGATATCTATTGGCCCTAAATAAAACTAATTCAACGGATAATGAAAAGTTATGCAACTTTCCAATATACTTTGTTTTCCAATTCCTCAGCACTTTGAAGATCTCAGCTTGCTGTCAATAACTTACATGCAGTGACTGAAAATCAATCCAGATCATGAGATCCTTGCAATCTGCTGTTCGAGATATAGAATGATAGAGCTCTGATACACTTAACAGGCTGTGTAGCTGAATGAGCAAATCAAGGTCTTCCGCCACTGAGTGTTTCCACTCAAAGATTTCAAAAACGAGGAATTAAAGAGGTCGTCCACAATATTTAAAAAAAATTCCATTAGCCACCTTACACTGCCTACAACCCTTTCAGAATATACTTACCTGTCCGATGATGGTCCTCTTCTTCATTCCAGCGGTACATCACCTGACCTAGGATATCACGGCTTACTATTGGCCCAGTGATGTCCCCTATACCATACTCCTAGCCCTGTAAGCAGGACATCACTGATCATGTTCCATCGAGAGGGCACTGGCCGCAGTGGTGACGTTTATACAAACACGTCACCGGTAGAGCCAATGGAAACAAAGACCCGCAGAAGCTGAAGAAATGAGTATTGCTTTTTTAATTACAATTTCCCTCCCCGTAACCAGTGTTTAATAACTATTTGGAAAACCCCTTTAATACACAAAGTGTTATTATAAAATGATCAAGCTTTATTTTCCTATAACGAAGATCTTTTGACATCTTTTGTCACTATTATATTAGTATAATTGACGCCTAATTTTAATTAGCTTTGTACACAAACTGTTTTATGTATCTACTGCACTGTAACAACCCTGATTTCTTGTATTATAGCTCATTCATATCCGAAGCTGCATTCCAAGGAATTTTCCTGGAATTTAATACTGATTGTCTATGCTTATGATAGGCCAACAATATCAGCCTAGTGAGGGTCAGCCTCTCAAATCCCCTACTGATCAGATAATTGAAGGGGCTGTGACACTTGAGCCTCTTTATTGTTTAGCAGGCACAGCTCCATACATTTGGTAGTGCCTGTGCCTGGTATTGCAGCTGAGTCACATTAACCTCATTGGGAGTGAGATACAGTTAAGATGCAGTATTAGGCATGGCCGTTGCCAAACGTACAAAGTAGTACTTGGTAAAGAATGACCATCAATATTAAAGTCCCAGAAAACTATCCTGCTAACAAATTTGTATCCTAAATATTTAAAGAACTTACTTCAATAATCTTCATTTTATGGGGATTACTGTTTTCCAGAACTGTATCCAGACATGTTTTCAGATTGGGTGAAGTAAGCAATCCACTCAGAAGAGGGTCATTTTGGAGTTGATTGTTGTTCTGTGTCAGAGTTTCTTCCAGTTCAGAGTGCAAGTTGCCATTTAACTCAAGGTTACAGATCTCTGTAAGCACATGTAGGAGACCATGGTTTGGGGAAGTGCTTGACTTCTTCTTCCTCTGTGCTCTTCCTGCAGTTTTAATTCCAGGAATGTTTAGTTGTAATCCATGCAGGGCCACCTTTGACTCTAGTTCACAGATCTTATCTGCAAGGCAACAAGATGAATATGTGGAGATATTTCCATTGAATTCATTTGGAATTTCTACGACTCATTTTACTTTACTCCTAAGGAATAAACCAAGGACTGTCAGGGTCACGTCACTCAGATTATTGGTAGGGACCCCTAGGAAATTGATCTCGTGTTACTGGAATCCTAGTTAGCCACATGTCAGAAAGTGTTAATCTGTGTTTAACTAGAAACTATGATCTGTTGGGTAATGACATATTAAAGGGGTTGTCCCGCGGCAGCAAGTGGGGTAAAGCACTTCTGTATGGCCATATTAATGCACTTTGTAATATACATCGTGCATTAAATATTGGCCATACAGGAGTTATACACTTACCCCCTCCGATACTGGCGTCCCCGTCTCCATGGCGCCGACCAAAGCCTTCTTCTGCCTGGATTAGACACGCTTGCGCTGTCTGCCCTCTTCTGTCCGGCTCCAGCGTGCTCACGCCGCAGAGGTCTTCTGCGCATGCGCAGAAGACCTGCGCGGCGCGAGCACGCCGGAGCGGCCCCTTCAGCGCAAGCGCGTCTAATCCAGGGAGAAGCCGGTTTTGGTCGGCGCCATGGAGACAGGGACGCCAGCACCGGAGGGGGTAAGTGTATAACTTCTGTATGGCTCATATTTAATGTATGATGTATATTACAAAGTGCATTAATATGGCCATACAGAAGTGCTTAACCCCACTTGCTGCCGCGGGACAACCCCTTTAACTATCATTTACAAGACCAAATATTTTAATGAGCGTTTATACAATCTATAAACTCTAATAACTGCAGGGGTCTGTACCTGTGCATTGTTCTAGAAGAGAATGTAAGTCATTAGCATCTTGTAGACAATCATCTTCAAAGTAAGGAGTAAAGACAAAACTCTCCAGGGTTGGTGGAGTTTGCTGTTGTTGGCGTCGGGGAGCATTGACGGCGTGGAGACCGGATATCTGTACCCCTCCAGATGTAATTTTTCCTAGGCATTTGTTGACACCAACAGGAATAGCTGAAATAATAAGATACTACGTGTTAAGCAAAAAATATTCTGCACTAAGGAGAATGGTAAATGTTAATGCTCTAAATTATACCTCACAATCCACTAAGTGTGAGCAAAGAAGTCAGACAGGTCGAGGAACAGGCAAAGGTTAGACCCGTAATAGACACAAACAGGGGTTTTGTCGCAAGTGGATATGAAACCAATTGCTTAGGCATCCTCCATGTGGAAAGGATGCCTAATACAGCCAGAGGTAGAACAGGATTGGATAGGGATAGAATTAAGGAGCATACTGACCCTGTAAGAAAGAGAGTGGGAGTGCAAGCGAGTCCTATGGGCAGACATCAGAGTGCTAACAGAGAGATAAGTGCGATGTGCTTGACAATGGAACCAAACCACGTTTCCTGCAGCAAGTGACTGGGTTGGACAACAGCAAGCAGATAGGTGATAAATGCTTCTAGCTGGGATACCCTTTAGAAGGGGTCCCATCTGGCCAACTCCTCCTTAGAACCTTAGAATAAATCCACTCCAGTAATCAATTGACCATGTGAACCTACCAAACACACGCCCAAGCTTGCAAAATCATCGAAGGTCAAGGCAAGGATCTAGCTCCGAACCACTGGCTGATGAGGGCTTTCAACAAAACCTTGCAAATTTGCTCTATAACTCAAAGAAAAATCCCACGAAAACTGGGCGAGAGTTCCCAAAACAACTCGGTCATCGTTATCAACTCCCCGACTGCAAGGTAGATACGGTCTTTCCTCGCTTGGTCAATCCAACTAAACAGATACAAAAGCTGAGCTCTCTAAGGGAACAGCCAGATGCAGTGGTGAGGGACCAAACTTCTTCTTAAGCTATATCACCCACCATCATAGATGTTTTTGATGATATTCCTGTTAATGACATATCAGTGACTGGTTCTGCCATCAAAGAGATGCTGAAAGCCTTACAACCTGCAATCTAATTTTGCCCAATTTATTCAACCCCTTAACTCAGCAATTGCTGAAGCCTAAAATAGAATTTCCCATATGGAGAATAAAATTTGCATAATCACACAACAATTTGATAGACTCACACTATAACCTAGAATCAGAACTTTAGAAATTTTGCAATAAAGTGGTGCACCTGGAGGACAAGTCGCATCACAGTAATATCACGTTTAGAGGGATTCCAGAAACCGTCTGATGTATTAATTGCAAAACCTCATGAAATCACTGCTACCAAACTGTTCTTTGTAGAATCTCATAATTGACGCAGCACACAGACTACCCAGTCTCAAACATCTGGCAGGACACAGACACAGAGATGTCTTGGCCCATATTCACTTTTTTCATGTTAAGGAGATGCTCCTAGAGGCGGCCAGGACAATGGAACCATTACCTGCGCTCTATCAAGCACTATATCTATTTAGGATTTGTCCGAAGCAACTCCGGCGCAAAGAAGTCAATTGCTCCCTATCAACATAACGCTTAGAGCCAATAAAATTATATACAAATGGAGATTCCCTGTGCATCCACTGATAACCGAAGTAATGTTGTTGTGGGTTATCAGCATTGCCCCGATTCTCCGCAGTCAGCCTATCTATTGGATTAGGCTGACCGAAGGAGATTCGTGTGTGGCTCCTGCTCCCGGGCGGCGGCTTCCGTGGCGGAGATCTGCTGCAGGACTTCGCAACGCCCGTGGACAGGGAACCTTTAGGGGCTAAATAGCCCACAAAAAATGTGCATTCATGTGTGAAAATGTCAAAAGGTTATGCCTGGATATTTTTTGTGCACGAGAAGCACACATAATATCGAAAGATGGCTTCCGCATAAAACATCCCAGATATCCCACAATTTTTCAATCTCACTTTACCACTAAATCAAGAGGTGTTCTAATTGCGATAAAAAACCCTGTGCATTTCAGCTTATCCAAGAGATAATAGGTCCATAAAACAGATTGGTTGTGTTAATCTGTTCTATGAACAACACAACATACATGCTAGCTTCAATCTATGCCCCTAACAAAAAACAAATAAACTTCATGTATAAAATTGTACCTAACCTTTCTAAATATAAAAAAGGCAAACTACTCATCTGCTGTGACTGCAGTGCAGTATCTAATAACATTGATACCACCTTAAAGTTGCAAAACCAGGCCCAATTTTTACCCTTTCAAAACCAGGGAAACAGCCCCTAAAAACTTTAGACCTATATCATAATACTGATATCAAAATGTAGGTAAAACTCTTGGCTTCCAGATTGACATCTATATTACCATATTTGATCGAAGAAGATCAAGTTGGCTTTGGGTCGACAGGCTTCAGAAAGTACAAAAAGGGTCTTAAATCTTGCACACTTTATCGAGCCCACAAACGTCTCTGCATTTTTTTTTGCTCCGGATGTCAAAAAGGCATTGGACCATATAGATTGCCTGTACGCGTTTGCAGTTCTAGACAAAATGGGTTTGGGCGTTCCTTTTCTCAAGGCCCTATCCACACTGTATTCAAACCCTTGACATGAGTATTCACTAAAATCCTTAGAATCTTTAGCCCAAGCCCTTAGAGAAAATACCTTAATCAAAGGAATACAGATTGGAGACGATAACCACGTAATATCCTTATATGCAGATGATATTATGCTGGCATTAACAGACCCCATACCATCTCTTGCTAATGCTTTGGGGATCATAAAAGAATTTGGATTGATATCGTACTATAAAACAAATGTACAAAATATCAAATCTTGCCTATAAATATCCCCAATGATCTGCTATGCTATTTACAACATAAATGCCCTTTTGATTAGCAAAATGAAAGTATACAATACCTAGGCATAACAACAAGAACTCTAAGTAAAAAAACTGTATCAATTTAATTTTGATCCTTTGTTGAAAACATTGCAAGAAGATTCCCAAAAATCTAATTTGAAATATGATGGATGGGAAGAATCGCTACCTTCAAAATGCTTTTATTGCCAAAACTGCTATACTTATTCCACGATTGAGAGTGGAAGTAAACCCTCTATCTGACCCACAAAGCACTCGAGTAGAAATATTAATAAAAATCGCACTAAGATGGTACTATACGCCAATCCATCTGTTCAAGATACACACTGATTGCTTGGCCAACTGCTGAAGAGAATCTGGCGACAAGGGATCATTACTACATATATATTATAGAGCTGCCCTTCTCTCCAGCAGTATTGATACTCAATGTTCCAACTACTGTCTTCCTTGGTTGGTCACACTGTCCAGAAATCCCCCTCTCTAGCTCTATCGAACATTAACTCTCAACTAATCCCACCGAAATTTAGGATTCTTGGAGGCAAAATATTGGTATTATCAAACTTGGTTATTCCTAGACATTGGAAAAATGGTGACATTCCAACTATAGGAGATCTGATCAATCTGGCCAATCAAACATGTATATGAAAAAATATCTGCAAATAACATTTTTACATTTATGAAATTTCGACACATATGGAGATCATGGATTTCTTGCAATCAGTGTGTATCTGGATCAATGTCATAATTTCCTATCTGGTAGAGTTTTGCGCCTTTGCCAAATAATTGACAATCTACAGGAGCCATAGCCACAACACTTTTTTTTTGTTTTACCCGGTACCAGTTATTTACTCAGCTTTCCCTTTGACTCTTTTGTTCAAACCGATAGATGTTACATTTACCCCTTAACTCACCTAATTAATGATATATGTACCCTATGTCTATTGGAATGTTATTATAGTATTTCTCTGTCATTGTGTTAATTTGTTATTGTTTTTTTTATGAAAAAGGAAACCCAATAAATATTATTGAAGCAAAAAAGAAACATTTCAGCATTTTACCTGTTTTGTTTTCTGAACAAAAGCATACACTTTTCTCATGTGTTTCTGGGTCAATGTAAACCGATTGGATCCTTGTAGGTAAGCGGAGGTTGCGACCACGTGTTCCGAAAACCAGCATCTGTAGCATAGTGTCCAAGAAAGTCACCCAGTTCTCAGTCCACAGCAACTTCCCTTTATTACCTATGAAAGAAAATAAATGAACACAAAGAAACCTAAAGCCAAAAAATGCCTAAGCAAAAATGTATTCCAGTATGAGCACATTTAGAGAATATTTATCAAACTAATATCCATGAAATGGGTTATCCACCTTTGTACTACTGATGACCTATCCTCAGCATAGATCATCAATTGATCGGTAGGGGTCCCAGCTCAGGATACTGGCTGATCAGTTGTTCTCTCGGCAGCTGTCAGTGAGTACGAGGCAGGAAGCAGATAGCTTTGTACATACTGCAGTGGCCCAGGTTGGTAATGCAGGCACTGTTTTCACTATTCTCATCTCAACGTGTACAGAACTATCTACTTCCTGTGCCATACACACTGATATTCAATGGGCAAACAGCTAATCAGCTGGGGTCCCAATTGCGGACTACTGCAGATCAACTACTGATGAGCTATCCTGAGGATCACCAATAGTGTTGAGGTGGACAATCCCTTTAAATTGCCATGCCAACCACCAGGATTTTGGAACATGTGACTGGTTAAAGATGACTTAATTGAAAGGCTGCAGGCTTCACCCAGATTCATTATCATTATACTGGATTATCAGGAATTTCACTTTAATAATTCTTTTTAATCCTAGGAACTAGAGCCGCTGAGATCTGTACTGACTATGGTGGCAGAAAGCACTCACACTATCCACTCAGATAACCGATTTTTAGTATGACGAATAGTAAATCCACCCCTGCCAATAACCCACCACTGCTATTGCACTCCACAATTCCTTGGAAGGTTGGTCCATAGTCGTATCCTCTCAGCCGTAACTCTTTGTACACATCCCTGTCTGACAACAAGAAATCCTCCGTCTCTGTCTTTTCGATCACAGTGTTTGTTAGCTGCTTTTGGAAGTCGCTTAAAACATTTTCTTCCATGATAGAGATCTTCCCTGGAAACAAAAATAATGAAGTGTATTAGCAGTATCACTACTGTACCAGTCTTCTCTTCTAGTATGCATTGTCTTTTACTAAGATGTGTTCACATATATATCATGTTGATTGGACCTACGCTTTCCTTCGGCTGGAGACTGTTACCTGGGAAGATTTATCACCCTTCTCCTCTCCTGCTTTCCCTATTTTAGGAAGTCCACAATTTCCCACAGGTCTCTCCTCTGGTCCAAACTTGCCACTCCGCCAGTAAATATATTTCCTAGCAAGTTCAGAGTGATTTTCTAGAATTGATCTGTTGTCCGCCTAAGATCCTGTCTCTCTGGGCTTTTGGAGAACCATTCGGATAGCACATTTCCTGAGCCCCTCCCACCGGCGAGAGACTTTTGCAGACCACTCACGATATTTAAAAATGCCTGTCTGGGACATTTAGTCTCTCCTGATCTTGCATCCACAAGACTATAAAGCCCCTTATTTGATCAAATGGGAGCGAGAGCTCGGACTGTCTCTCTCCCCGTCCTAGGTGGATAGGATTTATGAGTTCACGCATAGATCATCAATCGGCAATAGATATCAAGAGGCAGGCTTTAAGGTCCTTTCGTGTTGGTATGTGGTGCCCTCTAAATCACACAAAATTTTCCCTTCCTCATCTGTGACATGCTGGCGCTGATACAGAAGTAGGCATCCTTTTACAGGTCTTCTGGGATTGCCACTACTCTATTACTAGTAAAATTTTAAAACTGCAAGTTCCTAAGTTTTAAACTAGAGATGAGCGAGCGTACTCGCTAAGGGCCAATACTTGAGCGAGGATTGCCTTTTGCGAGTACCTGCCCGCTCGTTTCAAAAGATTCGGGTGCCAGCGGGGGTGAGTGGTGAGTTGCGGGAGTGAGCAGGGGGAAGCGAGGGGGAGTGAGAGAGAGAGAGATCTCCCCCCGTTCCTCCCCGCCGGCATCCGAATCTTTTAAGACAAGCGGACAGGTACTCGCAAAAGGCAATACTTGCTCGAGTATTTGCCCTTAGCGAGTACGCTTGCCCATCTCTATTTCCAACCCTATTCCTATTACATCTCTGGGATCTCCCTTTACGCACATACTGCAAATCTATACTTAAACATTTTATTAATGTGTCCCGCTTGTGTATCCCAGCCTTTAGGAAGTCCTCTTCACCACCCTCCTTGGCTTTATTGGGTCCACAAGGTGGAGGAAATTCAGTGGACAGAGAAACTCACAGCCTCCTTATATGATAAATATGACTGCTGGTACCATACTTGGGCCCTGGGGTTAGTTTCCAACACACACAAGAATATTGTGTGTGTGTGTATATACATACACACACACACTATATATATATATATATATATATATATATATATATATATACACACACATATATACATATGTATACACGCACACATATATGTATATAAAATGTAAGTGTATCAAGCAGATTCACAAATAATTTCATAATATATTACATGAAACAATAACTTTAGCGGTGGAAGTGTTCCAAAAATAAGCAGAGAATTCAAAGTCCCAATAGTTCTTGCAAGAGCCTTCATTAGACATAGGCTGCTTTACATGGCCCTGTGTCTTCAGGTCCAAACACACAGTACATAAGAGCCCATATTTTGCTGGATTCAGAGTGCAGAACCTGCATACCCTTTGGTAAAAGCACTAGTGGAACTATAGAGTATGCAGGGGATGCGGTTGCACCCAGGCCCAGGAGCCTAAGGCCGCCTGCAGACGGGCGGGTCGGATCCGGCGGCGAGAATTCTCGCCGCGGGACCCGACCCCAGCGCCTGTAGGGAGGAGCGCGTACTCACCCGCGCCTGGCGGCCCCGGATCTTTCATGTGCCGGCTGCCGGGCAGCCGGCGCACGCGCAGACCGGAGCCGGTGGCCGGGTGAGTGACGTTTCTGTGCGAGGCTCTGCGAGCCCCGCACAGAAATAGGACATGCCGCGGTTTGTTTGCCGCGCGACATTTCGCGTGGCCAAACCGCGGCCATCTGCATAGGAGTGCGTATTGTAATGCACTCCTATGCAGGCTTTCAGTGGCGGAAATCCCACGGATAATCCCGCCGCGGGATTTCCGCCCATGTGCAGGCGGTCTTAGGGGGCCCATAAGGCCTCTCTTCTCCATATAGGGAGCCCAGTACTATAAATAAAGCATTATAGTTGGGGGCCCTGTTACAGGTTTTGTATTGGGGCCCAGAAGCTTCAAGTTACGCTTCTGCGTTAAGGGGTTAAGAGAAGTTGGGGGGGGGGGGGGGGGCCCAAGATAAAGATTTGCACCCGGGCCCATGCACCTTTAGCTACGCCCCTGGGTAAAAGACTTATGTTTGTTTAAGTAGTCATTTATTAAATAAAAATACATTATTAGATAATAATCTGCGGTATGTAAGGAAACATGAATCTACACTTGAATCTCAATGTTGTCAATGTTTAACCAGCCAACCTACCACTTGCTATCAGATTGCCATTTTCAGAGACTTCGAATTGCTTTGATGCTGGCATGAGACGAACCTCCAATTGGACAATTGCTGCAGATACAAGGCAAAGAAAAGTTGAGATAAACATGATAAGAAGTATTATTATTTACCTGGAAAGCAGCAATACTCTAGGGAAGTGGGATACGCCTCGAACACAACATATGGCACTATATCTATATAACCAGAGATACAATAAAATAGCTGTGAATATGGCAGTTTCTTAGTTACATCACTTGCTGGGAAGGACAAATTTGCCAGAATTAACATGGGAGTGTGTGTGTGTCGGGGGGGGGGTATATTTGTGTGGATTGGCGTTTATGCCCTCAGTAGTCATAGTATGTTGGGCTGAAGGGAGACAATGTCCATTTAATTCAGCCTGTTTTCACCCTCCATTGTTGATCCAGAGTAAGGCGAAAAAACCCTTGGTTGTCATACCGCGCTTTCCCAGAAATGGATAAAATGAAGAAACCGCTGAGAAGAATTTGTAAAAACCTGACATAAGAGGACAGCACTATCAAATTATAGCAGATGTATGCATAGAGTATACACAGCAGCATTACTGTATCTACAGAAGGTGATGCTACATAGTGGTCACCTGTTTTAGGGAGAATCGTAGCTCTGTGGATTGTAATATCTTCAAGAAGGACCGGTGTCTGTTCCATAACTACCCCCAAAGATCTGGCTAATGTTCTCCATGCCAAAACTAAATACCCAGTAGCCGGGTACAGAACCCGACCATCAATGCAATGTCCACTCATGAAAATATCTGGAGAGTCCGGGCTCATATCTGAAAGAAATACAAACATAACATAAGAGCAGAAAAGAACACAAGACAATAAGACAAAAATACCAACAAGAAAATAAAAAAAACTGCTTATTTGCTAGTCAAAATACAATACTCTTCTGGCACATATTACGCCAGAAAACTGTCTTTCATGCTTACACCACATTTGTCAGGTGATTTTAGACACTTTTGGACAGCTTTTCCAAGCCGCCCAAAAAGGGGCGTGGTCTAAACTGTGCTAGAAAAATTGCACCGAATTGTGCAAAAACTTAAGCCAACTAATAGGCGGTCTAAACGTAGACTACAATGTCTTAAAAGTTGATAGATTTATCATTCAGGGATAAATGTGGTGCATTTTAAGACTGTACAGTCTAAGTCTGCACTAACGTTCAGACAGTATTAGTAAATAGGCCCCATATTGTTTAAAGCCCAAAAAGTCCATCTAACTGAAGAAAGTTCTGACAGAAACCTGAAAGTGTCCAGTAAATTGCGCATTCCCAGCAGTTGACCTGCAGAAGCTATCAGCGGAATATTCTACAGGGTGTTTCAAAAAGATGGACCCAATTTGAATTCGCTATATCTCTGTAACCACAAACCGCCCATCAATGAACCTCTTACCACCTGAAAGGGCAGGGATAGAGTTTCATATGATTACAGCCCGATGTCTCTCCCAGCGTACGGACAGTCCCTAAAGTCAGTCATTCACAGGATGGTGACCCCGCAACACATGGTGTTTTGCGTTGCGTATTTCGGCGAGACTGAATCTGTAATAGCGATGCAGCATGCATTTCAATAATGGTTTGGGATTGGTCCGCCAATGTCAAGAGCATTCATTATTGGCACCAACAATTTGAGGAAACAGACAGGAAGAGCGCAGAGTGACCACGCATTTCAGAGAAGAACTCAAGAGATTTTCTTGCGTAGCCTGCACAAATCCATTCGTCATGCCAGCCAGGAACTTGCAGTCCCAGATATGACTGTCTGGTGGGTGTTAAGGCGAAGTTTCATCATGAGGCCATACTTATTGCGTACTTATTGCAACTAGTACAGGCTCTTCATGCATGTGACAAAGGTAAGCGTGTAGTATTTAGTGATGCGACGTTACAGAACACGGAGCACAACAGCTTCTTACCGTGTTTGATCTTTAACGATGAAGCAACAAGGTTTCATCTAAGCGGTAAAGTTAACTATCACAATGTGTCATATGGGGATTAGGAAATCCCCATAAAGCTGTAGAGCATGAGTAAGGCTGTCTGTCCACGGGCGTTTTTACATTGCGTTGCTATGAAAAGAGCAGCCCTCCTGTCCACAAATGGAGAATCATAGCGATTCTCCACTCGCGGCCAGCAATTTGCAGCATGCTGCGAATTGCCGCAATTCTCCCCAGTCAGCCTATCTGCAGGCTCCTGCTCCTGGGACCTCCACCGTGGCATACTACAACGCCCGTGGACAGGCAGCCTATTTTTCAACAGTGAACGCGTTATGTGCCGATTCTCAAAGAAAGGTTTATGGCCCTTAGTAATGCTGCAGAACGGGCTTTTTCCACAACCTATTGAAGATTCCAACGACTTCATTTTCCAGCAAGATGGAGCATTGCTACATTGGCAGGTTCAAGGTTTCCTAAATGACACACTGTCTCAACTTTGGATAGGTCACACAGGACCCCAAGACTTGGGCCTACTCTCTCGGCCCCCAAGATCCCCAGACATTACACCCTGCGACTTTTTCTTGTGAGGATACGTTAAAGACCGTGTTTTTGTGCCACCATTAGTGACTAACCTGGATGACCTAAAAACAGAATCCCAGCAGCGGTGACCCCAGTGGAAGGAGACACTTTGAGAGGCATTTGGGTTGAATTTAAAGGATTTGTGCAGGTTGTAACCTCTTGGTACAACCCCTTCCCTATGCACTAACATGAAAAATAAACATATACTCACCTTTCTCCGCTGTGTCCCCCGCCGGGGCTCGGTCTCATGCTCCGTTCTGTGTTTACACCTGCAGTCTTGTTCGGTTTATGGGATGTCACAGAGTCAATCAAATAGTGATCTCTGTTATTGGCTTTAGCCCTTGCGACATCCTGTAAACTGGGCAGGACTGTAGCTATAAACACAGAGCAGAGCATGGGATCGAGCAGCAGTGCAGGGGATAGCGGGAGGGGTGAGTATATGCTAATTTATGTTATTGCATGGAGAAGGGGTTGTACCGAAATGTTACAACTTGGACAACCCTTTTAACTGTTAACTCAATGTTATCCGTACAGCATGTGGGGGGCACATGGAGCATTTATAAAATGGTTGCTCAAACTTGATAACTCATTATATTGTTTGCAACTTTTTGTGCAATTGTACCATGCTGCCATCATGACATATACTGCTTTTTGAAACACCCGGTATAAGTGCGATGCAGACGCAGGTAATCGAATACAGCATATATATATCACACTGACAAGCCCTGCAGGGCAACATGATATTTGAAATCCCCCCAATCTGAAGACCGCTATGGGAAAACTCCTGTAGTTAAATGGAGAATTCTCTGTAATATAGCAGATTAATACAATATTATTAATGAATCCCCTAAAATAATCTTTAAAATGACTACAGATCTTAGCTTTAAGCCAGACACAGCTATTAAATCCAGTGCATACTAATAAAAATAAGTCTGTGTACTTTACCAATGTTATAGATGGTAGATGACGTAGACCCCCCTGAACCAGCAGGGAAGTCTTCAGGTTTGGGGACATCCCATGTCAGGCTATGATCCCACTGAATGAGAGGGGAGATGAGGGGTGTTCCTGCAGAAACAGGATACTCAGCTGGAGGGTAGAGTTTATTACTGTGAACGTTGATTCTGTCGAGAAGAAGCAGATAGAAGATAGTACAGCAGTGGTAAAACATGGGAAAGAACATACTGCAGCTTCATCAATGGACCATGTGCCAGTAGCCTGGGTCTACTAATGGGATTCCTTTTATCCCCTACAGACTGGCTCCAAGGAGGGATAACAACTTGGGGAGTCCTATAAGATAAGCTTATGGGCTGAAAGTAGTTGACCCGCTAAATCCATGGATGTAAGTGTTATACTGTACTTACCTCCCCCTTCGTTCTCCTGATCTGAGTGCTGAAAGCCGCCGCTCAGTGCATTATGCGGCGCTGCCAAGTAGTCCACCCATTAGAACAGCTTTCTGCGCTCACACCGGGGGAACGACGGTTAGCTTAACTTATAGGGCTAAAAATAGGGGACAGATTCCTCTAAATTAAAATCCCGTACCAAGAGAGGAGGACATATTGGTGTGATCAGCACCTGCCGGAGGACTACAATTTTATTTTTGCTATTGTACCCGCTCTCCGAGATTCTTATAATAATTATTCTCAAACTGTCAAAGTTACAGAAAACTACATCAGGAAATAAAGTGAACTTTTCATACCCATTCAAATAGGCTTTTCCAATATTTGTAAGGAAAAATTCCAGATTGTTACTATGTCCTCTTTTCATTAATGGGAGGATTGTGCTGGTTGGCTTCAAACTTCTCTTCAAGATTGCCTGGTGAGGATGAGGACATGGGATATTATAAATAAGGACAGGCCATCAGGACCAAATGACTTTAACAAGTGCCGTACAAAATTTTAAAGTTAAAAGATTTATATATTGCAGTACCTCATAGTTACCAATAGATGTCAGTGTAAAACAAAACAGCAATTCAGTTATGTCGTATACTGTATGAGTGTAATGTAGTACTTGAGCCACTAGAGGTCACTACTGTATAATATGAAAGAATTACCACTTTCCTATACACTTCCTCATCATTTTCAAGATGTTTATGCTTTCTGTCACATAGCGGAAACATTCTTATTACTTTCCAGCAGTTGAGCCTACTATTTCTCACTAAACTGAGTGTTTCCTTCAGTAGTAACCAGCACAAATCTCCTTCCTGCCTGGTGGATATCTAGCTCACAGAGAAGTAATAGGGCTTATTCACACGGGCGTTCTTCCCATCCATGCATTATTCGGATTTGTTACTGACTGAAAATGGACGGCACACAGACCCGTTAAAGTAAATTGGTGAATTCAAACATGCATTGTTTTTACACAGGCTTAAAACAAATGGCAGCATGTTCTATTTTTGTCCGTATTCATGGACCAAAATCACCCATGAAATTTATGGGAGTCAAAAGAAACAAAAAGCAGCAAACACGGATGTTACCTGCATGCATGAGTGCCCCAAGCCTTTATGATGCCTGGCACAAAGTGTGAAATGCCCCCACAAAAACACATGCTTTTTACAAGCACTGAAAGTACCGATACACATGACATCCAACACATATTTGAACCATTGCGACTTATCTGAAGTGTACCCAGTACTGGCCCCAAAAGTAATAGTGACCCTGTTAGTGGCCACAGTAGTAATACTGACCTTGTTAGTAACCGCAGTAGTTATCGACCCACATAGTGGCCACAGTAGTAATAGTGACCCCTGTAGTAATAATATCCACCATAGTGGCCCCAGTAGTATTATTTATCCCATAGTGACCCAGTAGTAATAGTAACCCCCATAGTGGCCCCAGTAGTATTAGTAATTCCCATAGTGGCCTCAGTAGTAATAGTAACCACCATAGTGGTTCCAATAGTAATAGTGTATCCAATAGTAGTCCAAGTAGTAATAGTTACCTTCTTAGTAACCCCAGTAGTTATTGACCCACATAGTGGCCACAGTAGTAATAGTGACCCCTGTAGTAACAATATCCACTATAGTGGTCCCATTATTAATAGTAACCCCCATTGTGGCCCCAGTAGTAATAGTAATTCCCATAGTAATAGTAACCACTATAATGGCTCCAGTAGTAATAGTGCCCCATAGTGGGCTCCAGTAGTAATAGTGCCCCATAGTGGACTTCCAGCTGGTGGCCCTAGCCCCAGTGATCCCGTTAGTGGGCTCCAGTAGTAATAGTGACCCCGTTAGTGGCCCAAGTACCAACAGTGACCTTGTTAGTAACCCCAGTAGTTATTGACCCACATAGTGGCCACAGTAGTGATCCTGTTAGTGGGCTCCAGTAGTAATAGTGACCCTCATACTAGTCTTAGTAATAATAGTGACCCCCATAGTGGCCCCAGTAGTAATAGTAACCCCCCACAGTTGCCCTGGTAGTAGTAGTGCCCTATAGGGGACCTCCAGCTGGTGGCCCCAGTAGCAATAGTAACTCCCATAGTGGCCCCAGTAGTAATAATGCCCCATAGTGAAGCTCCAGCTGGCAACGACCCAACAAGCATTCCGCTAACTCTATCAGTAGTTCCGATCAGGTGGCCACTGCTGCTCTCATCAGCTCAATTGCAGACAGCCCTTAGGCCGCTCTCACACAAGCGTTATTTACAGCGTTTAGCACGGTGTTTGAAACATCCACTAAAATTGCTGTAAAACGCGTGCATTTTATAAACGCCGGTGTGAGTCTGGCCTTAGTGAGCTAATTTGGTAATACTGGATGCATAATGTGCCCCATATTATAACATTAGCTGCAATCTGCCTACCAATACCCAAAAGAAAACAATGAAAGTGGGGAATAAAAAGAGACCTGGTAATGAGGAGCAAATATCTACAGTCCAATAGTTAAACTAGTAGTACCAACCTGTAGGAGGGCATGGGGGGCAATCTCTACCACCACTGCATTTTCTGGGATGCTCTGCAAGCCCTCCTGGAATAAAACCGGGCTGACTAAATTATTAACATGGTATTCTGCTGATGAGAACTGAGCGAGGTCACTTTGCCACTGAGCCTCGGGGATGGATGTGCTGATCCAGCGATGAGAACGCCGCTTAGGAACTGTAATGACCTAAAAGCAATATCAATACAAATCTAGGGTCAAACACCATTATAACGAGGATTATATACGATTATAATAACAAGGGGATTGTATAGGCTTATAATAACATTCTGGAATCAGGAATAGGACTGGTTCAAGTTTTCTATATGGACTTATTGTAGTTTAAAAAATTCTAGTTTTTCTTAAAGAGGTAGTAGGAGATAAGAATAAATGTCTGCTGTGTGCGGTAATGCAACTCAGCCTCATTCAACTAAACAGATTTAAGCTGCAGTAGCAGGTATAGCTTTACTAGAAGAGAAAATAAGCACTTCCATAATGCAGCATCACTAAATACAGTGTTGTGGTACAAAAATGTTCACCCAAATGGGTTGTGCAAACCGGGCACAACACCAAAAAATAGCGTATATCAGCTGCTGCCTCCCTGAAATGGACAGGCAGGATGACCTCCGTACAGTGAGATAAAGGAAGAAAACCAGGGATCCCAGACACTGCACATAGAAGAAGAGTAATGGTCCAAGGAAGTGAAGCACAGGACCGTTTTTGGAGGCACAATATCGTAGTTCAGTGCCGGATGGGCGCCTTCAGATTCTATGATTATTCTGATGAAGGGGCCCATCCAGTGCTGAAACACGTAACTGTACCTCAATAAACCAATCTTATTCTTCACTTCGTTAGATCATTACTCTCCTTCCATCAGCAGCGCCTGTGATCCCTGGTTTTCCTTCCTTGATCAGACATAGCATTCATACAAAAGATTTCACTTCGGACACAGATATCGCCCCCACACATCCAATGTAAAGCCAGTTTACATTGAATAAAGAATTGTATTATGGGCAGTTGGAAAGGAGGTGACTGATAAAATAAAAATAAACCTCGCTTTTTGTATAGTGCCAACTTATTCCACAGCGCTTTCAGGTAATTAATTACCCCCCCCCCCCCCCCAAGCTGGGTACTCATTTTACCGACTTTGAAAGGATGCTGAGTCAACCTTGAGCCGGCTACCTGAACCATGCGGAGATTGAACTTGCAACCTTAAGGTCATGAGCCAGATCTTAGGACTGCATTTCTGCTGCCTTAACACTCTGCCAAAGAATAAGGTCACGGTAGCATCAGAAGAAATTTGTAAAAAAGCGTATCTTTATTTGTCCATGATAAAACAGCTGGCGACGTTTCGACCTGAACAGGTCTTTATCAAGCTGGTCGAAACATCACCAGCTGTTTTATCATGGAGGAATAGAGATACTCTTTTTTACAAATTTCTTCTGATGCTGCCGTGACCTTATTCTTTGGTGGATATCTTTGTTGGTCCTGATCCGGATCTGGTCTGGCTGTGCATCCCCCTCCCTGCCTAGTGAAGGTGAGAATACCGGAGGAAGACTCCTGGATCCAATTATGCTGCTGATTACCTACTTATAGCCTATGCCTTAACACTCTGCGCCACACAAGGCTGATAAGAAGACTGCATGGCTCGAATTGTTCAGGAGTCAACATCTTCTAACCCCATATATCTCAATGATGAGGATGACCGGCCTGGTATCAGTAATGACATAGGAAATAACAAATAAGTGCATGACTTACTTTCTTCAGGGCACTGAGAAGGGATGGAGCAATAGATGCCATGTAATAGGAGTGAAAGGCCACTCCGGCACTCTGCACTTCTTTGGCAAACACGCCATCTTTCTTGAGTTTTGCAACAAAGTCTCGCACAGAATCCTAAGACAACGATAAAAAAGGGCACCTTTAATTCTACAAGTACCATAACAAAGTTAAGGAGTCTTCATTAGAAGAGAATGGAGACAGAAGCGTTACCCGTGGGCCAGATATGGTGACTGTATCCTCAGAGTTATGGCAAGCCGGCACCACTCCCTCTGGACACTGCATTTTACATTCCTCCCAAGTCAGACCTGAGTAAATAAGGCAATGTTATAACATTTCACAGCTGCGGAGCCACCATATCTACTCAAACAAGCAGAAAAGTTCTTCAAATTAACAAGAATCAATAACTGTAGGCAGGAAAATTAGTAAACACTTAAGTTCTGCATTAAGGGGATATTCTGGTAAGGCATAACTAGCTGATCAGTGGGGGTCTGACTTCTTGAGTTTTCAGCCCCGCATGAATGAAGCAATGGCTGCACACCGTCGCTCCATTCATATCAAGAGGACTACCAAAGATAATGGAGTTCAATCTCTTGGCTATCTCTGGCACTCCCGGTCATCTCAGTGAGATCACCGGAGGTTGCTAAATGATGCTATCTTTGGTGTTCCCGTTGAAATGAATGCAGCGGTGGTGCGTATCTGTGACCACAGCTTCATTCATGCGGTGACACTTCTGGGCTGCAAACATGAATTTGGTGGAGATCCCAGCAGTTGGACCACCATCGATCAGCTAGTTAGCTATCCCCTATCGTGTAGATAGGGAATAACTTAATCTTACGTGAATACTCCTTTAAGTAACAATTATGGGTCATTTTTCTTAGAACTCTAGATTGTGCTGTTCTATCCAAATAACAGGCAGCTGGGCCCTAACCTGAATCTCCTGAGCCTCAATGCAAGATCCGTAGTAGGATTTGCTCATACCATGTGCCATTTATAATACTGGTGCCTTCTTTTGTGGCAGAGAGGGCTTTGGGCTTCCTCAGGCTCCAGGGCCAATGTGTGATTGTTACCTTTGCATTCCCTATCATTATTCCCCTACTGATAGGTCATCTTTACTTAACCATACAGAACAGCTGACAGGTCTGCTTTGATATAGTAGATGCAAAACAGACACCACATCACAACTTAATCAAATCAAACCTGAGCTAGCCATACTGTAAAAATCAAAGACTGACTTCTACTTCTACATGGGCCAAGTATTGGCTGAAAAATTGCTCAAATGAGCAATTCTGATCATAGTTTTCCTGTGTAAACACAGGACCCGACAGGCTACTCAGCGAGAAATTGCTTATTAGTCGCTTCCGTTCAGCTGACACAAAACAACTAGTGAGCAACTTTTTGCTCAGTATGAACAGGCAGTCGTTCATCTATGAGTCACTGCCTGTTCACAGTGAATAGAGGTAGGAGGCTGGAAGAAATCTTTGTTGCGCTCCACCTTCATTCACTGAATGACTACCACTCCTATGTGAAAGCACAGGAGTGATGGTCATTGGGACAGCTGCTGGGCACCTGAGCACCCAACAATCAGCCGATCTAAAAGTAGCCTAAGACGATGCGAACTGCAGTGTGAACCAACCACCCGCTCCTACAACTCAATATCAGCAATAATGCAGGGACTATGTGATATTATACTGTAGAGTCAGAAGGGGTCTGACACAGACATCAGCAAGTCGGATGTCAGAATCAAATGGGCAATAGGCAATTTGACACCAGTCAAACGATCTCTCCCCTCCCTTACTAATATCCAAAGCCTCGTAGAAGAGATGCTCCAGAATTGGTGGTCAAGCACTTGTCCTCAGTCCTGAAAGATTTGTATGTCTATGGTTTCACCAGATCGAACTTCAATTCCTCAGTCAGAAAATGATAATACCGAATCAGTACAACATATGTAATTCAATGTACTTATATTAAATCTTCACTAACGGTGCCAGCAGACAGTTCCTTGTGTCACATCACATCCCTTCGGGTTGTTCTTACCATACTAGCCAAATTGCAGCCACTGGTGCAGCTCATTCTTAATGAATGGCGCTTAAGCAAAGAAGGCCTAAGAGGTCTCGCGGAAAATAACTTCATTGGATCACTTGTCAAAACTGACTACTTTGTAAAAAAAAAGTCTCTTGTCCTTGACCAGGATTAGAAACTTGACAATAATCTTATTCAGTGAAGATATTTATTTATTATGAAAATCAGCCACAGTTCCCGAAAACAACAGATTTATGGAGAAACCAAGCATCTGATTATCCCTGGCGATCTGAGCAGAACAATATTATTAAACCAATTAACAGAGATTAAGAGAATTATAAAAAATCCAAAAAAAACAAAAGATTGGGCTTAGGTAACCCTGCTGCCATGTTTTTCTCCCCTTAGGATCTATGGGAAATTAACATACAAATCATGAAAACTTGTGATGAGAAAGTTTTCCCACTGACATGGACTTGTAACTACAAGGGCTCATGCATACAGTAGTATTATGGATTTGTGTGGTACAGATCGGTAATAGGTTGCCCATAGACTACTATACAGGGCATACATATTGTACAGGCATTACTCCTAGGGGAAATACAGTGTCATACGGAGGCAATGGAATGTCTAAGGCTCCTTAATATAGACTATAGGGACTCTGTGTGCCATAGGACATGCTTTATTGGAACTGTACTGCCCATATTCGTGTTCCAGAGCTTTTCTTATAAGGTAAATGGAACAATACGTCTGCAGTGCCACCTATTGGAAGGCAGTATTCCTGCTAGTCAATGTTAGACTCTATATACAATCCTTGTAACAATGACTGGGGATTGAAAGCCAAGCCGGAATCCATACACAGACAGCTGTTTCGGGGGGTTTGGGCCTCATCAGTGTGCAGTAGGTTTCTGGCTTGGCTAGCGAGAGGCCTTTGACATAGGTTAGGAACGCTATCTTTTCACCTTATGGAGAGCACCTAGAAGATGAGTGAGTGAGGAGACTTATGAGGCTATTCATGCTCCTCTGGGTAATATGCAAATAAAGGAGATGGAGCAATACCTCCACAGTGCTACCTATTGGAAGGCAGCATTCCTGCAAGTCAATGTTAGACTCTTTGTACAAGCCTTGTAACAATGACTGGGAATTGAAAGCCAAGCCAGAATCCATACAACAGCTTTCCTAGAAACATATCTAAGAAATAGATGAAGAAGTTTCCTAAGACTCTTGACAGGAAATAATAAGTTCTAAAATTACTGATCAATGTTTTTTAAAGCTATGACAACCAGTTTGGACAACCTTTTTTCACTACCAGTTTCTCCCACTAATGATTTGGTCTCAGTAGGTGCTGCCCCTCCTCATCATGATAAGGTGTTATCGCCTAAGAAAATGAGCAGTTGTAGGAGAAATGAAGAATATATAACGCAATGCCAATTGAAAACAATGTGAAAAGAACATTGCAGGTCCGCCAAGAGGAGAACTGCATTTTGCAGAAACTCCCCTCTCTGACTAATTCAGGGGCATCCCAAATCCCCAACCCTTCTCTACTACATTCATATGCCTCCATAAGGTAAACTGATAGGGGTTACTGATATTGGACAACCCCTTTATGCTTTGGTTAAGATAAGGGCAATCATTTAACTCAAGTTAAGTCAATTATAATTATCCAGAAAAGAAACCACCTGGAATTAGAGCCATGAACTATTGGGACACTTAGGGTGCATTCCGACGACTGTATATCGGCTCGGTTTTCACGCCGAGCCGATATACGTTGTCCTCGTGTGCAGGGAGGCGGAGGATGGAAGAGCCAGGAGCAGGAACTGAGCTCCCGCCCCCTCTCTGCCTCCTCTCCCCATTGCAAATAGTGCAGAGGGGCGGAGAGGAGGCAGAGAGGAGGCGGGAGCTCAGTTCCTGCTCCTGGCTCTTCCATCCTCCCCCTCCTGCACATGAGGAGGACGTATATCGGTTCGGCGTGAAAACCGAGCCAATATACGTTCGTGTGAATGCAGCCTTAGGGTACTTTTACATGTAGCAATAAATCGTACATCTGAACGATGACACAGAAGATAAATCGTTTATTTTTTTTAACAGGATTGCTCAGTAAATGAAAATGACTGAACAATCGGCATTTAAGCCAAATAATTAGCAAATGAACCAATGATGATTTTCATGCTTGCATAAAATGAACGATAAGCAAACGAACTATCGTTCATCGATCAATCGTTAACACTAACGATTATCATTTCAATTCGAACGTCCCAGCGATTTTTTTGAACAATAATCGTTCCGTGTAGAGCCACCTTCACCTGGAGGACAACATTTAACATACCTACTGCAGCCATTCCACCTGGAGGGAGTTTTGCCTCTTTGACGCTCCGTCCCCTCCAGTAAGCAGCAAGCATGACTTCTGTCTGGCTAAGTGAATTATCTGCATACCCACAAGCTAATTCTCCAACTGAGTGTCCAATGATACCATCAGGTTCCAGCTTCATTGCTTTGAGCATATCAATCTGAGCAATCTGGAAAGTAGAAAGAAAGGTCAATTTGACAAAACATGTGCCATACTACTCTAAGTATTACATGTAATGATTTATATGATTTAGGGAGCAGTAGGTGCATGTGAGTTATACACTATGCTACCAAAAGTAATTTGACATCTGAGTAAGAATCAAAAGTAGTATTAATTAACAGGTTCATTCTTATTGGGGCCTCCTTTGGCCCTAGTGACATCAGATACGCTCTGTGGCATACTTTCTACTAATATGCTTCAGCTCGCATTTCCTCCATTCATCCTGCAAAGATCTGGTGAGTTCTCTCTAAGAAGATGCATTGGCCTATATACAATGGTGCAAAGAGCATTGTCATTGGACAGTGGCGCAATGGAAAAACGTTTAATGGACTGACGAATCACATTATTCTAGCTTCAGATCAGATGGATGTGCCTGGGTGTGAAGGATGCTTGGGGAACGCCTTTTGCCTGAGTATGTTGTGCTAACATTTAAGTACGGTAGAGGTTCCCTTATGGTCTGCGGATGTGTTACTTGGCATGCTCGCAGTCCGTTGGTTGCAATGGCAAGAACCATGAACACAGAGTGAACCTTGACAGTAATGTGCTGCCAGCAATGTGGCAATACCCTTGGAAGGGACAGCAATACTTCCAACAAGACAACGCACCTTTCAGAAATCCAACACCGTTTTACGCTTGTTGTGGATATGGATGTTCCATGGTTGGACTGGCTTGCCCAGAGTCCCAACCTGAACCCTATAGAACATCTTTGGGAGGAACTGGAACGTCAGATCAGGAACGAGCAGTGTCCAACGCGCTAGATGTTTGCGGGATGAATGGAGTGACATACCAGCTGACGTGTATAGGACTTTAGTAGAAAGTATGACATGGAGAGTATCTGATGTCATTAGGGCCAAAGGAGGCCCAACTAAGTATTAACATATATAAATACTATTTTTGATCCTTGCTTAGATGTCCAAATACTTTTGGTAGGATAGTATAGTATACGCTAACCTACATACCAATGTTGGCATGTTCAAGGAATGAAGGATGTACCATACTGAGGTCCTACCTGAATGGCAGCCAGCCCAACAAATGCATGGATAGTGTCCTCAAATGTGCTGTCATTGGCATGAAGTAGAAGTTCTGACACTTTCAATCCGGTTCCTTTTAGAGCTTCATCAGATCTTAAAATAGACTCTCGGAAAAAGTCCAAGTTCATAAGGCTGTGGCCCATTCCTTTCCACTGTGTTCCCATTCCTGTATACAACATAGAGGATACTGATAAGTCATCTCAAGGATGGGGCAAGCACTTTTGTCCCACCCTAACCCCCCGCTCCAGTCCCTGAGCTTCAGCATGATATCTGTTGGATGGGCAATCATACATCTAATTGCTGTCCGTCACCCACCTATCCTCCACCAATCCTTAGAGTTCTTATTTACAATGTATATTCCCTATTTTTCCTTGAACTAGATCGACTGGCTTTCTATGATATTAACTCTTGTGTGTGTTAGTTTTGGTCAAGAAGATACTGTATTTTAGTAATCATAGTCCTTACTGAACACTGTAATAGGTCTGTGCAGTCATTATATGCACTAAGCAAAATGAAACCAATATCTATACAGAACATTCCCAGAAAATCCACATTAATTTGGTAATCTTCCTTTCAGAGAATGAAGTTGGATGGCAATTCTGACCTGAACAAATGTACCAGAGAGGTCTGCCAGATGCCTGTGTCTGTTGGACTTCTTTTACATCACTTTCTGTTCCCACAAGTGTGTATCCCCGGTATGGCATGGATGAAGACGGAATTCCGGAGATGTTGTTCAGCAAGTTCAAAAAAGCGGTATTGGAGGCAAGTTGACAACTTTTCTCTATTAGCGCCTCAACCGTCTCCTGTGTCCTTCCACATATCTGTACCAGGCGAGGAAGACGAAGAGAGCCCTCACTAGAGGATAATCTTTTTTGGTTTGGTCTCAAGATCACATGAACATTGGAACCACCAAATCCAAAAGAGTTGATGCCAACAATACCACCTTTTACTGGAAGGGGTTCAGTCACTACTTGGATTCTTCCATCTTGCAAAGCCGGAATATCTTGGTTTGGATTCTTGTAATGGAGATTCGGCGCCCAAACACCATGTTCAAGAGACAGGATGACCTATTTTGACATATTGAAACAATGAGTAGTAATGCTTAGAATCAAACTATACCTTCAATACAGAATGTGCACATAATTGTATCCTAGCATGACAATTCTACTCCTGCACTGAACCCCATTTTTGGAACAAATGAGATTGTTTAACTAGATTCTATGATGATATATACAGACTAACAATTCATTGAATGTGGTGGGCTAAGGAGAAGCTTGCCCTAAAAAGTGTGCTGGTTAAAACCATATACTCAGATATTAACCTGTGTGACATAGTAATAGCAGTAAATGAGACTTGACAATCTGCACAGCAACTACAAAGCTGGTAATCTGTTACTAGGCTTGGTGGCCTGATGATGGCTGAAATGTAAAAAATATTTTTTTTAAATTTAGGGTCCTTTTAGATGAGCCGATATCATTTGAATGAGAGAGAGACATCATCACTGTTTAGACAGGCAGATACATCGTTGGCTCGTTTTAATGAGAATTGTTCAGTCTTTCACATTCGTTGTATAAGTGACTGAGAGGACTGGACAAGCGCTGGTTACACCGAACGATAAGTGAATGAGCTAAACCATGATTTTTATGACTGCTTAAAATGAATTAACGATTAATGTCACTTTCAGAATCTATGACCCCATAGTCAGCTGAAGTGATATCATAGAATTTTATACTGTACACTCTCCCATGAGTCCAGATGTGGACAACCCAACAGATCTCAGTAACTTCAGATGTAGCTATTTACTTTTCCAAAAGTTTGTGTAATTATTATCCTCAAATAGTCATTTGAATAAAGTAAATAGCTTGAGGGTGGCTGACATTTGAGCAAACAGGCAATACTAACATTTTCTTTTTCCACTTGCCTCAGTGTCTCCCTGAAGGCGTTTTGTTAGTAGACAAATAGAACATAGCATGCAAATGTTCATGTTCCTGTAATTCCTCCTCCTGTTTTGTATTTTCTTATTTCCTGTTGCCTGAGTGGGAAGAACTTAATACAGGCTACCTATCATAAAACTACAATATATTACTATAAATACTCAAACTTCGGATACAGGGGAAATGGTGGTCAACCAGAGTGGAAGTCAATTAGCTTCTGCTGAATGACACCGATAGGAGGACTGGAGGATCCCCCCCAAACTCTTTGCCCGCGGGTCATCATTAACCATTACAAATGCATTGGAGTTAGACTTTACTGTATACATTTATCTGAGAATGAACTCAAAATAGAGCAGAGCTGGGGAAATCGAATTCTCTGTAGCTTTGCTGTCAGCAGACCAAGCAACTCATGTCTCTTGATCCACAGGCAGAATAGAAGATGCTATAATTGGAATCTATTATTGTGCTGTAGGTTGTACAGGAGAACCCCAGGGAATATTTCTCCAAGGCTTCTTCTATTCTATTATTGAATTGCTGACACTACAGCATGAATGTACAAAATTCCTTCGTGTTTACGATATCGCTCATCAAAATATTGTGCCACCACGTTCCACTACCAATAAATGTCCTATATTTTAAGTACAGTGATACCTTGGGTTAAGAGTGCCTCAGCTTACAAGCTTTTTGACTTGAGAGCAGGCTCTCTCCCGAATTTTTGCTCTGATTTAAGAGCAAAAACTTGGGTTAAGAGCCTTGCTCTCAATGGAGCCACTGCTGCTGCCGGTGGCCCCAGTGAAAGTAATGGCCTGTGGTCAACCCATGCAGTGATTTTCAGGGGAGGGCTTTAAATATAAGTCTGTCTCTAAAAATCTTTCCTAGACGTAGTAAAAGATATATACTCACCTGTTCTCAGCTCCCAGGGCTTAGGCGTGTCTAGCTGTCACTTATTCTCCCTGCAGTTTTAATCCCCGCCTGCTGAAAAGCTTCAGAGCAGTGCAGGGAGAGCAAGGGGCGGTTAGACGCGCTTGAGCCCCGGCAGACAGGTGAGTATATATTTTTTTACTACAGCTAGGGATGATTTTTCAGGGAAGGGCTTATATTTAAAGCCCTTCTCTGAAAATCCCTACGGAGGTGCCGGCGTCCTATTGCTTTCAATGGGGCAATACAATCCCCATTGAAATCAGTGGGAGAGCTTTGCGATCCGGAACGGATTAATGGCTTTTCCATTCATTTTAATGGGGAAAATTGATTTGACTTACGAGTGTTTTGGGTTAAGAGCTCCATCACAGAACAAATTAAACTCTTAACCCAAGGCACCACTGCAATTTCTATACAAAGCCAAACTAACCAAAATTGGAAAGACTGAACGCAATGAGTATGAAAGGCTTACAAAAGACCTTCATTTGGACCAACCATGCAGCACTATATCATCACTTAGGTCTACAAGGCTGTTATTTGTATGTTCTGGAAACAATAATGAAGTGAATGTATGTCCATCTTATCATCACTTTACCCGCTTCTGGTTGCACTATATTCTATAGTGGTTGTACTATATTTTCCCAAAATTAACTCAATCTATTACTCAAGATATGCTTCCCATCTCACCTTGCACAGTGCAGCCAGACCAGAGGCAGGTTCTGGATGCCCCATATTTGACTTAGTGGATCCAATTAACAATGGTTCTCTTTCTGACTTGCAGAAAACGCTAACAATCCCATTTACTTCTTGTGGATCTCCAACCTGCAGAACACAAGATTAAGCTATTTAACATGTTCAAGGCATTCCTGTGTTTATCATCTTCTAGATATGTGGAGCAGTAGTAGGTGAGACATTAGTATTTTTAGATTCGGTGAAATATGGCTACATCAAATAAAGAATTAATTGATGATAAATATTGGCGCAAAAGGTATCAAACACATCAATCTAAAATTAAACCACTGACTTTATAGCAATCTACCTGTACATGTCATAGAATGTGATTGGTTTACGTTTGCTACTTTGAGCGAGGAGCTGCTTGTACACCATCATTTCCTGGTTATGGGTTTCATAAATCCCACCTCCAAGAAGCGATTGCTGTGATTGGTTCTTTGACCACTGCTCAGCCAATCAATTCAACACTGGATGAACGAATGCAATGGCTGTGATTGGCCATGGCTCAGCCAATTGATAAAGCCTCTATAACGCGATGGCTGTTGATTGGTTTATCCAGCACTGCACTGATTGGTTCTTCCACCGCCTCTTAGCCAATCAACAGCCATCGTGTTGTACAGGCAGCATTTATGAATTGGCTAAGCTATGACCAATGACAGACATCGCATTGGTTCATCCAGCGCTGCATTGATTGGCTGAGCAGCGGTCGAAGAACCAATCACAGCCATCATTCCTGGAGGCGGGATTTATGAATACCATAACCAAAAAGTGATGTTGTATGAGCGGCGAGGACTGCAGGAAGCACGTCGGAGTTGTGGAGAGCAGCGGGAGGGACATGGATTGAGCTTGCAAGATAAGTATAATAAGGCCTCCCCCAAAAATAAGACCCAGTACCTCTTTTGGGGCAAAAATTAATATAAGACAGGGTTTTATTCTTGAGGAAACACGGTACCTAAAACAAATAAAAATCACCAGTAGATAGTCCATTTATACTGTATTAAAAAGAAGCCAAAAAGCAGGTGGTTAATTCCACTGCAGCCCATCAAAGGAAAAATGAAGTATTACACAGTTTCCATTGACATCAAAGCATTTTTGAAACAATGCAAGGATCTGCCAGGTCCTCCACATCAAGAGACACTAATGGTAGCTGCCCTGTATTGTGGCTAATGGATGAACAGGGTATCTCCATCCAAGAACTCAAAGCGACCAAAAATGGTTGCAGTAAAGTATACACTGTCCAGAAGAATATATTTTACATGTAAGCAACAGCAGTGAGAACATGACAAATGGTTCCTCGAGGACCCATACGGTTACCTCTACAGTGCATGGCAAGAAGAGTGACATAGTCATGATTATACTGGAGCAAGCTACAATCGTGAATCCTTCCCATTTAGAGATATATACATTACAACATTTTCTGGTAGAACATTCAGTCGGTCCTACAGCCATTTTTTCACAGTGCCTATTGTATACTATAGCTTCACAACTGTTATGTCCTACTACCTTAGTGCCGGTGCCATGGGCTTCCACGTATTCCACCTCACTGGTCTGGATGCCAGCCTCTTGGTACAAAGTGTTCAGTAACTGCTGCTGCACTTCACCAGACGGGAAGGTCACTCCTGTTGGCAGAAGACAGAGAAGTCTTTTCAACATATAAACTAACCAGAAATAAGCAGCTCCATAGACTACAGATGAGGTGGAGGCCATTGTCTCTCTGAGAACACTGGACTGTAAAATGAGCACATTTACACAAAGGCCGCTACCCTGTTTCCTTTGTGGTATCTATTAATTTGACAAAATTAAGAATTTTCATTGTTTCACAGGATCTAAATATATGGGGTTTTTGAACATTTGATTTTTATTGAAATATGTTTACAAAATATGGAAATAAACATTTGCTTATTATTGATGTGGCATGTTATGTTATGCTTGGACACTTGTCATCCAAAACTATGGAGAGACCCTACAAGCCCTAAGCTAGTGTACCAGTGGCAGTACCTAACTATGTAAACTATTTAGAACATCTAAATCTGGCCTAAAGTGCCTTTATTTATTGATTTTTTTTTAGGGGACAGACAAGCAACTAAGTAGCTTTTAGTGCCAAAACGTAGTAGTGATCATGGGGGCAGGGGTGTAAGTATAGGGGGTACAGAGGGTACGGTCGCACATGGGCCCAGGAGCCCTATAGGGCCCATATAGTCTGTCTTCCCCATATTGTAAACCAATACTATCAATTAAGCTTTATAGTTGGGGCCCAAGTTTCAGATTTTGCACTGGGACCCAGCAGCTTCAAGTTACGCCTCTGCGCACTAGCATAACTATAGGGGATGCTGTTGCACCTGGGTCCAGGAACCTTAGGGGCCCACAAGGCCTCTCTTCTCTCTATAGGGAGCCTAGTACTATGAATAAAGCATTATAGTTGGGGGGCCCTGTTACAGCCTTTGCATCGGGGCCCAGGAGCTTCAAGTTAAGCCTCTGCGTTAAGGGGTAAAGAGAAGTTGGGGGGCCCCAAGATAAACTTTTGCATCTGGGCACATGAGCCTTTAGCTAACTGATTGGGAGCACAACTTACCTGCATGACAGCTTACGCCTTAGAGGCAGTCTGAGGTGGTCTGAAGCATACTTCATGTCTTACTAGTGGCTCAGGTCTATGCTCTATCCCTTCCTAGATATTACACTGCAATCTGTATGCCTAGAATGACTGCAGTTTATAAGCATAAACTCAACTCAAACTAATCTGAAAGTCAGTGGATGTTAAGATTTCTTTTAGGGCAAACATGGAATCATTATAAACTGCAAGCAACTACATAAAGCAGCAATGACATAGAATGCCATTAGATAATCATCACCTGAGACCCAAATGAGCCTCATTAATGGGGAATCTGGATGGCTGCTTTTATCACTTCACATCAGTATTAGGTTCACATGAAAGGCTCTGTGACATAAGGATCCAGATAACACTAAACCACCAGCCTGGAAAACTGAGAAGAGAACATTGATCCCCTCAAAGAAACACACCTTGCTCTTTATAGCCATCCGTATTGCTCCCGGCATTCACAATGGTGGCATACACTCGTTTTGCCAGAGACTTCTTAGTGACCAGGACGGCGCAAACAGCTTCAGAACGACAATACCCATTTCCTAAAGCAGAAACGTAAAACAAGCATGAATGATGTGAGTTAAGCAACAAGCGCAGATCTAGACCCAATTCTACTGTTCTTCACTTGTTTCAACTTGAACTATTGAAGTGTTTGTCAATGGGGAGGGACAGGAAATTTCTTTTGTATCGAGACAAAGTTGGATGTCTCATACATGCCCATTAGCTGCGGGCCGTAAATACATTGCTTAATCTTACTCATTTAGGATCTTCACAAAATCTTTCAATCCTCTATTTGGGTATGTCATTTTTTGTGGTCGCCTCTTATTATGTCAGTTTAGCAGAAAAACCAACAATCTCTTAGATGCCATGCTTAAGAAAGCCTTAACATTTGATCTGTTTTGTAGATAGTACGACAGTAGAGATGAGCGAGCGTACTCGGAAAAGCACTACTCGCTCGAGTAATTTGCTTTATCCGAGTATCGCTGTGCTCGTCCCTGAAGATTCGGGTGCCGGCACGGAGCAGGGAGCTGCAGGGGAGAGCGGGGAGGAACGGAGGGGAGATCTTTCTCTCCCTCTTTCCCGCCCGCTCTCCCCTGCTCCCCGCTGCGACTCACCTGTCAGCCGCAGCGGCACCCGAATCTTCAGGGACGAGCACAGCGATACTCGGATAAAGCAAATTACTCGAGCGAGTAGTGCTTTTCCGAGTACGCTCGCTCATCTCTATACGACAGCAACAGTTTTATGATATTCATCAGCCTGAAGGACCAAAGTCTTATAAGAAGTCACAATACACTCACCTGAGGCATCAAAAGACTTGCATGTTCCATCCGGGCTCAGCATGCCCAATTTCATAAATTGCACTGATGTGTTTGGTTTGAATAGCAAATTGACTCCACCGACGAGTGCAGCATTGCATTGCCCATGGTGGATCGCCTTGTATGCATTTTCTAATGCCAATAAGCTGGATGAGCAAGCAGTGTCAATAGCCAAACTGGGTCCTAAAATAAGTAAAACATGCAATATGTTAAAAAATATCTCAACTCAGGGCCAGACGCCTTATCCCTGACGCTTTATGCTGGAGAGGTTGTGGGCAGGAGGGCTCCCTTTTGCACATATTCTGGTAGTGTCCGCTACTCTTGTCCTTCTGGAATGAAGTCTACACCCCAAAGTACCCTGGAACGGCTCTTTTACTTTTAGATTTAGAATCAATTAAACCCTCGGCCAGACCACTGGTAGGCCATATCCTGCTGGCAGCAAAACTTCATATGGCTAGACAGAAACGAACAGTCGCAGTACCATCTATAGGGGAATTGATACAAATGATATCTGAATATAGGATATATGAAATATTTTGGCTCTTTGAAACAACGCCATCTTAAAATACAGCCCTGTGTGGAATTAATGGCATACCATTTTTTCGCCATGATGTCTTCAACCTTGGGATCTGGTTTGAATTCACCTGTTTATCCCTCCCTTCTCCCTCCCCCCCCCATAAAAGAACTTCCGCTTTTGAAATTTGCTGTTAGTCTTTGCAAAATCAATCTGTGATGCTAATTAAAAATTGATTGAAAAAAAATGTAATAAAAGGAATACATGAAAATAAAAACCCTTAGTTATTATAATAGTCGAGTCTCACCTTTAAAATCAAAGAAGTATGATATACGGTTGGCAAACATGGCACGTTGGCATCCAGTCATGCTGTAGCCAAGCAGCTCTTCTGGATCGCGGCTGAAGGCCTCTCCCGCTTCTGACCCGCTAACACCTATCCAGACGCCAGTGTTTGTGTCACGTAAATCTGATGGGTTTATACCTGAATGACAAGAAATGGGGGTGTGAAACAATTCTACAAGCATAATTTGTAGGGATAAATTGAAACTAAAATATAATGTTCATTTTCTGAGCATCTTCAGGGATCAGACAACGGAAGGCTAAAGTAAATATTTGATAATATATTTTCATTACTAATTTGGTTTTAATGCCACAATGTTAAAAATGCTCATTCCACAAATACATTTTTTATTTTATTCATTTATTTTCTCGAAAATATATATTTTGCAAAACATCAGGATTGCACCAAAAAGATTCATCATTGACCCATTGTTGGAACTCAACACATATAGACTAAGTGCTGGTGGAATGAAAGGGAGGGTATACTAGTTGCTAAGACGTTCTAGAACGGTGAGCTCAACTCAGTTTAGTTCCATCCCCCTTTTTTAAGCTGATTAGGCACTGAAACTTTGGAAATATAAGTCATAAAATAGTTCTGAAGGTCAAAATACCCTTCTTTTATACATGAGAAATATCTACAAGGCCTCCATCTACTTCACTTTCTAAAGAAGCCCATCATCATCTATCTACAGTGTTGCATAACATCAACTACATAACTTCTGAAATTGTAATATAAGCACTGTGGTTTTTTTTCCCCCAGGCATTAATTAACATCTGTTGGTAAAAATAAATTAATGGCGGCTACTAGAGATGAGCGAGCGTACTCGCTAAGGAAAACTACTCGAGCGAGTACTGCCTTATGCGAGTACCTGCCCGCTCGTCTCAAAAGATTCAGGTGCCGGCGGGGGAGAGCGGTGAGTTGCGGGAGTGAGCAGGGGGGAGAGAGTGAGAGAGAGATTCCCCCTCCCCCCCCCCGTTCCTCCCCGCTCTCCCCCGTTGCTCACCCGCGCCGACACCGGAATCTTTTGAGACGAGCGGGCAGGTACTCGCATAAGGCACTACTCGCTCAAGTAGTTTGCCTTAGCGAGTATGCTCGCTCATCTCTAGCGGCTACTTATTTACATGTTTGAAAGCTCTAGAAAAAAAAAATTAAATCTAGAACTCACCTCCATCTACTATGGCTTCATAGGAAACTTCCAAAAGTAACCGCAATTGTGGGTCCATGGTATGAGCTTGCTTAGGGTGAACTCCGAAAAATGAGGCATCAAATTTGTTGATTTCTTTGAGTTTTCCATTTCTGGTTGGTAATCCATACAGTCCTGGAAAATTAATATAAAATGATATAGTAATAATATTAGTTTGTGGCCATCATTGAGATATGGAAAAATTATGTAGACCCCTCTTTTCATATTCTGTTAAAGGGGTTATCCAGTTGTAAACTGTTGATGGCCTATCCTTAGGATAGACCATCAGTAGTAGATCAGTGGTGGTCTGCTGCCCGGGACCCCTACCAATAAGCTGTTCTCTGGACAAGTGTGCCTGTACATTGAGCTGATTTCTGCAGGAAGCAGACAGTATCTTTCTCACTACAGTGACCAGGCTTGGTATTGCAGGCCAAGTTCCCACTGAAGGGAATGGAAGTTATGTCAAACCTGTCAATGTAGAGTAAACAGAGTTGTCTACTGCCTGCCGAACTCAGGTCAGCGCACAAGCGCGCTGTCCGAACAGCTGATCAGCAGAGGTCCAGACAGCAGACTGCTACCGATCTACTACTTATGACCTACCTTAAGGATAGCCATCAAAAGTTTACAACTTGACAACCGCTTTAACTGCTGAAGAGAAAGATAACTGACAAATACATGAGGGGACAATACAAGGATCTTTCCCATGATCTGTTTATACCCAGGACTACAACGGTAACAAGAGGGCAATCGCTAAGTCTAGAGGAAAGCAGGTTTCATCAGCAACACAAAATGGGGTTCTTTACTGTAAGAGCAGTGAAAATGTGGAACTCTTTTCCTGAGGATCTGGTCATGGCAAAATCAATAAAGGAGTTTAAGAGGGGACTAGATGTCTTTTTAGAGTGCTATGATATTACAAGATATAGACATTAAATAACCAATGGGGTTGTTGATCCAGGTCTTGGAGTCAGGTAGGAACTGCCTTCCTCTGGATCAACAAGAGAGGGGAAGGGGGGGGGGGGTTAAAACAGGCTGAACTAGATGGACATTGTCTTAATTTGGCCTAACATCCTATGTATGTTACTATGTTCCCACATCTCTCCATAGATCATACATTGCATATACAGTATATTCTCAGCTACAGCTTAGCAGAGCATCATAGATGTTATGAGTTACCTGGTTTCCACCTTCTGTCATCCTCTGTTATCATATCCACTCCTCCTATAAGGTTTTCCCAGAATTCCTGCAGATTGTCTGATTCTGGGAGTCTACCCGCTATTCCAGCTATCACAATGTCCTCCATATTTGTTCTGTGGATAGAAAGTACATTTTGAGATTTGGAATAACACATTTTGGCTTCAGATCTCTTAATATCATAATAAGTCTATAGGCTGGCAATGATTCACTGCACCACTGTAGATTTATTATCTGCTAATTATTAGACATTGCTTAGTGCAATCTACATCTATCCATACACTCGTTTAAAGTTGTCTCTAATAAAAGATGTGAGATGTTAGGACTTTTTGGCACCAAAACCATTAACAATTATGGTCCACCACAGAATTAGGACCACCACAGGACCTTAAGATTTACTGGGGGGACCTCATGTTAATGGGGCCCCTGGTGTCCACAGACGTATAACTTCCTGTTATTGGGGTTTCGACTTGTTTTGGGTTATTTCAGAATGATGCACCCCAGTCTGCGGCTCCCTGATTCACACTTCACGTTGCTTTAAATATTTAATGTTACCCGACTTCATGTTACAATGTAATCGGCCATAGGTCCAACACTACATCCTCAATTTCTATACCCCCAAATGTAATTTTAATTGTTTATATTCTTTTCTGATCATGAATGACTCATTGCGCTTGGGCCTTTATCCCCAGTAATAGGCTCAGTAACAGGCAGGAAATAGAAACTGGTTTAATCACCTGTCAGCTAAAAGTCAAAATGTTCTGTCTCCTTTCTCCGACACATCTCAGAATGGAAGCTCAGAGCTGTCTACTTAGCTTACTACGTGAGACCCCTGTGATTGTCTCAAGGTATAATATGTACACTGTTTATCCAAGATCACTAGGGCCAGATCATGGTCTATAGGGACCACTAGGCAAGCTATAACCACTCATACAAATTACCCAAGGAAGAGTCCCCTACAGTGCCTATGTAACACAGCAGTACAATATAGTTCCCAACTAATGTCACACACACATTGTTAAAATAATACCACCGTTGGTATCAAAAGCAAGCAATCCAAGAAGAATTCAACAATTATGAAGAAAACCAAATGCTAAAGGACCTTTTTGTCTATGCAGAAATTAAGACCTGAACATAAAAATGAGTTCTGACATCAGTCCTATTGAAATGATGTGTTGTGATCTGGTATGGGAAGAATCAAGTTGGACATAGATATATTAGATGTTAGTCGGTGGACTGTCTGAACTATGTTGAAGGAAGCATAGGTTGGACAAGTTGGTCCCCTAAGAGAAAGGTGGCCACAGAGGTATGTGCAACTACGTATCCTCACATGCTCTAATGATAGGTCATGAATGTTTGACCAAGCTGAACATATATGTGAACAGTACACTCGGATCTCACCAAATAATCACTTTTACAAGAGCTGTCCAATGTCTAAAAAGTAGATATCTGTTAAATATGTCACGGCAAGGAATGGGTGACTAATAGAGATGAGCGAGCGTACTCGTATAGGGCGATTTTGCAATCGAGCACCGCTTTTTTCGAGTAACTGACTACTCGGGCGAAAAGATTCGGGGGGCGTCGGGGGGTGGGGGGCGGCATGGTGAAGCGGGGGGTAGCAGTGGGGAACAGGGGGGAGCTCTCTCTCTCTCTCCCCCCCCCCACTCCCCTCTGCAACCCCCCGCTCACCCCCGGCGCCCCCCGAATCTTTTCGCTCGAGTAGTCAGTTACTCAAAAAAAGCGGTGCTCGATTGCGAAATCGCCCTAAACGAGTACATTCGCTCATCTCTAGTGACTAACTACTATTTGCTCTGTATGCAACTGTAGAAAGATAGATATTATATATATACACACACATATTAGATAGATAGATAGATAGATAGATAGATAGATAGATAGATAGATAGATAGATAGATAGATAGATAGATAGATAGATACGGTAGATAGATAGATACGGTAGATAGATAGCTCTTACTGTCTCCACCTCCAAAACATTCCTTGGATCTGCTCTTCCCGAAACCATGAGTGTTAGTGTTAACCCTTTAAATGCCGCTGTCAATTCTGAAAGCGGCATTTAAATCCTCTGAACAATGTTTGGGGGTCCCATATGGCTCCCCACAATCTTCTGAAAGGCCCCAGGTCTGTCATGGCAGACTGTCTATCAAGCCGTCTGCGTGGGGTGGCTTGAAAGACTGCCTGTCAGATTGCAGTATGATGTAATGCTATGGCATTACATTATACTGCTGGAGCGATCAAAATATCGCAAGTTGTTGTCCTCTAAGGGGACTTAAAAAAAGTAAAAACAAGTTCAATAAAGTTTTACTAATTGCAAAAAAATGGAATAAAAAAGTTTATATCACCCCCCTTTTGCCATATTTATAATGATTCTAAATCATAAAACAAAAATATATATTTGGTATCGCTGTGTCTGTAAAAGTCAAATCTATCAAAATAATGCATTTACCCCGCACGATGAACATCGTCAGAATAAAAAAAAGAAACGCCAGAAATGCACTTTTTTGGTCAACCCTGTCTCCAAGAAAAAATGCTGAAAAAGTGATCAAAAGTCATACGTACTCCAAAGTGGTACCATTGCAAACTACAGGACGTCCCGCAAAAAATTATCCCTCGCACAACTATGTTGACGGGGAAAAAAAAAAGGTATTGCGCGCAGAAGATGGCGGCAGACAATAATTTAAAAAAATTAAATATTTTTGAAAGAAAGAGCCCTCAGTCAGACGGACGTTTTTTTGCTGCGCATGTCTTCTGCGTTTGCGATTCGCGTCTATTATAACCAAGGCTTTTCAATGGCAGCGGTCAGATGTCCAATTTTTACATGTGCAAAAAATTCCGCGATGCAAATTATAGGACACTGTATTTTAAAACGCGGCTATCTGGGTTCGCAAATAATTTTCTCAAAAACACAGGACTTGCCATTGCCTGCTATTGTGTTCCATTGTACTCCGATCATGTGAACGAGTGCGTAGGCTTCTATGTGAAAGGGAAATCAATTGCAAATGCCGACGATGTTCCCATTATTGGGGGTTCTGTGTAACATCTGGGCAAAGGGGTCGTGTGAATGGAGGCATTTAAAGAAGCTTTGCATTGCCTGCGCCTCCCCTGGCGAAGGCTGATACACGCATTGCAATGTTTGCCGGTGGTGAAACGCAGCCAAGTGCGTTTTTTTCAGTGTGACGCACGCTTCAGTCCCGCACATTTTTTTACGCATACGGTTTGCCCTAATGGCATCATTTCCATACTTATTTATGTTTACTATAGTTTTTCTCCTATATATGGGAGAATAACGCTGTCCACAATAATCTCCTACATGTCAAACTGCGCAGAGATTGCTGCGTTATGTAAAATTCAGACTCCCCCATCCCAACCCAACAAGTTTCACCAGTAGCGAGTGTCAGCAATGACTGGGCGCCACTATTTTTCTCCTATATACAGGAGAGTAATATTATATAGAGCAGTGATCTCACGGTTTTAACTCCTTAGTTTGGTTAAGACAATATATTATTAACAAGATCTAATAAAAATGAAGTTTTACTTGTGGATGTTCTCTAAGACGGCTTTGTTACTTTCTAGCAAATGGTTTAAATTTCACCAATACACCGGTTTTAAGTAGAGGACTTACACCCATGTGTATTATACACTATGTGTCTCTCATCCTGCAATAGCCTATATACAGTATAACATGTAAATACAGAGGGAGTAAGAAATATTAACCCTTTGCGATCCAATTTTGGATTTAGGGTTTCCTAGTGGGTTTTCTCTCTTTACCATTATACAATGGCGCCATCTGCTGGCTAGAGTCAGTACTGCGGTATGGGACATGCTAGAGAAGTCCCCGACAACAGAGCGGCTGGCAATATACAGTAGGAATACCCTGCCGGATGTCTTTTGACATCGGAGCTGTACAGCCTTCAATCAGAATGTCTGAAGATGGCAGACAGTGGATTGGAAAGGGTTAATATTAAACAATTTACCTTTTGTCACTTAGTGAAACGTGAACACTTTCACTTTCAATGAATCCCATAATGTATCAGAACAGCAATAGTAATAGAGCTATAGCATTTCTGCCTGCTGGGGGAGGGGAGTTTAATTAACATTGACCTTCTATATTCACCTAAGTAAGCTACAGATAATACATATACAGTTAGGAGGATGAGCTGTGATCTCCTCTACTATAACTGTGTGACAGGAGCTGTGTGAATACCATCGGTAACTGTGATAGGAGTGTCTATGTCCTTCTTTAAGTAGTTTCTGTGGTAGGATTCATGCAACAGCATAATACAGACTGTCAAATTGACTAGAAACTTCACACATAAACTCAAGTAGATCTGAGCTGATCAGAACCGAGGTCACATTACTATCTGAAGAGAACGTTTCAGATAGAGAGAAGTAACTAAGCAATGTAACATTAGTTCATTTACATATACTTGGGGGATAGCTACATAATGAATGGCACAATGGCAATAGCACCAAAGCAAAAAACGAAAAAATGTGTCCAGAGAGCAAGGAAGGAACATAGACCTACCAAGACCTCATAGAGCCTTCCCAAGAGAAGTTTCAGGTAACTCCTGAGACATATACATGGAAATAAACTATAGCGTCTAAGCTGGCAGTCTTTCACATACATTTTGTGCCCACCAGATCTTCAGCAGAAGATTCACTGCTTTGTTTTTCCAGGCCAAGAATTCCCAAAGGATGTATATAAATCTCTAGGAAATACAATTTTCTAATTGCAAATGCTCTGTACACTTACTTTACATTATGCTTTCTATTAACTCATCCCTAACTTATTGCGGTACTTGAGGATGCAATAGTTAATAATGTGGAGAACAGAACAAAGGAATTCTTCTCGTATTCACATTCTAATGTCTAAAAATCCATAGTTTGAAGCTAAATTATGATTAAAAAAAAGAAAATTGAAGTGACAGTCTCTTTTCCAAGAAATATATGCTAACCTAATTTAAACAGGACAGGGAGAGACCCTAGATAGGGATGAGCGAGTATACTCGCTAAGGCACTACTCGCTCGAGTAATTTGCTTTATCCGAGTATCGCTGTGCTCGTCCCTAAAGATTCGGGGGCCGCCGCAGCTGACAGGTGAGTTGCGGCGGGGAGCGGGGCAGAGTGGGCGGGAGAGAGGGAGAGAGTGAGCTCCCCTCCGTTCCTCCCTGCTCTCCCCCGCAGCTCCCCACCCCGCGGCGGCACACAAATCTTTCGGGACGAGCAGGGAGATACTCGTCTAAGGCACATTACTCGAGCGAGTAGTGCCTTAGCGAGTATACTCGCTCATCCCTAATCCCAGACCTTTGGGAAGAGACGGGCGACCAAATTCAAATGGGGAAAAGGTGAGGATCTTAAATGGATCTTCAGCTCTCACCATGGTTTTATCCATGGGGTAAATATTAACAGACGTATACTGGCACAATAATAGCTTAACTTGTAATGATATACACATAAGTTACTCAACTGCATTGCTACATCCATTTGTCTTGAGTTGAAGTCAAATGGGATAAGTGTACAAATGTCTTTATGAACAAAGTTCAAGACTATTGTAACCCATAGGATGGAGTCAGACTGCAACCCGAATTAGACCTGTGTCTACTCCACTCAACAGTTACATAATATTCCTACTCTACAGACTAAACTCAAAGGCACACTTGTTTTTTCCTAACATTGTCAAATACCAGACTGTAAGATTTCAGAGATTTTGTCCACAGTTGAATCTAATCATCTACAGCCATTTAATGGTGGCTATAGCTGGAAAGATTTATCTCCGATTCAAATAGTAGCCTGATATCAGGCACTGATCGGTGAAGTGGCATACGTGGAAAGATATCAGTCATAGCCATAATTTTGCAAGTTACTTCCAAATGTTGTTTTTTTTTTAATCTAAAAGCTTATTAAAAAATATGAACAGAATGTGTACACAAATAGATATTTATTTTAATCAGTGGGAAGCCATTGTTCTTGAAGCATAGGCATTACAATTATACAGTAGTTAACAATCATTGCTTATGACTGTATTGTCACATCTATCAGGGGTTACCAGAAGTTGGGGGCCCCAAGATAAACTTTTGCACATGGGCCCATGAACCTTTAGCTACGCCTCTACATCTATGATACATTATACTAATACTCTTTAAAAAGTAGAGCTGTATGTTATAGTCAATAATCCACAAAGTTCTTGTTTAAAAATCACATTACATAGTGTGAGGGATTAGCGTTTAGGATCGGTAGCAACCTGGGCAGAAGCAGTCAGAGACAGTGACACATAGGATAAAGTCTTTAGTCCAGGCTTTGCCTGGGTTTATTTCCAAGCAAACCAAAGCAAAATACAGGCCTTAACATCAGGCAAACATAACGTAAATCCTGCTCGTCTGAGCACTTACTATACATGTAGCATCCCTGTCTACGTACTGGTAAACAAATGGCTCCTGCACACAGCCAGCCAGGACTCTCAGACCTGCAGAGGTCTCAGCTCTCCTCCTGGCCCTGTAGGCCCAGGCTTTATAAGGCCTGGTACCAGCCTCACCTGGTACGTGGGAGTGACCATCCCACCCTTCACTTTGGTCACTCCAGGAAAAGCCGGCCCAGATTATGTGGCTTGGAGCCACTTACATACTACAACGTGTTAGTGGCTTAATGCTACTAACACTATACTGCCAGCTTCCTCCACCGAGCCCAGGCTGCTCGGTGGCACGCATCTGCCCAAGCGCTCCCCAAGGCAGCATAGGAGAGCATCCTAGGCGACACATACCTGCCCTCCAGCACCTTGCTGGTCACCGTCTCACAATAGTCAGGAAGTTCCAGCAGACTTTAGCCAGTACCACAATGATTTGAAGTATATTACAAGGTAACTCAGTGTCTTACAGTGCCTTATAGCATTGGTGTCTTGGATTCAAGGGATTGGGTGATGTGACTATGACTTTTTTATGTTTTGCCACCATTCTGAACTGCTTCTAGAACCCCTTAAATTGTTTCCCTATGAAATTGGCCCAGGTGTGTACAGTATGGGTGTCTGACATAGAGAATTTAAATTGCAGGCCTTAATTCAAGGTAGAAAAAGTCCTGCACTCACATCAGATAAATATGTATAAAATAAGAAGTGTGTTCTTTCTTTATTTAATGGCAATTCAGTGTTATACATGTCATGCCATGTTTTGCTACAAGGAGCAAGACTTAGGTTCAGATACAGCTTTAAAGAGAGTCAGACAATATGGAAGGTTTAACAATAATAGTTTATTAAAATTAAGTCATAATTGGATAATCGGGCATAGTGATGAATAACTGTCCTACGTTTGTAAAATATATCTATATGCAAAGGATAATATCTATATACAAATGATAAAGGTTGCAACTTACATCACATCACTGGGAGTCAGCATTATCTGACTTGTATGACAGCAGCTGGGAAGCCCACTTTTCAACTGGACCGACAGGTAGGTTGTCACCTCACTGGTCTGAAGAGCTTCTTTCGTAGCTCAAGAAAGTAAAAGCTTCTATACTATTCTAGCACATATGCCTAAAGGGTTGTTTCATGATTGGCAGGACAGAATGACACCAGCCTGTTATGTCATGAGGTATAAAGCAAACACATTGTGTGCGAACTTTGTGTAAAACATACACATTAACACAATGTTAAACAACCATCAATATTGTCTTGTGATGAGGTAGAAAGCAAATACATTGTTTGCAAACTTTATTTAAAACATATAATCTATGCCTTGTTGGGCCTCCTGTCCACAGGCGATATGATATATCATTGCATTACCCGCGGTGATAATCCGCACATGGGTAACGCAATGAATGCTTTCCATAGGATAAATACGGAAAGCGCATCCCGATGTACACGAACAGAAATCCGCCTCGATTTTCTGCTCGCGTATAAAAATCGCAGCATGCCGCGATTTTCCACACTGAACCTATCATTAATGATAGGTTAATCGCGGAACACAGCGGTGACTTTAGGGTTCTCTTACGGCGGAAATCCGCTGCGGGAAAAAGCAACACCCATGGACAGGTGGCCTTAATGCTAGTTCTCATCCCAGACATTCAATGAGCATAACTCTTCACTTTGGCTCTCAACCCAATACAAAAAAGTAACTCAAAGTTTATACATGGCTGAAAGAAACAAAAAGGAGTCTAAATAATCACAAAATCAGCATATTCCGGACATGCCATGAGTAAGAAATGCATAAGTAACAGTACATCTTTATCCAGTTCAAGTGCAGGTGTTTCTCTAACCAGGATTAAAGCCAGGGGCGTAGCTAAAGGCTCAGGGGCCCTGATGCAAAAGGTGAGCAGGGCCCCCCCTCTATCTGTATCTGTACCCGTACCCATACCTAAACCATGCTGCACAGAGGCATAACTTGAAGCTTCTGGGCCCCAATGCAAAACCTGTAACAGGGCCCCCAACTATAATGCTTTATTCATAGTACTGGGCTCCCTATATGGAGAAGAGAGGCCTTATGGGCCCCCTAAGGCTCCTGGGCCCGGGTGCAACCGCATCCCCTGCACCCTCTATAGTTACACCCCTGATTAACGCTGTTCACATGGGTTTGCCTAGCACCCCTGGGAACTAACTACCATGGAGCGGATATGGTGAGCGGTACCATTTTTATCGAACTTTAGATTGATAGCCCCACTTGGGAGAAAGAGTTTTCCAATGATGACAATCTTTGTACAGTCCTGCTGAATATGTTAATGCTATTTAAGCAATAGGAACTAAATCACTTACACACTACCACGCTCCTGGATTGAGAAAGCTCAGTGACAAACAATATTATGGCCATTACAGCCCCCAAGGGGATTCTTAAATAATTGTCCCAATGTCATATAAACTTAGCTACGCACTGATGTGATGAGGAGGGTGAATGCATATCTAGGCCAGCAATGACTGCTAGATTGGTTGTCATGCAGCTTTCCTTGAAAGATTTAACCAAGAAACAGCTACATACAGTTTCTAGAAACTAAACAAGTGAGAGGATAGTAAATAAACTCTAGTTTACATAACAAATAATATCTGATTCTCAGCTGATATGGATATTATCTACAGTAGCCCCCTGTCTCTCCCTATGTAATATATTGTATTATACCCAATATCATAGTAACTTACTTGACATTTTCTGACACTGTAAATTCATATATTATATCCTATTATTTCACATTGTATAAGTGCTACAGAGAACGCTCGCCATCAGGCGGTAATACAGCAGGGGAGGGAGGGAATTATTCCCTTCAAAACAAACACAAAGCGGTGATGAATTGGTAAAGGAGCTCTTCTTCCCACGGTAATACTTGGCCTGCTTCACTCTTACCTGTGCATTACAATGACACTTAGCCCCATAGGATGGGGAGCCTGCTACATTGTAGCAGCTACTGTCAGAGAAGGCATTTTGTGCCTAAGGAGCTGAGCACCATCTTAACACATGCATGTTTCTAGATGAAGCTAGGAAAATGCCTCCTCTGTGAAGCTATCAGCAAGGATGCTATGCAGGATTCAGACGGGATTAATCATGCCCTACAAAGCCTGGTTATGTGATGTCAGGCCCAGATTTCATCAAGGACATGAAAAGATTCCCTTATTGGATCAGGAAAGAAGTACATACATTTAAAGAGGAAATCTGCTGCCAGCCTTCTCTTTCGCCTATTGCTGTGCAAAACTATACATAGCACTTAGATTTAAAGGGGTATTCCAGACCTAAGGTACTTAAAGGGGTTTTCCAGGGAGATGCTATTGATGACCTATCCTGCGGATAGGTCATCAATAGTTGATCAGCCAGGGTCTGCCGCTCAGGACCCTGACTGATCAGCTAAACGGGCACATGCTGGCATTGCCGCAATAAACAGAGGTCAGAGTGGAAGCCTCCGCGCCGACCTCCTTATAGTGGCCAACGATTGTAACTGCAGGCATGGCTCTCATCGAAATGTCAAATAGATTGCCCCGACCTCTATGTATTTGCGGCGCTGACAGCATGTGCCCACTTAGCTGATTGGTCGGGGGCCCGATCAGCTATGGATGACCTCTCATGATGATAGGCCATCAATAGTATTTCCCTGCAAAAGCCCTTTAATCTATATCCTCATCCAAAGGTATTAGACACCATGAAAGTTCAGAGTGAGATGTAGTAGGAGTTGGCCCAAATTGTTCTATTTTGTGCTATTACGATATGTTAATTTTCTTTTCACAACATCCTGCGGGACCTTCTTGAAATGTTTATTTTATCAGAATTTTTTTTTAAATAAAACGGATTGAACAATAAAGGGGTATTTCAATAATAACATTTATCAAATGTCAATCAGATTAGTGTAGAGATATGCTCATTCTTATTATTGAAGATCCATTTTTAACCTGAAAGCTGTGTGGAAGAGATTAGTTGGCCATTATTAGTATGAATGAATGAATGAATGAATGAATGAATGAATGAATGAATGAATGAATGAACATATCTGACACAACTAGGTTGTGGGCCACATTGCCATACTGAACCACTTCCAAGGGCCACAAGGGAATTCCCATCTGAGACATATGGTATATCCTAAGTATATGCCATAATAAATTGAAATCTTCCAGGACTCCCACCTATTGGGAGAATGGGGGTCACCTTCCTACCCAATCAGCACTCCAGAGAGGAGGAGACAATCCACGTGGCTCTCTCCATTGTATATGATGGATGTCGGGGTAACGGCCTAGCATTTCATAAGTCCTATAATCTATAATAAAGAGAGAGTTGCATACATATACGATGCCTCCAACTTATATACTCATTTCTGGAGCGCCAAACGGGTCAAGAGACTTTATTCTCCTAATATACAGGGGACCCAGACAAGGCTATACAGTGCACCCTTAGTACTTGTCCTAATATATAGGGGACCAGACATGACTACACAGGGCACCCTTAGTACTTGTCCTAATATATAGGGGATCCAGACATGACTACACAGTGCACCCTTAGCACTTGTCCTAATATATAGGGGACCCAGAGATGACTACACAGTGCACCCTTAGTACTTGTCCTAATATAAAGGAGACCCAGACATGACTGCACAGTGCACCCTTAGTACTTGTCCTTATATATAGGGACACAGACATGGCTACACAGTGCACCCTTAGTACTTGTCCTTATATATAGGGGACCAGACATGGCTACACAGTGCACCCTTAGTACTTGTCCTAATATATAGGGACACAGAAATGACTACACAGGGCACCCTTAGTACTTGTCCTAATATATAGAGTTCCCAGACATGACTACACAGTGCACCCTTAGTACTTGTCCTAATATATAAGGGACCCAGACATGGCTACACAGTGCACCCTTAGTACTTGTCCTAATGTATAGGGGACCCAGACATGGCTACACAGGGCACCCTTAGTACTTGTCCTAATATATAGGAGACCAGACATGACTACACAGTGTACCAATAGTACTTGTTCTAATATATAGGGGCACAGACATGACTACACAGGACACCCTTAGTACTTGTCCTAATATAAAGGGGACCCAAACATGACTACACAGGGCACCCTTATCACCTGTCCTAATATATGTGCACCCTTGATTTAAAATATTTCAGGACTATTTTCTTAAATAACATAATAAATGATAACATGAACAATAATCATTAATCTGCATTCCTGGGTAAAGGCCCATTTACGAGGCATGATTATGGGTCCAGTGAGAAAACTAACCATAATTTATGCATAGAAATGAGATAAAACCTCATTCATCATCTACTGTACTGATATTGCAGCAGTCGTATCAGCAGAACCTACCAACGCCACTACCTCAGTTATACCAGGCTGTGGGTAACATGCCTGGCAGAGCAGCAGCCAGGCAATGCTAACCCTGCCAGCAGATATTGGGTAGGTTTTGCAGAACAGCTCACTGTTGTCCCTCCCTCTGCTTCCATTTTTTACTGTCTCCAGGTTGCTTGGTGCCCTAGATCTGCTGAGTGGCATGATGGGCACTTACCTCTGCCTGGCACTGAGGATGTGTCTGTCTCCCTGTAATGACTGAGCAGGTGATGCAGCAGCAGATGTCTCCTTCCTCCGTTGCCCCCTCCCTGCTGGTGCAGTCTCTGGGATGTCTCGGAGCTCTCAGCCTCTCTCTCGGAGCGGCACCGTCTATTTAAATGACAGACATCCTCTGGCGGCCACGCCACATGGGCTGACAGCTTTTCCTCGCCGCCGTCCAATGAGAGGGGAGGCCGGGCTCCGGGGTGATCCCAGCCTCCCCATCCCCACCCCAACCGTGAAACCTCCGCAAAGAGGGGAGGAAAGGCAGACGATGGGCAGCCACAACCCGAGCAGACCCGTGTGCCATCACACTCAGAGGAGCCGCTTATGTCTAATGTCTGGTGAACTAATAAAGCAGCGCTGATCCCAGGAGCTGACACTCACTTGGCATGACCCGGACACTGCGGGGGCACACGCACATTCACCTCATATGCCACCTAGGAGTGACCCCAAAGTTTATGCATAAGGGGCGAGCCACAAGTACCCCAGTAATGATGTATCTACTGCTGATGCCCCTATGTATGATGATGAGTTTGTCACTGATACCCCTATGATGATGTACCAGCCCCTGATGCCCCTATGATGATGATGTATCTACTGCTGATGCCCCGATGTATGATGATGAGTACTGCCACTGATACCCCTATGATGATGTACCAGCCACTGATGCCCCTATGATGATGTGCCAGCCACTGATGCCCCTATGATGATGATGTATCTACCACAGATGCCGCTATAACAATATGCTCCTCAGTGCCACAGATACTCCTATACTGATATACTAGCCACATATGGCACTATACTGCCATGCCAGCCACTGATGCCCCAATGTTGATCTACAAGCCACTGATGCCCCTAAAATGATGTACCACAGCTGTTTCTATAATAATATGCAAGTCAGTGGCACCGATACTCCTATACTGATATACTAGCCACATATGGCACTATACAGCCATGCCAGCCACTGATGCCCCTATCATGATGTATCAACCTCTGTTACCCCTATGATGATTTACCTACCACAGATGTCTCTATAACAATATACCACTGAGTGCCACAGATGCTCCTATACTGATATACCAGCCACATATGATGCTATACTGAGATGACAGCCACTAATGCCCCTATGATTATTTACCAGCCACTGATACCCCTAAGATCATGTACCAGCCCCTGATACCCCTAAGATTATGTACCAGCCACCGATGCCCCTATGGTGATGTACCTGCCCCTGATACTCCTAGGATTATGTACCAGCCACTGATGCCCCTATGGTGATGTACCAACCCCTGATACCCCTAAGCTCATGTACCAGCCATTGATACCCCTATGGTGATGTACCAGCCCCTGATACCCCTAAAATTATGTACCAGCCACTGATGCCCCTATGGTGATGAACCAACCCCTGATACCCCTAAGATCATGTACCAGCCACTGATGCCCCTACGATGATGATGTATCTACCACAGATGTCGCTATAACAATATACCACTCAGTGCCACAGATACTCCTATACTGATATACCAGCCACATATGATGCTATACTGAGATGCCAACTACTAACGCTCCTATGATGATGTACCAGCCCCTGATACCCCTAAAATCATGTACCAGCCACTGATGCCCCTATGGTGATGTACAAACCCCCGATACCCCTAAGATCATGTACCAGCCATTGATACCCTTATGATGATGTACCAGCCCCTGATGCCCCTAAGATTATATACCAGCCACTTATGCCCATATGGTCATGTACCAGCCATTGATACCCCTATGATGATGTACCAGCCCCTGATGCCCCTAAGATTATATACCAGCCACTGATGCCCCTATGGTGATGTACCACCCCCCGATACCCCTAAGCTCATGTACCAGCCATTGATACCCCTATGGTGATGTACCTGCTACGGATGCCCCTATAATGATGTGCCAGTTGTAAGATTTTCAGTCAGGTACATTATTGTGTTAGGCTTCACACGGGCGTAAGAGTAGGTGCGCGTACGCATCTGCTGCATTTTGCGCAATGCACATTGCACTTTTCTGTACATATTTTACTGTATTTTTTTTGCGTGCGCATGCCCCACATATTTGCGTGCTAAAAGAAAACACGTAAACATGCTCCCATTGATTTCAATGGGCAATTAAGTTTTAAATTAGTTTATTATAACAATATTTTTGTGTGCAATACACACCTGCTGTTTTTGATGCGTGACCAAAATGTGCGTGCAAAAAAACACACGTGACCAAAACCACTGAGCAACGGGTTCTATTACCTGCATATTGCGGGTGCAAATTCTGCACGCGTAATACGCTGCGCAAATGTGCTTGTGTAAATAAGACCTTATCACATAATCGTATGGTAAGCAATACATAGGCAGGCACAACCAACAATAAGAACAACAACAGATGTACAAGCAAAAAACATAACAAGAAAAGCAAAATTGTGTAGAGATTCACTGCAATCAAATAAGTAATCAAATAAACAAAATAGCGCAAAAAAATCTTTATTTCGGGTATATCCAGAAGGGGTGGATTTGCAGCAGCCGCACGGAAAATCCATGGCATTTACAGTATCAGCAAAGTGAATGAGATTTTAAAAAGCCCGCTCTCATGCTGGGGAAAAAAATTCACTGTGGAAATGGACATACAATGCAGAATATAAATCCGCAGTATTTTTATTATATCATCGGATTTTTGATGCGCATTCCACCTCTTCAAATGGGGCTGAACTCAGCGCCAAAATTTCATGTCAAAAACTGCATCAAAATCCGCACCATTTTTGATGCGTATTTTGGAATGCGGAATGTCTGCTGCAGAGTTTCCGCAGCAAATTTTACCCCATCTGGATATATACGTTAAAGATTTTTTTTGTGTTACGGTACTTTACGTGGGACCACTGACAAGCTCTGAAGCACCTGACAGTCATCCCTACAATATCACTCCTCTGCTTTCCCACAAGCTCACTGAATGGAGCAGGACCCAGCTGACAGATCTCCGCTGTGAGCCTATCTGACAGATAGGCTCACCGCGGAGAATCGAGGCAGTTCGCAGCATGCTGCGATTTGCCGGCCGCAAGCGGAGAATCGCTATGATTCTCCGCTCGTGGACAGGGGGGCTGCGCTTTTCATAGCAACGCTATGGATAGCGTTCACTGTGTTCCCTGCGGACGGATTATCGCCATGGGGAACGCGATGCAAAAACACCCGTGGACAGGAGGCCTTACTTAAATATTTGATTATTTATTTGAGTGCTGTGTCTCTCTAAACAATTTTTCTTTTCTTGTTTCATGTAATCATATAACATCATATGTATCATACACCCATTGTCAAAATAATCCATCTCCTAGGAGCTGTCGGAATGGAATGAAACCTTCTTTGTGTGATTGTAAGATTGTTATAAGTGATTACAATATCAGAGCAGAAGGATCATTTATTACCGAAAACTGTTCCCTTGAAGAGAGGCTCTAGTACCCTGTTGTACCGCCTCTAGCTTGGATGTAAGGTGATACAGGCAGCATTGAGGCTCTAGTACCCTGTTGGCCGCCTCTAGCTTGGATACAAGATGTGATACAGGCAGCCATGGAGGCTCTAGTACCCTGTTGTACTGCCTCAAGCTTGGATACAAGATGTGATACAGGGGGGCATGGAGGCTCTAGTATCCTGTTATACCACCTCTAGCTTGGATACAAGATGTGATACAGGCAGGCATGGAGGCAGACAAGTTCTGTATGGTATCCTGCAGCATATTGGTCAACATTTACTATAGTGGCCTCTAGATCGTGCATACTCGTAGGCTGTCAAAGTTGGCATCCCAAATGGTCTCATACATGTTCTATTGGCGATAAATCTGGTGACCGGGGAGCCATGGAGGTGTAGCAATATTGTGGGGACATTCCTGTGACCCCTTGTGTGTGCGGCTGAGCATTATCCTGCTGCCTCTTGGAAGCCACCATGAGAGGAACACATGTGGCTGCAGGATGTCCTGAACATATCGCTGAGCTGTCATTGTCCCTCGTACCACTACTATTGGTGACCGACTGTCATATGCGATAACCCCCCAGACCATCACACCAGCAGTGGGTCAGTGTGCCGCTTGACAGCAAGGGCAGGATTGAGGTGCTCATACCCAGGTCTCCAGACATGAACAAGGCCGTCGTCAGTGCAGAAACTAAACCTGGATTCCTCCCTGAAGACAACCCAGTTCCACTCCGTAGTAATCTAGTTTTGTTGGTCATGACACCACTGCGAATGCAGGTGACACTAGCTGTCAAAGGCAGTACATATATTGGGCTACTTGAGACAAGCTGTCCTTCAGCCAAGCGCCTGAAAATGGTTCCTACAGACACAGGGGTGTGACGATGGCACCACCTGTCCTGGATGGCGGACAACAAAACAGTTGGAGCTGCTTGTGCTTATTGGATAATCGATCCTCTCTACTGGTGGTTTGTTGAGGGCATCCTGAGCCTAGTAGCCTTGTGTGCGTGCCCTCACAATCTGGTCAGAACGGCCCAGATGGAAGCAATTCATTGATATGACCATCAACCTTCTCGCATTCCAATAATGCAACCCTTCTCAAATTCTGATTAACTAGGAGAAATCTCTTCAAGTGTGTTGTAGAGGCGTCTAGTGATCAAGAAGCTCAACACAAGCAGAAAATGAGGTCACTACACACAAGGAGCCTCTGAGAGTCTTTTATACGCCAAGGGGGGAACCACTTATAGGGCCTCAGCTGGCGAGACCGTTCATCTAACCACACCACAACTCTCATCATTTTCATATCTGCAACTGTATGCCAAGTTTTGTAACAAAGCCATAATTCCTTTTAGGTGCTTTATTTTTTTGACAAAGAGGGTATTATAACACTAGCCACAGATGTCTCTGTAGTGTTCAAGCCAGTGTCACCTATGTGTGACCCAAAGTTTCCTTATAAAGGACAATCTACAGGTACCCCAGTGATGATGTTCCTGCCAAAGATGCTCCTATAGCAATATGCCAGCCAAAGATGCCCATACAATAAATAATGTGCCAATGACTGCCATAGATGTTCGTACACTGGTGTACCAGCCACAAATGGCCCTTTAATGATGATAAGCCAGCTGTGATGTTGAAAGCGACATATATTATATGATTTAGTCATATAACATAATTTATCACATAACACTAGCCTCAGATTCCACTATAATGTGCTAATGAGTGCTACCTATGAGTGGCTCAAAGTTCCTGCATAAGCAACAGGCTAAGGATGATGATGTGGCTGCCACAGAGAATGATACAGCGGAAACAATGTGTAAGCTACAGATACTGCTTTCACCCGGACCAAGTGTCGTAAATTTACAGCACTTCGTCCTGAGCCTTAGGCCTCCTTCACACGGGCGACACGGCATCGTCGTGAGAAAATTGCAGAGATATCGCATCGCTGCGTCTTGTCGCGGCAATACCGCGATTTTGTAGCGCTATAAAGTTGCATGTGACACTATAAAGTTGCGCGACTTTGTAGCATCACATGCAAGTATTTTCGGTGGGGGGCTTGAAATATAAGCCCCACACTGAAAATAAGCTGTAACTTGAGAAAAAAAAAAAAGTATACATCACCTCTCCCGCGCTGTCTGGGGCGCCGCAGCAGCTTCTCCCCGGGTCCCGGCACTGATCATCTTCTTCATCTTCTGGCCGGGGATTGAAAAATCCCTGGCTGGCTGTGATTGGCTGAGGCTTAGCCAATCACAGCCAGTGCTCGATGAGTGGCTGTGATTGGTTCAGTCACTACCATTCATCGAGCAATTGCTGTGGTTGGCGAAGCATCAGCCAATCACAGCCAGCGCTTCCAGCAGGCGGGGATTTTTCAATTCCCGGCCAGAAGATGAAGAAGAGAAGCAGTTGCGGGACCTGGGGAGAAGCTGCAGTGGAGAGCGCTTCTAAGGTGATGTAAGGTTTTTTTAAAAAAAAATTTCTGCAGTTAGGGCTTAGATTAGGCTTTGATAGTAGGATTTCCTACTGTCAAAGTGGCATAAAACTGCACGAAAATCGCATTTTTGTGCGATGCCATGCAACAGGGAGGAAGGCTCCATGGGGAAACATGGGTTACAAAACCTCGTATGTCACGGGCATATTGTGGGACCCGCAAGGTTTTTGTGTCAGGCTGTTGCATGCTTGAAGGAACCCATAGGAAAGCATGGGCTTCACATACATGCGATTTGTAGCATTGTAATAACGCGACAAAATCGCACGACTTTGTCGCCTTCGTGAAGCAGGCCTTAAGTCTCTCTCACACAGACCTTTTGTCTACCATGATTACCGCAGCATTTTGAACCCCGCAGTAATCGCAGTATAACGCTTCCATTGATTTCAATGGTGCTTCGCAGACATGCGTTTGATCGCAGTACTGGACGGCGATTTACAGCGCATTTTGGACACTGTCTGCTCTATTTTTTTTAGCGTTTAGCATACCCCATCTCACCCATCACAATGATGGGGTGCGCTAAAACACGCTGTCGGCTGAAAACGAAAGTAAAATCCATGTGTGAGAGTGGCCTAAATTTAGGTCGATAGTAAAAATACAATGTGGGATTAAAGCTCCTGCTTCTGCAGTGTAATAGGAGCAGGTCGGGTCCTCAGTTGTAATTCACAGCCAAGGACACAGAGGAGACGGCCGAAGGAGTTTTTAATTGCTTCTTCCTTCTCTCTTGAAAGTTACGTAGCCTTCAATAAACTCTATGTAGTGAACAGAGAAAGCTGAAGTGCCACTTCGAATATTCAGGTGATCACTGAGTGCCCCCTGCTATGGCAGAGCTGCCGGGTCATAGCAGACCCAGATCAGCTCTGTTAGTGACTACTGTCACTACAGGGGAATGTTTTCCCCTATAACTAGGGCTCCTGTGAATGCTGATCCTATAGATGCCCCAGTTATAGTGAAAGGTGTGAAATAAAAAAAAAAGACAATGTGAATGTCCCCCAGAAGTCTTATGTGTTGTCATGGGCACATTGTAGGTGGGCCTGTGGACTAGACAAAGTCATACTTCCCCACAGCAAGAGATCCCCCACAGCCATGTCACTGCCACTCCATGTTTTAAGGCAACAACCAGGGCTAAAGGGAAAGCAAATCGGATGCCCATGACAACCAACCAGATTGCTGCTTTCACTTTCTGAAACCAGCTTAAAAAATGATATTTGGAATCTGATTGGTTGCTGAAGACAACCGCGCCACTTTGTCTTTGTGCTCCTTTAGATAACACCAATGTGCATTACAATTACTACTTGTGCGCCGCCAAATTAGTCCTCTTTATATCAACTTATAGAAAGCACTTATGTGTTCCCCAACCTAAATATTAATTTCCTGCTACTTATGTGGCACCATCATATTTCTCATCAGATTCAGCCATTTTGTACAGGTGAGCCACGGAAAAGTAGGCCGACACCTCTCTTTTGAAAACTGTCTAAAAGAAAATCTGTCTTGGTTGCCCGTAGCAACCAATCACAGCACAGCTTTCATTTCTTCTACTGCTGAGGTAAAATGAAAACTGCGCTGTGATTGGTTGCCATTGCTTGTACTGCTGAGGTAAAATGAAAGCTATGCTGTGATTGGTTGTTATTTCTTATACTGCTGAGGTCAAATGAAAGCTGCGCTGTGATTGGTTGTTTTTTCTTACACAGCTGAGGTAAAATGAAAGCTGTGCTGTGATTGGTTGTTATTAGAGATGAGCGAACCTACGCGGACACGCCCCTTTGTTGCCCGAGCGCCGCGATTTTCGAGTACTTCCGTACTTGGGTGAAAAGATTCGGGCGGCGCTGTGGGTGAGTGGGGGGTTGCAGCGGGGAGTGGGGGGGGGGGGAGAGGGAGAGAGAGCTCCCTCCTGTTCCCCGCTGCTACCCCCCGCTCCGCCACGCCTCCCCCGCCCCCTGTATCTTTTCACCCGAGTACGGAAGTACTCGAAAATCGCGGTGCTCAATCGAGTAATTACTCGAAACGAGTAGGTTCGCTCATCTCTAGTTGTTATTTCTTATACTGCTGAGGTAAAATGAAAGCTGCGCTGTGATTGGTTGTTATTTCTTATACTGCTGAGGTAAAATGAAAGCTGTGCTGTGATTGGTTGCTATTTCTTATCCTGCTGAGGTAAAATGAAAGCTGTGCTGTGATTGGTTGTTAATTCTTATACTGCTGAGGTAAAATGAAAGCTGCGCTGTGATTGGTTGCTGCCTGAGCCCTGGTGCCTGTGGGGAGCCAGAGACGGATGCCTCCGCTATGCTATACGGTTAGGAGAGCCTCGCTACGGAGTTTGCATAGGAATGGACAACTTACACACCATATAAATCGTCTCTATAGACTGAATATTTAGGATATATCCATAGAAATCAGTGGGGGGATATAGATGAGTGTTTCCCAAATACAGTCCCCAAGACCCCCAGCAGGATATCCTACAAGGGAACACCTGCGGTACGTTCTGAGATGCTGACAATAATTACCCGGAAATCCTTAAGATACAACCTGTTGGGGGTCCGGAGGACCGAAGCTGGGAACACTGATCAATGAAAGGAGGGAACCACCGGTCTGACCACACCTGGAATATTGTGTACAGTTTGGGGTATCGGAGGACATATCAGAGGTGCACACGGAGGACATATCAGAGCTTGAGTGGGTACAAAGAAGGGCAACTAAAGGGGTACATGGAATGGGAGGACTCCAATACCCAGAGGGGTGATCAAAATTGGGGTTATATAGTCTAGAAAAAAAAACAGCTATGGACAACCTAATAACTCCTATATGTATAGATGTATCAGCGGTCCATAAAGCGATCTCTCCCAAGATCAGTGGAGGCCTCTTTCACACGGGCGACAGCAATATCGCCGCAGGAAAATCGCAGTGATATTGCAGCTGTCTTCTGTTCGATATCGCTACATTTCCTTGCTGTGGTATTGCGATTTTGTGGCGCTACAAAGTGGCCCGACTTTGTAGTGCTCTTTTGCCTGGATTTTTTGGGGGGCTTGAAATATAAGCCCTTCCCCAAACATAAGCCCTGACTGCATAAAAAAAAATAAAAAAAACAATACATTATCTAACAGGCGCTGTCCGCTCCGCTGCACTTCTCTTCTGGCAGTTCCGCAACACTTGCTTGTAGTCAGGGGATTCAAAAATCCCGCCTCCAGGAAACGCTGGCTGTGATTGGTTCATTCAATGTGAGGGCTCTGATTGCTTCATCGAGCGCTGCAGTGATTGGCTGAGCCACGGCGCACTAGAACCACTCGCAGACAGCGCTTCCTGGACGCTAAATTGTTTCCAGCATGGTGCCACGTGGATCTGCATCAAGAAGTGACATGTTGCCTACTGACAGGGTTAAATCCACATAGGAGTCAGGGTATAAAATATGGAGCAGAAATTCACGGCTCAGCCATGGATGTCTGCTGCAGTTTTTAAAGGTGAAACCGTTGCGGAAAACTCCATGTTGGATTCCATTGTTTGAACCTACCACCCCTGTAACAAAGGGGCATCCTCTTTGTCTAGAAGAAAGACAGTTTTGCTACACCAACATAGAACAAGGTTCTTTAGGCCGAGCTCACACTGCCGGACTCCAATCGCGGAATCCGCCATCAGCGTCCGCGTGGAGGATCTGCAGCAAAGCACAGCCGTTCAAAGGCATGTACTTTCGCTTTTTTGCTCACACGCATGGATACAAGTTGCATATTCCGCAAGCAGAGGAAAAATCACAGCCCGTTCTATTTTGCTGCGGACTCCGCGCGGACAGCCTTCATTGACGTCATTGGAGGCCGTCCAAACTGCAGCCCTTATGCAATTAAGATTGCACTAAGCAATGACGAAGGAAATATAAATATTGAGAAAAAAACAGTAATGCGCATGGCCAACGGCGAACTGCTGCGGTCAACCGCAATACAGAAACCACAGGTATGCAGTGCTGCCAGCCGGGCCCACAGCCAGAATCCACTGCGGGCCTCCCGGTCTAACTGTAAGAGAAGTGAGACTATGGAACTCTCTGCCTGAGGGCTCCCACACACTTGCGTTATTTTAACGCTGCGATATCGCTGCGTTTTTTTCACAGGGTGCGGGAATTTTCCACAATGAATCTGCAGCATTTTTGAAGAACGCTGTGAATTCCGGCCGGAAAAGATGCGCATTTCGGCCAGCCGATTTTATGTGTGCCCAGAAAAGATCTGACTTGTTCTATCTTTTGCGGGAATACCCATGGTCATCCCGTATGAGAGCTACCGCAGCCCGTCTGTCTGAGTCTGTATGAAAATGGGAGATGCAGCCGCAACTTGGTCATGGCTGCCTTTCGTTCACATGATTTTCAGCTGCGATGTGGGTGGACGAAAATCGCAGTGCCCGAGTGAAAGAGCCATTATACTTAGAAAACCCAGTTTATTTCACCAAATATCTACTGTGAGGGGTTAATTCACGTTTATGCCTTATTGACTACAGCGACTCCATTTTGTATTCTTTGCCTTTGCTAAATACATGTGTAAGGGGTTAATTCTAGACTTTCTTCCCCTTTTAATAAAAATAAGAAAGTACATTTAATTTCTTCTTCTTACAAGCTCACTCCTTATCTGTTCTGTTCCTGCTATACGACCCTGAACTTTTACTAACCATCCTCCCATATATGTTATCCTGTTTTCTTGTTCATGTTCCGAGAAGTGTGTCCAAGGACGTTATGTTTTGATACAGTTGTCTCCGGACATTGATGTAAGAAATGTCTTTGAAAGATATATTGTTCAATTAAAAATCTGCAGATGTTATGTAGCCTTGAGCATGCCTGGGGCATGCGCAGTAATCAAATCATACGTCAGCAAACTTTTTCCTATAACTTCTGTAATACCCTGAATAAACGCACTTCACTCTGACAACTCATCCAGCATGTGGTTGTCCATTTGTGTCGTCTATGGGTACCCATATCTAAGAGGCTAATCTGGAGGCAGACAGCATCCGCTCTACGGTCAAGACTTGATTGACCCCCCACATTACTTGGCGCAACCAACGAGGGCCAGAATTTAACTCCTTACCTGCAGCCAATATCTGACAACCCTGCCTGCCGACCATCCGGACTAGGGGACACGGGACCTCAGATCTACAAAACACCGGTGTAAGGTAAGCCATTGACTTATCACTCAAAGATCTGAGCCCCCCTGTCTCCAAAAGCCACGTGTCGACAGAAAGGTTTGTTGCTGCATGTTTATAGGATACTTCTGCCTGTGTAACTTACGGTGTTCTTAGTAACCGTGTTAGACGGAAAAGAACCCACATGTGTATATTGCCATGCTGTCTGCTGGAACCATTGAATTGATAACTTTCTGTTGTACTCTGACTGCCGCACTCATTTTCCTAGCTGTCATTTGTTATAAGATCACAGAGGCCGCGTATAAAGGTGAGAGGTGGTTTCCTCTCTCTCCATAAAAAGTCTACTAGTAAACATCCGTACCCTGCCAGCCGTAGGCTTGGCAGAAGGGACTGTGTCCTGATCTACCCGAAGGACTGAGGTAGAGACAGCGGACACCAAGTCCATAATACTAATAAGTGAATATTAAATATTCATACCCTGCCAGCCGTAGGCTTGGCAGAAGGGACTGTCCTGATCTACCCGAAGGACTGAGGTAGAGACAGCGGACATCAAAGTCCATAACACACATTTGTGTCCTGCACATAGTACACATTTGTGTCCTGCCAGCCGCGACCTGGCAGAAGGGACTTAAAAGGTCATCGCGACCGCCAGATTTACCCAGAGGACGTTTTGTACATCCTCACTACTCCGTGATTGGGTAAATCAAAAATGGCAAGTCCAATTATTAGTATGGGGTCTCAGTTCTTGACCCCTATTGAGATAATTAGGGAGAGAGAGGGGGAGGACAGTTATAAACAAGCCCGTAAAGTTTACCAGCTGATAGGGCTTAAAAAGGCAGGAACTTTCAACTATGAGTTCTGGCGGCAGTACGGAATAAAACACAAGAAAGCTATCAAAGACGCCGGTCTAGATAAAGGAGTAGAGGCCATAATCAAATATAGTAGAAAGGCAAATGTAGAACGGTGGGATTGTGAGCCGTGGTTTGAGGGCATAACTTGTGTATGCACCCCCGGTGCGTGATCCGACCAGAATGCACCCGATTTCACAAACCGCAAGCAGCTCTGAGATTCTTTCTGAGTATCAGAGTTGTACCGCTGCAACTCCACCACAAGAGCCCCAAAGAGAAAAAAAACCTTATTGGCATTGTCCCAGATGCGGACAACGACACCCTTTACGAACAAACAGCTTTAACTATGTGTAAACAGGAAAAGAATGAAACCGTTGAATGCTATTTTGGCAAATAAAATAAAAGCATGCACCCCTGATTGGCGACAAGCCAAGCCCAGAGACTTGTATAAAAAGGCAGTAGGGTTTGCTATGGATGAGAAGCGCCCTGCAGTGGCGGTCAAATACTATAGCAACCAGGGGGGGGAGGTGCAGCCCCAAGACAAATCCAAAAACAAAACACGCAAGTGTTACAACTGCGGCAAGGTAGGCCACCTGGCCAAGCATTGCCACTGTCCCAAGAAACCTTGTAACCAGGAGACAGATCAGGGCGCCACTCCCAGCAACAACGCCGCGTCGCCCGAATCCGTCCCAATGAAGTCCCGGCGATCCAGCCCCAGTATCCCTACCGTGGAAACAGAGGATAGAGGCACTCAGACTCTCGAGCCTGTTTCCATATGAAGTGAGGAAGTGCCCTTCCTTATAGATACTGGGGCTACAAATCCTGTCTCAAAAATTCATGTGAAATAGTAGAAATGTTTAAGGCAAAGAGTATGCCTATATGGAAAAGCAAGTTAGAGAAATAACAAAGGACAGACAAAGCAAGTTAGAAGTTTGGGAATCTTGAGAACCACAAAGTCTCAAAGATTCAGAGATAAGCAAAACAAAAAAAACAAAAAAAAAAAAAAAAGTTGGATAAACGTATGTTAATAGAAGGAGTAAGATACGTGTAGATACGGTAGTTATCAGAGAAAGAGAATTCTTTTATAGTTTGTGTCCCTAGGGACATAAAGCAAGTTCATGCAGAATCTGTGAATAATTATGTGTCAAATAACCAATATTGTGTGTCTTCATGTTATGTAATCTAATTTTTTTGTCATACGTTTAGTCTTTTGTCCTTTTTTTGTGTGAGCGTTTAACTATTCCTCTGCCGTCCAGGTTTGATTGGTGTGGTTTGGAGCCTGGATATTCTGGCTGTTTTCCAAAAATCTTAGTTCTGTTCCAGAGAGATAGAGGAATGCGTGCCTCTAAAGGCCAAAAAGATTAGAGTGGAGAACACTGACCGAGTAACCCTGCTTGCTTGAATAGAATGAAACCCGTAATGAATCCAGTGAATCTTGCTGTTTTTGCTGTTCTTTGTGTAAATGTCAGTTTTGTAACTGGTCGGACGTGTGCATAATTGCTAAATGTGTGTTACAGTTGAATCATACCGTTACGTCCTGTGTGAACTCTTACTAATATTTGAATGAGACTTGACCGCATGAACGGATGAGAATTAATGACCCGTGTTCAGACTGTAATGTATGCATAATGTGTGTGATGTAGGCGCTGTGTGCTGATAATTTGGCAGCCTGCCAACAAGTCATAATTATACTGTTTCTGAGAATGCTCTATAGAAGAAACGTACGGACGGCCAAACCTGTACTTACACCTGCTGCCAAATTCCGCACCTTTCTGGGCCTTGTTTTCATACTGCCCCCATTGGTCCACTTTGTTTTCGCTCTTATACAACTACTTATTCTTTTCTCTCACCCTTTTATACTTCATCCGTTCTTTTCTGTACTGAATTTTCTGACCAGGTGACAGTATCGACACAAAAGCACAGGGGACGACCACGGCCACCTGGATGCTACTCAGAATCCAGTGGCTCGAGGAGCTCCCTCATGTGTTTGTGCGGTGGCAGCAGTACAGGCAATGGTTAACAAATCTTCGGAGTTGGTCTTGAACCAACTCCCCCTAGTGGTCCTCACCCCCCCATGACACCCGGAGCATATACACGCAAGTGCAACCCAAGCACTTATTTCTGGCCCATCAAATCCAGCTACAATGTGCTCTTATCATTCTTCTACTACTTTGAACTCGGTTACCCTTCCAATTAAGTACCCTAGTTCAAAAGGGGGGGAGAGAAGATATAGGTGATCTAGGTATTGCAGGTCAGCTATTTTTAAAGCTATTTTTTTTAATTTTTAATTTTTTTCTTTTTCCTTTTTACAACAAGGTTATGATCTATTTGAAATAGAATACCAGCCTGATTGTCTAGCGATAATCGGTGCAAGGGGCTTCAGAAGTGCCAATTCAGCTGGCAGAAACTGAACCGCTTGAGGTAATGTTTAAAGGGTCACGATACCTCACTCGCTTCCTTATGCTGGAAGGTCCTGAAAGCATATTGAGAATTGCGTGATGGGACCCTTGGGAGGTTGTATCAAACTTCACCTGTCCGGTGAGGCTTGTATACACCCCGGGTCTGAAAGTCACCCGACCTTCTGTCGGATGGCAGCAGACCAAGCGACACCTCTACCCGTCCTCACTTTTACGTACGCAGAGGAACAAGCTCTTAGCCCCCTTGGTCCGTCAGTACCCCCTGGCACATGTCCAGGAAGATGCAATTGTAGACACTGTCTCTTCTTTATGTCAACTGAAAGTTTTTGTTAATAATGTATATTCTGAGTTGTTTTTGTAGATGGTACCAGGGTAATTGATGACTCCACGCTGGATATGCAGTGATCACGCAACAAGATGTCCTAAAAGCAGAATGCCTCCGCATGTCCCAGGACAGGAAGCGGAGTTACAGGCCCTCGCTGAGGCATGTGGAGTGGTAAAAGGTAAGACGGCAAACATTTACACTGACTCCCAGTATGCATTTGGCATAGCTCATGACTACGGCCTAACATGGAAGGCCAGACAGCTTGTTAAGAATGGTGCAGCGGTGACAAAGTGGAAAGCTCACACCAATTCCTACAGCAGAGAAACAAGAGGCAACGCCATCACAGGCCACACAGCAAAGGCAGCGGCCCTTAAGCCGTGGAAGAAAAGAAGAAAAGAAGAATTTAACAATAATTTTGGACTTTCAATATGAACTTGGACTTTGAATTACTTTGATACAAACATTGGACTTTGATATGCTAAAAGACTTTACAGTTACAAGCAGCAGAAATGGGACGGTGGATGGCGAACAGTCAACAGAACTTGCCCACCAAGGTCCCTGTGCCCCATGATGGCCCAGCAAATGCACAGAAAGACACACCTACCGGGGGTCCAGAAGTCCGCCTTGAGGTCGTGTCCTCTGGCCTGCTCCGTCGCCTCCGGTGCCGTCCGGCATGACGTGCCCACAAGGGTCTTTCTGACTTTATTCCTGACAATGTTGCCTCCTGTGGCTAGAAACGCACTGACGCCGAAATCTGCGATCTGCACGGAGCCGTCTTCACCCAGAAGGATGTTTCCAGCCTTAACATCCCTGAGGATCTGGCCGTTCTTATGCAGGTACTCCAGGCCTTCTAGCACCTCCTTCAGCATGGTGGCGATGCTTGCCTCATCCAGCACTCCGTTCCAAGCAGCAATGAGATCGACGCTTGAACACGGACGGGTGGCTCCTGGGTTTCCTGTAGTTGCTGCATCATTACTTGTCCAATTTTGCATGACCTTTGCCGTAAGCAACAGGGCAGAAGTAAATTTGCCACATAACACTTGCCTAGACCACTCTACCCATTTCAGGGATTGCAATTTGACTACACTCAGCTCCCACTTATTGGGAAGTATGACCACGTGCTTGTTGTTGTTGATGTCTTTCCAGGTTGGAGACCTACCCTGTTATCAAGGTAAATAAGCAGGTAATCGTACAGGAGCTGATGAATGAGGTAATCCGCAGATACGAGGTACCGGAAGTGATTGACTCAAACAAAGGTACACACTTCACACCTGCAGAGTTTAGACAAAGTTAACAGACTAAACGCTTAAGTTAAAGAAAGTGTTGTTTGGCTTTATGCCAAGATTGGGGTTGTATCATCCACAAGCCCTGCAGCAGGGCTATGACATAGTAGCCGGATATGTAAAGCGCCTGTGTGACCAACTAATGGTAACCCAGAATCTAGTCTTTTTCTCCCATTCCAGGCCCAGACAACCTAGAGGGATCTCATTCCCTACTACCTGGAGATTGGGTGGTCGTAAAGAGACGTGTCCGGAAATCCCTAGGGCCCAGAGTCAAAGGGCCCTGTCAAGTCCTGCTGACCACACCTACTTTAGTAAAGTTGAAAGAACTGTTGTTTGTTTTAGGACTAATGGACTTTTCACGCCCTACCTTTGTTCCCCCCATGAGAAGGAAAATGAAGGACATTTTGTTTATTGATGGACTTTTGGACTCTTCACTCCATGCTTCGCCCTTGTGAGAGGGTGCAAGGGGACAATGCCCAAAACCACCTTGTTAGGCACCACCAAGTACTGTTGGACTTGTACACACACCTAGTGCCACTGGTTTTCCTTTCTTGGCTGTTCCTGTTCCGTCAAAAGAACTGTTTGCATGGACAAATGAAAACTCAGAAACCAGAGATAGCTGGTGGGGTAACACATTTAGTGCTTTGAACCCTGCCAATTGGTTTTCTGGTTTAGGAGGTTGGTTTATGGGGATCCTACAAAGTATATTACAAGTTGTGATGATTTTATTATGCATTTATAGAGCAATTAAGGTTATAATTTCATGTATTTCTAAATGTACTGAAAAAAGCTTTCTCTTCGCCGATATGAATCACGTGTTTATGGACTAGGAGTCATACTTGTCTTGACCCCATGTCCAAAACGGGGGAATGTGAGGGGTTAATTCACGTTTATGCCTTATTGACTACAGCGACTCCATTTTGTATTCTTTGCCTTTGCTAAATACATGTGTAAGGGGTTAATTCTAGACTTTCTTCCCCTTTTAATAAAAATAAGAAAGTACATTTAATTTCTTCTTCTTACAAGCTCACTCCTTATCTGTTCTGTTCCTGCTATACGACCCTGAACTTTTACTAACCATCCTCCCATATATGTTATCCTGTTTTCTTGTTCATGTTCCGAGAAGTGTGTCCAAGGACGTTATGTTTTGATACAGTTGTCTCCGGACATTGATGTAAGAAATGTCTTTGAAAGATATATTGTTCAATTAAAAATCTGCAGATGTTATGTAGCCTTGAGCATGCCTGGGGCATGCGCAGTAATCAAATCATACGTCAGCAAACTTTTTCCTATAACTTCTGTAATACCCTGAATAAACGCACTTCACTCTGACAACTCATCCAGCATGTGGTTGTCCATTTGTGTCGTCTATGGGTACCCATATCTAAGAGGCTAATCTGGAGGCAGACAGCATCCGCTCTACGGTCAAGACTTGATTGACCCCCCACACTACCATGAGCAAACATCTTGAAAATCAGAGATGTGATGCCTGCTCATGGTACCCCAGCTAGCACTAATGGGACCACCATGGCTGTCATAGCATTGACAAACGAAACGGTCAAAAAAATCATACTTGTGCTGTGATACCCCACAGAGGCAGAGGGGTATCACAGTACAAGCAGGCAAATCGGCTTTTCCAGTCTTTTGGAAAGCTGGGTATAAAATATCATATCTGCATCACTCTGCCTGGACTACTTGGCGAGGGAGACCTCTCAGGAGAAAGGACTGGCACATGTTGGCACGGGTCCATCAGTGATCGGCTCCCAAGAGGATGCCCGAGAGCATGAACTATTTGCAAGTGCTCATCATTGCGCTTCTAGAAAAACTTACCATTCAGGAGTCTGGGAAAGCTGTGTGAACGTCTCTAGGATGTTACGTCATTGTGGGCAATTCACCGTGCCTTACCTGGATCAGATGTAATATTTTTTTTCAACTTTATAGAAGAATGTGAGTTTATAGGAAAATCATTGAACCAGTAAGTTCGCTGTCACACGGCCGCAAGCGAACGAAATGCGTGGGCGAAATTCGTTTATGTGAATGAACCCATTGAAATAAATTGGTTTTACTTGATGTGCAAAACACTATGCAAATATGCTAATCTGACACCGGCCTAAGGCTGGTGTCACACGAGTGTAAATGTACTATTTACGCATTACGTGTTTGCGCACGCATGCGTGTGTTTTACTGTGCAAATCGTGTAAATTTGCATGCGCAAAAAAACACGCAAGCGCGCTCCCTTTCCTTAAAATAGGCGGGTTAGTTAACTAGTCCAATATGTACAAAAGCGCAGGAAAATTTGCGCAAATGAAACATACACCCAAAATACGCTTAAGTGAACTAATCCATATTCACTTCGTATGTTGCGCAAATACGCTCGCGTGACCCAGTCCTTAACCCGAAGCATTCAGTTGCTATATCAACATAGACATTTCTGTTTGCCACCCGATGCTGAACCGGGGTAGCCCTGAGTCACTGACTTCTCCCTCGGATCATGCTGCTCCTCTCAGCCAATCATCTGCCGCGGTGTCTCCTAACAAATTTAAATATTTAGCGTCACTTGTCCTATGTCCAGGAACTCTCATCCTGTTTAGCATTAACCCTTACACCTCCGCAGTCACCTGTGCAGACCACAGTCAGGACTAGCTCTGCAAGAATGTCCCAGCCCATTGTCTCTCCCTCTCTATCTGGGGTATATATGTATCCAGCTCTCCTGGCTGAGATGTAAAATCTATTATTTTAGTCATTTTGTTAATGAAAATGCGGTCCATTCAGACGTGAGGTGTGCGGCGGTGGGTGTACCCAGCCAATGAGCGGAATGTGTGGGTGTTGCTAGGAGATAGGGTGATGTGATGACTCCAATGTGGGCTGGCTTTGCTACAGAAATGATGCCAGCAGTGATGCAACGCCAGCCTCTCACCACCGAGGCTTATTCCAGGTCATTCACCTCATCGGTGTCGCTGCCTCGTAGGGTTACTGCAGTTCACATTTACTAAAAAGTTGGATTGCTGGTCATATTACACAATATCAGATGATTGTGTGGCGTTTGCTTCTAAAGTACATCTACGGAGTGGCATTAGTACTGCCAGGAGAGAAGGGCATACAGTGTGGCATTGTGCAGTAGAATGAACCGTTATCTCGTTAGTGGCCGGCTCGCAGCACGGTTGAGGCATTGCATATTAATATGCCCCCCTTCATTTATGATGGGGTAATAGGTCTACTGCACAGTTTTTACACATAAGCCCCTTTTGCTACATTTCTGCCACATAATAGGTTTTTCTGCTACGCATACATTAAACAAGCAAGGAGATCATTTCCATCCGCTGCACTTTTTTGTTGTTAAATGGTGATTGTACGGGTTATTAGCAATTTCTCTGTAAAACAAACAAAAAATAAATAAATAGAGTATCGGCGCATTATATGTCTGTGTAGATAAGCAGCTCAGGGGATATCTCACAGAATGAATCACCGGGGCTAAAACTGCTGGATGTATGCTTTTTAGTATTTTTAAATACTGGAAGATATACCTGAGAGTAATAAACCTCCTCCCAGATTGGAGGTGAGAGAAGTACAGAAATTAAAGGGGCGTTGATTTCAATGACAGCCATGCCTGCAGTTACAAGCGCCGGCCACTACACAGAGGTCGGCGCTGAGGGTTTCGCTCCGACCTCTGTATTTGTGGCGCTGACAGCATGTGCCCACTCAGCTGATAGGACCCCGGCCGATCAATTATTGATGACTAGAGATGAGCGAGCACCGAAATGCTTGGGTGCTCGTTGCTCGAGTCGAGCTTTCCGCAATGCTCGAGAGTTCGTTTCAAGTAACGAACCCCATTGAAGTCAATGGGCGACTCAAGCATTTTTGTATATGACCGATGCTCGCTAAGGTTTTCATTGGTGCAAATCTGCAAAACCTACGAAAGTGATGGAAACGACACAGAAACAGATAGGGCAGGCGAGGGGCAACATGCAGGCCTGCATCTCAGGTTCCCAGGTCCCACTATTAAGCCACAATAGTGGCAAGAGTGCCCCCCCCCCCCCCAACAATTTTTACTTCGGACAAACCCTCATTAGCAAGGCATACCTTAGCTAAGCACCACACTACCTCCAACCAAGCACAATCACTGCCTGCGGGACCCACCACTGCCTCTTCTCCTGTGTTACATGCTGCCCAACCCCCCGCATGACCCCGTGTCCAATGAGGACTTCATGTGTCCACACACTACTCAATCTGTTTGGGTGTCGGATACCTCATCGACAACGCAAGAGGTTAACCATCTGCACTCTGCACCCTACCCAAGTCTATCAGTGTTTTGGGGACAGACAGGTAAAACACCTCAATGGGAAGTCTGTGTGCACCCACAGCATGGGTGGCTAGCAGGAACCCACAAACAGTACATAAAAAAATCCCATTGCAGTGCCCCGGATAGCTGAGGTTACCTGAGAGGAAATACATGTTGGCTGCGGCCCACAGTCCATGCCCTAGACATTCGTGTTTTTTTTTAAAAGTGCCAGGCAGGTACAACTCCGCTATGGCAAGTCTGTGTGCACCCACAGCATGGGTGGCTAGCAGGAACACACAGAAATCCCATTGCCAGTGCCCTGGATAACTGTGGTAACGTGAGAGAAAATACATGTTGGCCTCGGCCCACAATCCATGCCCTAGTCAGTTGGGGGTTTTCTCTGGGCCAGATAGGTAGAACACCGCAATGGGAAGACTTAGTGCACCCATAGTATACACAGACCCCAGTAACAGTTATGTTGCAGAAGTCTAGGGAGACCCCATTAACATTTCATTAGCGGAAGTATAGGCAGACCCCTCTAACATTTATGTAGCAGCAGTATTGGCAGACCCCTGTAACATTTGTGTAGCAGCAGTATATGCAGACCCCTGTAACATTTCAGTAGCAGCAGTACAGGCAGAGCCCAGTATTTGTAACATTTCAGTAGTAACAGTATAGACAGACCCCAGTAACATTTCTGTAGTAACAGTATAGGCAGACCACAGTAACATTTATGTAGCAGTATAGGCAGACCCCTGTAACATTTCTGTAGCAGCAGTATAAGCAGACTCCTGTAACATTTTTGTTGCAGAAGCATAGGCAGACCACTGTAACATGTCTGTAGTAGAAGTATAGGCAGACCCCAGTAACATTTCTGTAGCAGCAGTATAGGCAGACCCCCTGTAACATTTATGTAGCAGAAGTATAGGCAGACCCCAGTACCATTTTTGTAGCAGAAGTATATGCAGACCCCCTGTAACATTTACGTGGCAGAAGTATAGGCAGACCCCAGTAACATTCTTGTAGCAGAAGTATAGGCAGACCCCTTTAACATTTATGTGGCAGAAGTATAGGCAGACCCCAGTAATAGTTATGTAGCACCAGTATCGGCAGACCCCAGTAAAATTTCTGTAGTAATAGTATAGGCCAACCTCTGAAACATTGGGATACCATGAGCTTAGGCAAAGGCCGGAAATATTAGTTGGATAAGAGTGTAGGGCCCCAAAAATTAGTGTACCAAGAGTACAAGTGTACCTCTGAAAAATTTATCAACCGAGAGGGCAGGTGAAACCCATAAACATTTTTTTAAAGATACAGCTCACTGTTGCTTAATTTGTAACAGAGCCTGGAGGCAGCCCTGTTGAAAAAATTGGTTCATGTTACAGTCTCAATACTTTTGAAACTTAGAAAAATTGTAAAAACATTGGTAGATGTAGATGAGCCTTTTGGGCCGCAGAAAAATTGGCCGTTCAGCACGATGACATGTTGTTTCTGCAGGAGGAGTAGCAGGAGGAGGACTAATGTCAGAGACAGATTGACAAAGCTAAATGCCCCGTTTTACTGATGATAGAGAAGAGTGCTTTTATCTGTGGTTGCAGCGAAAAGAATCTTTAGGTTCCGCTGCTCTCCGCCGGTCGAGAAGAGAAGTCTGGGGAAGTCCAGGCTTTGTTCATCTTTATAAGTGTAAGCATGTCGGCACTGGCAGTTGACAGGCGGGTATGCTTGTCTGTGATGATTCCCCCAGCTGAACTAAACACCCTCTCTGACAAGACGCTAGCGGCAGGGCAAGCTAGCACCCCCAGGCCATACAGTGCAAGTTCGTACCACGTGTCCAGCTTTGACACCCAATAGTTGTATGGAGCAGAGGCATCACGGAGGACGGTGGTACGATCGGCTACGTACTCCCTCACCATCTTTTTACAGTGCTCCCTCCGACTCAGCCTTGACTGGGGAGTGGTGACGCAGTCTTGCTGGGGAGCCATAAAGCTGGCAAAGGCCTAGGAGAGTGTTCCCCTGCCTGCGCTGAACATGCTGCCTGATCTCCGCGCTTCCCCTGCTACTTGGCCCTCGGAACTGCGCCTTCTGCCGCTAGCGCTGTCAGATGGGAAGTTTACCATCAGTTTGTCAACCAGGGCCTTGTGGTATTGCATCACTCTCGAACACCTTTCCCCTTCGGGAATGAGAGTGGAAAGGTTCTCCTTATACCGGGTCTCGAGAAGGGTGTACATCCAGTAATCTGTAGTGGCCAGAATGCGTCTAACGCAAGAGTCACGAGAAAGGCAGCCTAACATGAAGTCAGCGATGTGTGCCAGAGTACCACTATGCAACACATCGCTGTCAGTACTAGGAAGATCACTTTCCGGATCCTCCTCCTCCTCGTCCACAGGCCATACACGCTGAACAGATGGGAGGCAAGCAGCATGGGTACCCTCAGCAGTGGGCCCAGCTGTCTCTTCCCCCTCCTCCTCTTGCTTCTCCCCCTCCTCCTGCTCCTCCTCCTCCCGACCCAAAACGCGCTGAGATATAGATATGAGGGTGCTCTGACTATCAATCGACATACTCTCTTTCCCCGTCTCCTGTTTGAACGCAAAGCGTCAGCCTTTATGCTTTGCAGTGAACTTCTCAGCAGGCATAGCAGAGGAACGGTGACGCTGATGATTGCAGCATCGCCGCTCACCATCTGGGTAGACTTCTCAAAGTTTCCGAGGACCTGGCAGATGTCTGCCATCCAGGCCCACTCCTCGGTAAAGAATTGGGGAGGCTGACTCCCACTATGCCGCCCATGTTGGAGTTGGTATTCCACTATTGCACTACGCTGCTCATACAGCCTGGCCAACATGTGGAGCGTAGAATTCCACCGTGTGGGCACGTCGCACAGCAGCCGGTGCTCTGGCAGATGAAACCGATGTTGCAGGGTCCGCAGGGTGGCAGCGTCCGTGCTGGACTTGCGGAAATGTGCGCAGACGCGGCGCACCTTGCCGAGCAGGTCTGACAAGTGCGGGTAGTTTTTCAAAAACCGCTGAACCACCAGATTGAAGACGTGGGCCAGGCATGGCACGTGTGTGAGGCTGCCGAGCCACCACCAGGTTACGGCCGTTGTCACACACGACCATGCCTGGTTGGAGGCTCAGTGGCGAAAGCCAGAGGTCGGTCTGCTCAGTCAGACCCTGCAACAGCTCGGGGGCCGTGTGCCTCTTGTCACCTAGGCTGAGTAGTTTCAGCACGGCCTGCTGACACTTGCCCACCGCTGGGCTGCCGCGCCACACCGACTGCTGGCGACGTGCTGCTCACATTTCTTAATTGAGAGGTAGAGGTTGCATAGGAGGAGGAGGGGGAGGGTTTAGAGGAGGTGGCATAGACCGTCGCAGATACCAGAACCGATGAAGTACCCGCAATTCTGGGTGTGGGTAGGACGTGTGCGGTCCCAGGCTCTGACTCGGTCCCAGCCTCCACCAAATTCACCCAATGTGCCGTCAGGGAGATATAGTGGCCCTGCCCGCCAGTACTTGTCCATGTGTCCGTGGTCCATGTGTCCGTGGTGAGGGCACGATTGATGTTGCGGGAGACGTGCTGGTGTAGGGCTGGGACGGCACACCGTGAAAAATAGTGGCGACTGGGGACCGAGTAGCGTGGGACCGCCGCCGCCATCATGTTTTTGAAAGCCTCCGTTTCCACAAGCCTGTACAGCAGCATCTCCAGGCTAATCAATTTGGCAATGTGCACGTTCAAAGCTTGAGCGGCGTATTTGCGCTTGCGCTAGTGACAGCTGGATGCTGCACTGAGAGACGTTGCTGGATGGGGCCGAGGACAGCGGAGGTGAGGGTGTAGGTGCAGGCTGGGAGGCGCTCGTGTCTGTGTCCTGAGAGGGGGGTTGGATCTGAGTGGCAGGTTGGGGCACAGGGGGGGAGGCAGTGGTGCGACCCGGAGGCGGTGAACGGCCTTCGTCCCACCTTGTGGGGTGCTTGGCCATCATATGCCTGCGCATGCTGGTGGTGGTGAGGCTGGTAGTGGTGGCTCCCCGGCTGATCTTGGCGCGACACAGGTTGCACACCACTGTTCGTCGGTCGTCCGCGCTCTCACTGAAAAACATCCACACCTTTGAAGACCTAGGCATCTGCAGGGTGGCTTGGCGTGAGGGGGTGCTTTGGGAAACATTTGGGGGGGGGGTCTTCGCTCTGGCCCTGCCTCTACCCCTGGCCACCCCACTGCCTCTTCCAACCTGTCCTGCTGCTGCACTTGCCTCCCCCTCTGAAGACCTCTCCTCAGTTGGCTTAGCGAACCAGGTGTGGTCAGTCACCTCATCGTCCAGCGGCTCTTCCTCCGAATCCTCTGTGCGCTCCTCCCTCGGACTTACTGCCCTTACTACTACCTCACAGATAGACAACTGTGTCTCATCATCATCGACCTCCTCACCCACTAAAAGCTCTTGAGACAGTTGCCGGAAGTCCCCTGCCTCATCACCCGGACCCCGGGAACTTTCCAAAGGTTGGGCATCGGTCACGACAAACTCCTCAGGTGGGAGAGGAACCATTTTTTCCCAATCAAGGCAGGGGCCCGAGAACAGTTCCTAGGAGTCTGTCTGCTCATCAGAATGTGTCATTTTCATGGAGTGAGGAGGCTGGGAGAAAGGAGGAGCAGCAGCGAGAGTTGCAGCAGTGGACTGCGTAGAAGACTGGGTGGTCGATACATTGCTGGATGCATTTTCTGCCATTTACGACAGGACCTGCTCACACTGCTCATTTTGTAATAAAGGTCTACCACGTGGACCCAAAAATTGTGATATGAAGCTGGGGACCCCAGAAACTTGCCTCTCTCCTAATCCCGCATCAGCCGGCTGCGATTCACCTGGACCAGGAACTCGGCCTGTGCCCACACCCTCACTTGGACCTCTGCGTCCTCGTCCGCGTCCACGGCCACCTCCTCTAGGCCTACCCTACCCCTCAGCATGGTGTATTACAAATAGAGCAGACACAGAGCGGTCTGAATAATTATGCAATTAGTGGCGTGCAGTTGGAGGCTGACAGCGGTTATGTTACATACACTGCAGTCCGTAAAAAATTATACGCTGGGCTGCAAAAAGGCCTAGCTGGCTAATAGTGAGCCACTACAACTCCCAGTAGCCACGCAGTAAAATGCACACAGTCACAGGTAGCCCTAAGAAGGAGTTTTTTTTCAGATTTTTTTGAAAGAGCCAACAGCCTAGATAGCATGTATATGTCTTTCCCTTTATCAGCGGCTGTGGCTGTACGCTGTGTGTGAAGTTGACAGGACGCACAGAGCGGTGTAAAAAATTAGGCAATTATTGGCCTGCACTTGGAGGATCACAGCGGTTATGTAACGCACACTGCAGGCCGAAAAAATTATACGCTAGGCTGCAAAAAGGCCTAGCTGGCTAATAGTGAGCCACTACAACTCCCAGCAGCCACGCAGTAAAATGCACACGATCACAGGTAGCCCAAAGAAGGACCGTTAGGGTACTTGTTGACAGGATTCTACACTAGCACTGTCCCTGCCTCACCAGTACTGCCCCTATACTCTGTATAATTGACTGCAGACTGAGAACGCAATAGTCTGCCCAGCCCAAGATGAAAAAAAAAAATTGGTGCAAAACTGCTCCCAGCAGCCACAACAGTAATGCACACAGTCAGATGTGGCCCTAAAAAGGACCGTTGGGGTTCTTGAAGACGCAAACAGTAGCCTAGCACTCTCCCTATAGCAGGAACAGCACTCTCCCTAATCTCTGCCAGCGTGTGTGTGAGGCGAGCCGCGGGCGGGACTGCTTTAAATACTCGGCAGTCACTTGATCTCACCAGCCACTCACTGCAGGGGGGTGGGATAGGGCTGGAGCGTCACAGGAGGAAGTGGTAATGTCTTCCCTGCATATCTATTGGCCAGAAAATGGCGCAAAACATGCAGGGAAGAAAATGGAATTGACTCGAGTACCGAGTGGTGCTCGTCTCGAGTAACAAGCATCTTGAGTTCCCTAATACTTGAGCGAGCATCAAGCTCGGACGAGTACGTTCGCTTATCTCTATTGATGACCTATCCTGATGATAGATCCTCAGTAGTATTTCACTGGAAAACACCCTTAAATGTAGGCTTTAAAAAAAAGACGCCCTCTGCAGTTCTGGAAGGGAACTGCCTGACCAAAGTTCTCAGCTCCTCTCAGTGACGGTGCACCCCTATTCAAGGTTCATTATTTTGGAGGTTTAGCTATAAAAGTAGGATCATACATCTCTGCAAAAAATCTTACATTTCTCACAGACAAACCTGGGTGTAAGAGCCCCAGTTCAACTCCCATATCACCCCACAAACTTAGGAAGAACGCAATCTCACAGAAAAATGGCTTTCTTTTAAAACATAACCTTTTTTAATTTTTTAAAAACTATTAAACCCTAACAGACCCTATATACTAATCTCAGATTAGTGGTTTCCAAACTTTTTCAGCCATGGAACCCCTTTTGAAGCAAAAGTTTCTTGTGGAGCCCCAAAGTGTTGTCAGGGGAGGGGTTAAGGGCGTGGCTTATCACAACATATAATTTTTACCTCCTTAATTATAAAAAGGACAGGGCTATTTAAAAAGAAAACAGGGAGTAACGCTGAAGCACTGGATGGGCTATTGCTATACGTTATATTTAAATTAACATGCTGCAGAATTAAATCCCGCACCACATGTCAGTATCCTCACGGGTTTTGTGTAAATTTTTTCCACGTCCGCAAATCCCATCCACTTTGATGCTACAGCTACTGTAAATTCTGCAGCAAATCCACGCCGCGTAGTAATAGTGACCCCCTATATTGGTGGTCCCAGTAGTAATAGCGACCCCCACAGTGGCCCAAGATGTAATAGTGACCCCCTATATTGGTGGCCTCAGTAGTAATAGTGACCCCCACAGTGGCCCCAGTAGTAATAGCATCCCCCACAGTGGCCTCAATAGTAATAGTGACGCCCACAGTGACCTCAGTAGTAATAGTGACCCCCCCCCACTCGCCCCAGTAATAATAGTGACCCCCCAGTGTCCCCAGTAAAAATAAGAACCCCACAGTAGCCACATTAATAATATTAACCCCACAGTCGGTAGCTCCAGTAATAATAGCCCCCCAACCCATATACTTACCTTCTCCTTGTAGTCAGAGCTGCTCTTCCTCTGCTCAGCGCTGATCCCAGTGCACACTGATAGCAGGGTGGGCGCCCGGAACGCTTCCTCCCGGAGTTCTCTTCTGCGGAACTGAGGAGGAGAGGACTCAGGGGAGGAGGATCCCGGGTGCACACTCACATCAGAGTGTGGCACCCCACCGGTAACCACTACAGTGGTGAGCAGCCGTCGACTGCTCACTACGGAGACCCTCAGTCGGAGGCCCTGACTGTCACTCGGGGCTCCACGGAGCACAGTTTGGGAACTGCTGCCTTAGATAGTTTACAGAGCACCCGCCCTGAAAAGGGTGACCTTGTCCAGAACCTAACCCTAACTTCCCCTATTACACCCTATATAAGGTGGGGGGGGGACAAGGCTATATATGGGATTTAGTTAGCACCAATTAAATATAATACCTATAGAGGAGCACGCCTTATATTACAGTTAAAAACAAAAACACCAAGTAGCTCTACTATATATAGGTTATCTCGATTGATTGAAAACCTACACGTTTCACCTTTCAATTTCAATGGCTCATCAGAACTCAGAAACCCCCTCCAGACATGCTGTTTTACTCCTGATCTGTGTCTTTACCATAAACAAGGAAGGATGTGCTTATATGTGGAACTAGCACCTCCATAATTAGGGAGGTGAGCTTTTCAGGGATTTTTGTGATAATTAAGATTTGCTGGGAATAGACTATTGCTCCAACCGTGAACTCATCTTTGTGTGATATATCCATTATAGGTATTGATTATTTGGCATTGCAGTGGGTACATCATTATGTGTTTCTTTAGTATTTGGAATAGCTAACACATATAAATACTCCCTGAAATATATTACTATTTTTATTGCCATGACACAGAGTTGCTGAGTTCCCTGTTGAGCCTTTGGAATTGAAAGGCATAGGATTTTAAATCAATTAGGATAACCAATATATAGTAGTCTGATTTGTGTTATTGTTTTGACTATAATATAAGACATGTTACTTCTCTATGGGTACTATATTTAATTGCTGCTAGCCAAATCCTGAATTTAGCATTGCATCCCCCTAAAGTTAGGTTCTGAACAGGGTCGCCTTTTTGGGGAGGGTGCTCTGTAAACTATCCGAGCAGGGGCATACATAAAGGTTCATGGGCCCATATGCAAGAAGTTCCGCCCTCCCTTTAAATGGCTGCTGGCTGTGGTCTGCCTGAAACATTCTGCTGCATCGCTGGGTCAGTGATGCAGTACTAACCGCAAGGGACATTGCTAGAGTTTTATAAGATTATGTACACAAGCCCTGAAAAACAGGCATCACCCCCACCCGCTCTGCCAAAAGAGAAAAAAAGAGGACGTATCTGTTAGAAAACGTATGTAACACACTGGACTGGTACCTTGACGCCACCGGAACTGGTGGGTGTGCACAATGGAAAGGCTGTTTGATAGCCAGGTGATGCCCCCGGTTTGTCATTGGCTGCATGCTGCGCTCCCCTCACAGGTCCGCTGTGCCGGGGGAACTGTCGCTGGGCCGGGGGGGGGCTGCCGCTGTGCCGGGGGAACTGTCGCTGGGCCGGGGGGGGGCTGTCGCTGGGTCGGGGGAACTGTCGCTGGGCCGGGGGGGGGCTGTCGCTGGGCCGGGGGGGGGCTGTCGCTGGGTCGGGGGGTGCTGTCGCTGGGCCGGGGGAACTGTCGCTGGGCCGGGGGAACTGTCGCTGGGCCGGGGGGAACTGTCGCTGCGCCGGGGGGAACTGTCGCTGGGCTGGGGGGGGCTGTCGCTGGGCCAGGGGGGGGGCTGTCGCTGGGCCGGGGGAACTGTCGCTGGGCCGGGGGGGGGCTGTCGCTGGGCCGGGGGAACTGTCGCTGGGCCGGGGGAACTGTCGCTGGGCTGGGGGGAACTGTCGCTGGGCTGGGGGGGGGGCTGTCGCTGGGCCGGGGGGGCTGCGCCGGTTACCTGCTGCCTGGCGGTGGGTGACTGTGTGCCGTGGTCGGCCGCGTTGAATCCAGGGGTCCGGTCGGCGGCTGCGTGGCGTCTGGTTGTCAGGGAGACACAGCTGGTAGCGTCTCGGGAGTGCACACGTCGGGCTACAGCAAGCGAAGGGAAAAGAACCGGCGGCCATCTTTGGGAAACATGATATAAGTTGCTGAAAGACAAGAACTGTGAGTACATACCAGCTTTAAAACTCATTTACACGTGTGCATTGCTATATATGCTTAAGAAGGGGGACTGGGCAATAAAAAAAAATCCACTCCTGCCTCGAGACATCTCCTTTAAGTAGAAGTCAATGTTAGTTGAGGACATTATTTCCATAGGAATTAATGTAAATCCAATTAATTAGTTCTAGATGTTCCAAAAAACACACCAATCCCCATTTAATAGAGAATAACTCTGGTCTTTAATACCAAAAACAATAACAATACTGAATGAATATAAAGCACAACTGTAAAGAATAAATTAACATTGCAGGGACATCATTATAGCAGTACGTATCACTGTGTTATCTATGCTTTGACATAGGACTGCAGGGACATCATTATAGCAGTACATATCACTGTGTTATCTGTGCTTTGACATAGGACTGCAGGAACATCATTAGCAGTCTGCATCACTGAGTTATCTGTGCTTTGACATAGGACTGCAGTATTTATTTGCAAACGTTTCTTTACTGTACTGTACTCATCTGTACAGTACTTACATTTTGCAGTACAGTGGGGATTCAGGAGGCAGGCAGCGTTCAGCCGGCACTTTGGGGATTCAGCTGCTGTACTGTGTCAGGAGGCAGGCAGACACAGCAACGTTTAGCCAGCACTGTGCACTGTGGAGAGGGGAGGGGGAGGAGTAGGCGCGCGCTGATGCAGGAGAAGCAGGAAGTGACCGGCATCAGCTGCGCGCCGGCTCACTGAGCGGCGCCTGGGGTCATGGAGCGGTCGGCGCCCTTATCTGAGGAATGCAACTTTATTTAAGGGACCGCTGCTGCCCTGACACATGGACTTAAGTTGAAAACAGCTTTACTTAAGAGCAATGCTACTCAAGGGTTTACTGTATTGTAGGCACTGAATTGAATGGGAACTTGGCCTGCAGTATCAAGCCTCGCCACTGCAGTAAGGATGGAGCCGTCTGATTCCTGCAGAAATCAGCTCAGTGCACAAGTGTGTCGGCTTGGTGAACAGCTGATTGAGGAAGGTTCTGGGCAGACTCGGCTCTCATTGAAATCAATGCTGTGTGAATGGACGAGAAAAAGCTAATTAAGCTTGGTACTTTGAGCGCATCTTTTCTTCATTCACATGATTAAATATTTGCGATGTTTTCACTCATGCGATGTTGCGAGGAAAAAAAAATCGCAGCATGTCCTATCTTTATGCATTTTGCCTTTTTTTGAAATCTCCCATGTTTCCCTATGGAGCCTCCTTTTTAATCGCATCGCAAAGCACAAACTTGCGATTTTTTTGTGATGCGATGCGTTTTAACATTAGAAGGTCCTATTGACTTTCGCGTGCCAAAATTGCGTGAAAAAACACAAAAGAAAATCACAAGTGGCAGCTATTTTTTGGGGAGAAAAAGCTGTGCTAACGCTCAAAAATCGTTCCCATGAGGAAACAATCTCAGGGATTTTGTACCTGGAAGCTATGGATAAGGCTGGAATAGGAAATCCCAGGTTTCATCTTCCAACAGGACAGGGCAACCCCCCATTTTCACAATCAAGTCAGAAGTGAGCTCAATAGGTGACTCCCAACCAGATGGATAACCTGCGCAGGTCGTGAAGATGGTGAACTTCTTCCTTGGCCTCCACATGCCCCAGACCTTCCATCTAGTGAGTCTACATGCCCCCCTTACCACCCACCATGCATGATCTGTGAGGAGGCATCACAGCAGTCATTGCATCAGTCAATCATGATACGCTACAACATGTATAGGAGGAACCTGACTACGTCTCGAGGTGTGTAGAGTAACAAAGGCGGCTCACATTGAACTTCTCTGATGTGGAAAACATTTTTGATATTGTGCAACAAAACGTTTTCAGTTTCTGTTTCCATTGATATCAAATTTATGTATCTGAATGTCATTAAACATTAGTGAGAGTTTTTCAGATCAGGAAGATCAGAGTTTATAACCTTGTATCCTACGTTACATACAAATACATCATTTATAGCATGAGCCTCAATACAGAATCTGTACCAGGGCACCCTCCTACTATTTACCATTTAAACTACTGCTGTGTTATAGGGAAATGTCAAAGTTTGATTAGTGGGGTCCAAAGTGGCAAGACGCCCACCGATCGCTAGAACAAAGCAGCAGAAGAGCTGGGTGAGAGCTGTGTCTGCTTGCTAGCCGAAGACGGCCTCACTGACTTTCTGTTTCTATCCCAACCAATCAAAAAGACAAACTTCTCACCCATAATGCCTTATATGTAGTCAGTCCTTGGTCATATTGTCCTCACTGATGATTCGTCAGCTCTAGCGGTTTGCAGAATGTAATGGGACGATGATATCCCAGCCAAGGAATACAATCCACTACTTTATTCAAATTACAAATAAAACCATATTATGTGGCATGCAGATCCCAATTCCAACCAGTTTTGAACTCAAAGCATGAACATAAAGAAATACAGAAGTTAAAGGGGTTGTCTCGTGGCAGCAAGTGGGGTTATACACTTCTGTATGGCCATATTAATGCACTTTGTAATATACATCGTGCATTAAATATGAGCCATACAGAAGTTATTCACTTACCTGCTCCGTTGCTAGCGTCCCCGTCTCCATGAATCCGTCTAATTTCGCTGGTTTCTTGCTTTTTTAGACGCGCTTACGCTGTGCGGTCTTCTGCCTGGTGAATGGGGCCGCTCGTGCCGGAGAGCTGGTCACAGCGTCGTCATCGTAGCTCCGCCTCTGTCACGTGGTGCTGATCAGCCAATGAGGTGGCTGTATCGGCAGTGGAACGCGGAAGACAGAAGAAGAAACTCCACGGTGCACCATGGGAAGACCCGCGGTGCACCGTGGGAGAAGACCAGCGGCGCCATCTTTAAAAGAAGAAATGAAGAAGCTGCAGAACGCTGATGCAGGTAAGTGCAATGTGCTTGTTAAAAACTAACACATGCTTTCTTTTTCACAGGGCAGAATGCAGGGGTCCATTTAAAAAAAAAAAAATCGCTTTCGCCGCGAGACAACCCCTTTAACCCATAAAACGCCATCATAATTAGCTTACCATACAATATACATGAGCATCAGATAAAATGATTGCAAAGGTAATACCCCTTAAAAACATGTCAATGTTGATATGGAAGAATAAATGAATATGTAATAACTCTTGCTTCCAATTAATTCCGTTAGATGCTTTAGTATTGCAATGCAAGATCCAGTATGCCTCGCAGGAATACAACTGGGGTTGCAAATCAACTCTTCCTTTGGGCTTAATAACTATAGCTGAGGGAGCATACTCGTCCAAGCTTGATGCTTGTTCTAGCATTAGGGTGTTCGAGATGCTCGTTACTCGAGACGAGCACCACGAGGCACTCAAGTCAATTCCATTTCCTTCCCCGCATGTTTAGCGCCATTTTTTAGCCAATAGACATGCAGGGAAGGCATTACCACTTCCTCCTGTGACGTGCCAGCCCTATCCCACCCCCCAGCAGTGAGTGGCTGGCGAGATCAAGTGACCACCGAGTACTTAAAGCGGTCCCGCCCGCGGCTCGCCTCAGACACACACTGGGAGAGCATAGGGAAAGTGCTGCTGCTTATTCAGGGATAGTGGTAGTGTAGGATCCTGTCCTCAAGAACCCCAACGGGCCTTCTTAGGGCCACATCTGACCGTGTGCATAACTGTGTGGCTGGCTGGGAGCAGTTTTGCACAATTTTTTTTAAAATCTCGGGCTCTGCAGGCTATTACAGCTATAGCGTTCTAAGTCTGCAGTCTGTAATACAGAGTATAGGGAAAGTGCTGCTGAGATAGGGACAGTGGTAGTGTAGGATCCTGTCTAGAGGAACCCCAACAGTCCCTCTTAGGGCTAACTCTGACCATCTGTATTTTACAGGGTGTCTGGTGGGAGTTGTAGTGCATCACTATTGCACAGCAGCCTTCTGTATAATTTTTTTCTGGCTGCAGTTTGCGTTACAATACCGCTCTCAGCGTCAAACTATACGCCAATAATTCGATAATTTTTTACACCGGGCTGTGTCTGCAGTGAACTTAACGCACAGCATAAGGCCACAGCCACTGATAGAGGGAAAGTCATATACACACTATAAAGCCTGTATCCTTTTTCAAAAAGAAAAAAAAACTCCATCGTTGCGCTACCTCTGACCGTCCGAAATTTACAAGGTGTCTGTTGGGAGTTGTAGTGCATCACTATTGCACAGCTAGGCCTGTTTGCAGCCTTCCGTATAATTTTTTTCTGGCTACAGTTAGTGTTACAATACCGCTCTCAGCCTCAAACTGTACGACAATAATTCCATAATTATTTACACCGGTCTGTGTCTGCAGTGAACTTGACACACAGCGTACGGCCACAGCCACTGATAGAGGGAAAGTCATATACACGCTATATAGCTTGTATTCTTTTTCAAAAAGAAAAAAAAACTCCATCGTTGCGCAAGCTCTGACCGTCTGAAATTTACAGGGTGTCTGGTGGGAGTTGTAGTGCATCACTATTGCACAGTTAGGACGGTTTGCAGTCTGGAGTTAGCGTTACAATACCACTGTCAGCGTAAAAGTGTACGTAAATAATTCCATAATTATTTACACCACTCTGTGTCTGCTCTATTCGTAATCCACCATGCTGAGGGGTAGGGGTCGAGGACGTGGACGTGGACACGGGCGAGGACGCAGAGTTCCAAGTGAGGGTGTGGGCACAGGCCGAGTTGCTGGTCCAGGTGAATCACAGCCGGCTGCTGCAGGATTAGGAGAGAGGCAAGTTTCTGGCGTCCCCAGCTTCATATCACAATTTATGGGTCCACGTCGTAGACCTTTATTACAAACAGAGCAGTGTGAGCAGGTCCTGTCGTGGATGGCAGAAAATGCATCCAACAATGTATCGACCACCCAGTCTTCTGCGCAGTCCACTGCTGCAACTCTGAATCCTCTGGCTGCTGCTCCTCCTTTCTACCAGCCTCCTCACTCCATGAAAATGACACATTCTGATGAGCAGGCACTGTTCTTGGTTCCCTGCCTTGATTGGGAAAAAATGGTTCCTCTCTCACCTGAGGAGTTTGTCGTGACCGATGCCCAACCTTTGGAAAGTTCCCGGGTCCGGGTGATGAGGCTGGGGACTTCCGGCAACAGTCTCAAGAGATTTCAGTGGGTGAGGAGGACGATAATGATGAGACACAGTTGTCTATCAGCGAGATAGTAGTAAGGGCAGTAAGTCCGAGGGAGGAGCGCACAGAGGATTAGGAGGAAGAGCAGCTGGACGATGAGGTGACTGACCCTATTTGGTTTGCTAAGCCAACTGAGGACAGGTCTTCAGAGGGGGAGGCAAGTGCAGCAGCAGGACAGGTTGGAAGGCAGTGGGGTGGCCAGAGGTAGAGGCAGGGCCAGAGCGAAGAATCACCCAATTGTTTCCCAAAGCACCCCCTCGTGCCAAGCCACCGTGCAGAGGCCTAGGTGTTCAAGGGTGTGGATGTTTTTCAGTGAGAGCGCGGACGACCGACGAATAGCGGTGTGCAACCTGTGTCGCGCCAAGATCAGCCGGGGAGCCACCACCACTACCAGCCTCACCACCACCAGCATGCGCAGGCATATGATGGCCAAGCACCCCACAAGGTGGGACGAAGGCCGTTCACCGCCTCCGGGTCGCACCACTGCCTCTTCCCTTGTGCCCCAACCTGCCACTCAGATCCAACCCCCCTCTCAGGACGCAGGCATGAGCGCCTCCCGGCCTGCACCCACGCCCTCACCTCCGCTGTCCTCGACCCCATCCAGCAATGTCTCTCAGTGCAGCGTCAAGCTGTCGCTAGCACAAGTGTTGGAGCGAAAGCGCAAATATGCCGCCACGCACCCACATGCTCAAGCTTTAAACGTGCACATTGCCAAATTAATCAGCCTGGAGATGCTGGCGTACAGGCTTGTGGAAACAGAGATTTTCAAAAACATGATGACGGCGGCGGTCCCACGCTACTCGCTCCCCAGTCGCCACTATTTTTCCCGATGTGCTGTCCCAGCCACACCACGTCTCCTGCAACATCAATCGTGCCCTCACCAACGCAGTTACTGGGAAGGTCCACTTAACCACGGACACGTGGACAAGTACTGGCGGGCAGGGCCACTGTATCTCCCTGATGGCATATTGGGTGAATTTGGTGGAGGCTGGGACCGAGTCAGAGCCTGGGACCGCACACAACCTACCCACACCCAGAATAGCGGGTCCTTCCTCGGTTCTGGTATCTGCGGCGGTCTATGCCACCTCCTCTAAACCCTCCCCCTCCTACACAACCTCTACCTCTCAATTAAGAAACGTGAGCAGCACGTCGCCAGCAGTCGGTGTAGTGCGGCAGCACAGCGGTGGGCAAGCGTCAGCAGGCCGTGCTGAAACTACTCAGCCTAGGTGACAAGAGGCACACGGCCCCCAAACTGTTGCAGGGTCTGACAGAGCAGACCGACCTCTGGCTTTCGCGGCTGAGCCTCCAACGAAGTTCGCTGCAGGGCATAAAGGCCGACGCTTTGCGGTTGGAACAGGAGACGGGGGATGACAGTATAACAAAAGGAGAGTCCAACAGCACACCTCCGTATGCACAAAAAAGTGCAGAGGCCACGGTAGATACGTGATGCAACAGCCACTTAAAGGGGTTGTCCCGCGATAGCAAGTGGGGTTAAGCACTTCTGTATGGCCATATTAATGTACTTTGTAATATACATTGTGCATTAAATATTGGCCATACAGAAGTTATACACTTACCCCCTCCGGTGCTGGCGTCCCCGTCTCCATGGCGCCGACCAAAGCTGCCTTCTCCCTGGATTAGACGTGCTCGCGCCGCAGCCGGACAGTAGAGGGCAGACAGCGCAAGCGCGTCTAATCCAGGGAGAAGGCAGCTTTGGTCCGCGCCATGAAGACGGGGACGCCAGCACCGGAGGGGGTAAGTGTATAACTTCTGTATGGCCAATATTTAATGCACGATGTATATTACAAAAGTGCATTAATATGGCCATACAGAAGTGCTTAACCCCACTTGCTATCGTGGGACAACCCCTTCAAGGGACCACGGATCCTTAGTCCCCAGCGTAGTACATCCAGTAGAGAAGCAAATGGCAGCATCAATGGGGTAGCAAAAGAATATAAAGTTTTATTGCTCCATACAGCCTGCTGTATGGAGCAATAAAACTTTATATTCTTTTGCTACACCATTGATGCTGCCATTTGCTTCTCTACTGGGGGATGACAGTATGTCGCTTAATTGCCAGACCCCCCCCCCCCCCATGTCTATATCTCAGCGCATTTTGGAGGAGGAGGAGGAGGAGGAGGGGGAGCAGGAGAAGGGGGAAGAGACAGCTGGGCACCCTGCAGAGGGTACCCATGCTGCTTGCCTCTCATCTGTTCAGCATGTATGGGGTGTGGAGGCGGAGGATCCTAAAAGTCATCTTGCTAGCGAGGACAGCCATGTCTTGCGTACTGGCACCCTGGCACACATGGCTGACTTCATGTTAGGCTGCCTTTCTCGTGACCCTCGCGTTAGACACATTCTGGCCAACACGGATTACTGGGTGTACATCCTTCTCGACCCACAGTACAAGGAGAACCTTTCCACTCTCATTCCAGAAGAGGAAAGGGGTACGAGAGTGATGCAATACCACAGGGCCCTGGTAACAAACTGATGCTAAACTTCCCATCTGACAGCGTTAGCGGCAGAAGGCGCAGTTCCGAGGGCCAAGGAGCAGGGGAGGCGCAGAGCTCAGGCAGCATGTTCAGCGCAGGCAGGGGAACACTCTCCAAGGCCTTTGCCAGCTTTATGGCTTCCCAGCAAGACTGCGTCACGACTCCCCAGTCAAGGCTGAGTCGGAGGGAGCACTGTAAAAAGATGGTGAGGGAGTACGTAGCCGATCGTACCACCGTCCTCCGTGATGCCTCTGCTCCATACAACTATAGGGTGTCAAAGCGGAACACGTGGCACGAACTTACGCTGTATGCCCTGGAGGTGCTGGCTTGCCCTGCCGCTAGCTTCTTGTCAGTGAGGGTGTTTAGTGCAGCTGGGGGAATCATCACGGATAAGCGTACCTGCCTGTCAACTGCCAGTGCTGACATGCTTGCACTCATAAAGATGAACAAAGCCTGGATTTCCCCAGACTTCTCTTCTCCACTGGTGGAGAGCAGCGGAACCTAAAGATTCTTTTCGATGCAACCGCAGATAAAAGCACTCTTCTCTATCACCGGAAAAACGCGGCATTTAGCTTTATCAATCTAAGTCTGATATTAGTCCTCCTCCTGCTACTCCTCCTCCAGAAACATGTAATTGCGCTGAACTGCCAATTTTTCTGCGGCCCAAAAGGCTCATCTACATCTAACAATGTTTTTACAATTTTTCAAAGTTTCAAAAGTATTGATACTTTAACATGAACCACTTTTTTTCACAGGGCTGCCTCCAGGCTCTGTTACAAATTAAGCAACAGACAGCTGTATCTTTCAAAAAATATTTATGGGTTTTACCTGCCCTCTTGGTTGATAAATTTTTCAGAGGTACACTTGTACTCTTGGTACACTAATTTTTTGGGCCCACGCCTACACTCTTATCCAACTTATTTTTCCGGCCTTCGCCTACACTCATGGTACCCCAATGTTTCAGAGGTTGGCCTATACTATTACTACAGAAATTTTACTAGGGTCTGCCTATACTTCTGCTGTAAGATTGTTACTGGGGTCTGCCTATACTTCTGCCACGTAAATGTTACAGGGGTCTGCCTACACTGCTGCTACAAAAATGTTACAGGGGTCTGCCTATACTTCTGCGACATAAATGTTACAGGGGTCTGCCTATACTGCTGCCACGTTAATGTTACAGGGGTCTGCCTATACTGCTGCTACAGAAATGTTACAGGGGTCTGCCATACTGCTGCCATGTAAATGTTACAGGGGTCTGCCTATACTGCTGCTACAGAAATGTTACTGGGGTCTGCCTATACTTCTACTGCAGAAATGGTGCTGGGGTCTGCTTATACTGCTGCCACTTAAATGTTACAGGGGTCTGCCTATACTTCTGCCATGTAAATGTTACAGAGGTCTGCCTATACTGCTGCTCCATAAATGTTACAGGGGTCTGCCTATACTTCTACTACAGAAATGTTACTGGGGTCTGCCTATACTTCTACTACAGAAATGGTGCTGGGGTCTGCCTATACTGCTGCTACAGAAATTATACTGGGGTCTGCCTGTACTGCTGCTACACAAATGTTACTGGGGTCTGCCTATATTTCTGCCACGTAAATGTTACAGGGGTCTGCCTATACTGCTGCCACTTAAATGTTACAGGGGTCTGCCTATACTTCTACAACAGAAATGGTACTGGGGTCCGCCTATACTCCTGCTACCGAAATGTTACAGGGGTCTGCCTATACTCCTGCTACCAAAATGTTACAGGGGTCTGCCTATACTTCTACTACAGAAATGGTACTGGGGTCTGCCTATACTACTGCAACCGAAATGTTACTGGGGTCTGCCTTTATCTTTTCTACTGGAATGTTACAGGGGTCTGTTTATACTATGGGTGCACACAGACTTCCCATTGCAGTGTTTTAGCTATCTGGCCCAAAAACACTCACTGACTAGGGCATCAATTGTGGGCCGAGGCCAATATGTATTTTCTCTCGTGTTACCACAGTTATCCGAGAAAGTCGTTTGGGCCACAGAAGAGGAGCGTTACTGCCTTAATAAGACGTTCACAGCTGAACTAGCATTGAAGTCCGCTTCATGCCCACGATTGCTGAGGGTTTGTGCAGACGCCTATGTCCTCATCGCAGTGAAAGTCTGCCCTATTCGGGCACTCTGATTTCTTCTTGGTTCATGTCTTGGGTCACCTAGGACCCACCTATGCTGTGGGTGCACACAGACTTCCCATAGCGGTGTTTTACCTGTCTGGCACAAAGTCACTGACTGACTTGGGTAGGGTGCAGAGTGCAGATGGCTTTCCCCTTGCGGTGTCAATTGAGCTATCCGACACCAACACAGAATGAATAGTGTGAGGGGACCCGGATTCCCCATTGCTATGAAACTCGCGGCACCTTGGGTACCAGAGTGTGTTTGCTGGGACCGAGCCGGACCAAGGGCCCAGTCAAATACTTCCCACACAGGCTACAGCGGGTCTTGGTCATACTTTCTTGGCCCTGTAAGGCCACCTCCTCCTCCTGCTTGGGGTCAGGGGATCAGCACTGGGCATCATGTATTTGCTGTCGTGTTACCACAGTTATCTGATACACTGGTTTGGGCCAAAGAAGAGGAGCGTTACTGCATTAATGAGACGTTCAATGCTGTACTAGCATTAAAGTCCGCTTCATGCCCGCGATTGCTGAGTGTGTGGGCTGAGGCCTATGTCCCGGGGGAACTGCAACTGCGCCAGGTTGGGCCTGTGGAACTTTTTCCTGGCTAATCCAGTCATTGGAGCGGTGAAAGAAAACGTAACTGATTTACTGAGACCTTCGCAGCTGAACTAGCATCAAAGTCTGCTTCATGCCCGCGATTGCTGAGGGTTGGTGCAGAGGCCTATGTCCTCGGCGCAGTGAAAGTCTGCCATGTTTGGGCACTCTGATTTCTTCATGGTTCATGTCTTGGTTCGCCTAGGACCCACCTATGCTGTGGGTGCACACAGACTTCCCATTGCGGTGATTAACCTGTCTGGCACAAAGACACTGACTGACTTGGGTAGGGGGCAGAGTGCAGATGGCTTTCCCCTTGCGGTGTCGATTGAGCTATCCGACACCAACACAGAATAAATCGTGTGTGTGCACATGGATTCCCCATTGCTATGTAACTCGCGGCACCTTGGGTCACACAAGATGAAGGCTGGGAACGAGCTTGACCCTGGGCCCGCTCACGTGAAGATCGAACGTCAATTTCTCATTGATTCTCAACAGCATTGTGGGCTATCCCCCACCCCTTTTGAAGAGTGTCGCTGCCTGGCCCTGCCAACCCTCTGCAGTGTGTGCCTCCAGTTCCTCCTCATCGCACACGAACTTGGAAATAGACATAAGGGTAGTGTAGCTATGAAGTGAGCATGTGGCATGAGGGCAGCTGAAGGCTGGGCAGGGAAACTTTTGTGTGCGCTGTGGACGCAGGGTCGTGCGGGGGATTGGGCAGCATGTAACCCAGGAGAAGAGGCAGCGGTGTGACCCGCAGGCAGTGATTGTCCTTGGTTGCAGGTAGTGTGGTGCTTTGCTAAGGTGTGCCTGGCTAATGAGGGTTTGTCCAAAGTAAAAATGTTAGGGGGTGGGGTGGGGGCAGACTCTTGCCCCTATTGTGGCTTAATAGTGGGACCTGGGAGCCTGAGATGCAGCCCTGCATGCTGCCCCTGCCCTGTCCGTTTCTGTGGTGTTCCCATGGATTTCGGATGTTTTTTGGTTTTTCACAAGTGAAGACCTATCCGGAGCATCGGTCATATACAAAAATGCTCGAGTCGCCCATTGACTTCAATGGGGTTCGTAACTCGAAACGAGCTCTCAAGCATTGCGAAAAGTTCGACTCTAGCAACGAACACCCGAGCATTTTGGTGCTCGCTCATCTCTATTATTAACCCTTTCAAGATAAAAAAAAAAAAAAGAATGACTTTATATACTGTGCATGCAAGTGTATAAAATGATGTGCACTGGTTGTAGAATATTTCTGGATATATAATAAATGTTCTGATATTCTGATCTTCATACGGATCATGCACCCAATGTATGTGATGTTACAAATGATACACTGAATACAATGAACATACCTCATTCTACAATTAGTAAACACTGTGATTGCAACATGATTACCCTAATGTGTGGGAAAAGACTTAGAATGATTTGCATTGTATTTACAAACTGCACACTGTGACAATCACTCCAGAATCTGTCAGGAGTTCTGGAACCAATTCTTGCTGGACTTTGCAGTAGGCTTGGGATCATTGTCCTGTTGGAAGGTCTAATGATGCCCAAACTTGAATTCATCTTGTCTTCCACACACTGCAGGTTTCCAGTGCCAGATGAAGTAAAGTAGCCCCAGAGCATCCTTGAGCCACCACCATGCTTCGCTGCAGACTTTTCAGCATATGCTTCTTTCCTCCTCCATCAGACATGCCGCTGATCCATAAGCCTGAAAGGTTCCAGGTTTGTTTCATCGCTGCACAGAACAGAATCTCAGAACTTCTGTGGTTTGTTTATATGGTTTGCAGCATACGAGAAACTGACTTTTCTTGGGCTGTTGGGTCAGTAGAGGTGGGTACCAGTGAATGAAAATGAAGATCGGTGCTTGCATGAAATGAATGATAAGTGAACAACTTCCCTTTTGTGAACAAATTATCACTCAAATTAGAACAATCCAGTGGTCTAATGGTCCCATATAGAATTACATCAGTCAACAAAACCCCAGGTACTTAATGTGTTTTATCTCAAGCACACCTGATACAACTAAGGAAGACCTTGATTAGTTGCATCACGTGTGCTTGAGAAAAAAAATACACAATTTGCAAATGTGTGCTACTACGAGGGATTCTATTTAGAGGGTTAAATAATGCTGGGACTGCAGTAGTCATTAAAGTTGCATTTTGTGTTGAATGTGGAGAAACCACTTGTAATATTAGTTGAGATGTTTAAATCGTTCTTGTTTGATTGTCTTTTGTGGACAGCTGAAAGTTGGTAAATTTGGCAAATAAAAACTAATTTGCAATGGAGGGTTCAATAATTTTGATTACAGCTGTACATTGCATCTACCCTGTCTGGGATGTAAACTATATGACTACATTACATCCCATGTCGCCATCTAGCTGTAGCTTTGATCACTGCAACAGATCCATCAATAGATTTGTAGCCAAGAGCCATGTAATATGTATGATGTTTGAGAAACAGCAAAAGTTTATTCCTTTTTTTATTTTATTTTTTAAACTTACAGGCATATTGACATTTTTGTACTCCATAGTGACTGCTATTTTTGCAATTGTGACACCCGGATCCACAGCCTCATTTGTTGTTGCTTTTTAGTGGCTTCTCAGACCAATTTTTACTTTGTTATTTGTAAGGCTTCCTGCACAGTCTTTTCCTGGATTTTTTTCCCAGTTTTTTGACGCTCCCTGCGTTTTTTACTATATGGAAGCCTCTGGAAAAAGAGGCAATAAAAATGCCAAAGCATGCTGCTATTTAGAAAAAAATGGAATATACCAAAAAACAAATGAGGAAAGTGAGGAACAATACCACAAAAAAATGCAATTTTTGTTGGGCTTTTAAGTATAATAATGACTTATAGTTGAAATCTGGTTGCAGGTTTTTTTTTTACTGAAAAAAATGCAACAAAATACACCTGCAACCGTGTGCCATCTATCTGAGGGCTTATTCAGATGACCGTATATCGGCCGGGTTTTCACGCCCGGCCGATATACGGTGTCCCTCTCTGCAGGGGAGGAGGCTGGAAGAGCCGGGAGCAGGAACTGAGCTCCCGCCCTCTCTCCGACCCTTGGCTCTATTTGCAATAGGAGGGGCAGGACAGGGGCAGAGCTGAGTAGGGAAACTTAGCGCCACCCCCATCCCACCCGCTCTCATTGCAAATAGTGCCGAGGGGGCGGGAGCTCAGTGCAGTGCTCCCGGGTCTTCCAGCCTCCATCCCCTGCAGAGTGGGACACCGTGTATCGGCCGCGCGTGAATATCCGGCTGATATACGGTGGTCTGAATAAGCCCTTAAGGTTGAAATAATATAAATGTCGATTCACCTACACTACCGGTCAAGTTTTAGAACATCTCAATTTTTCCAGTTTTTTTTACATTAACACAGTTGAAGTCCAGCAAATAACATGAAATGGTTCAAACGTTTACCCATTAAGTGTTACGAAATTTTAATATGAAGCACAACAATAATCTGAAATTTATGATTTTAGCCAAAGGGCTTTTCTAAGGGAACGCATCAAGGACAGCACAGAAAGCAAATTACGGTTTGAAATTGGATGCAAACTATTCCTACAGGTGTCTCAACCTTTGCAGTTTACTTTCAAACCCTCTAATTCTATAAAACCAGTGTTGGAACAGACTGCATTACAACATCCTTTAGGACAGGATTTAGACAGTTTTGCTCTTCAGGACAGAGCAAATTACGATCATAATGGCAAGAAAAATGCAATTAACCAAAGAAGGCAGACAATGGGCATATTTGCGAGACATAAAAACGCCCGGCCGGCCAATATAGCGCTGCGGGCGTAGGTGTGAGGGAGTTTAGCAGCCTGGCTTTCCTGTGCAGGCTTACCTCTCCTCCCCGCTCGGTCTGTGCAATGGGAGGGGCGGAGCTAAGCGCCGATCCACCCCGCCCCCTATTAATGGCTATGGACAAGGGACGGGATGTGGGTGGAGCTAAGCGGGCACCTTGTCCATGCCCTTTGTTCATAGCCATCAATGGGAGGGGCAGGGTGGACCTGTGCTTAGCTCCGCCCCTTCCCATTGCACAGACTGAGCGGGGAGGAAGATAGCTATCCTGCGATGGGGTGGGAGGGGAAATGGGCGATGGCCTGGTGAGGTTGGCGCATTTGCGCCGGTCTCACCAGGCCATATGAACGGACGCACAAACGTTTGATTTGTGCACCCATTCACTAACTTTTTCGCCCCCAATGTAGCGTATATCGGCCGTGAAAACGGCTGGCCGATATGCGCTCGTGTGAAAGAAGCCTCAGAAGTATAGGTCTGTTCCACAGACTAATTGCCAGAAAGCCAAGGTGGCAGTCAGTACAGTTTCCGATACTGTCAAAAGGCAATTGGAAACTAGAGGAAACAAACAGGGAGAAGTCTAGCAGTCCAAAGGCCACTACAAAATCAAATGACAAGATTTGAGAGTCAACAGTTTGCATCATTGTTGTCTCACATCAAATCTTCAATTACAGCTTAAGGACTCTTTCCCCCAAGCGTATATTGTCCGGCGTTATCATCTGGGGCGTAAAAGCTCGTGAACGGGCGCACAAATCTAACGTTTGTGCGCCCGTTCACATGGCATGGGCCCCGGTGCATATGAGTTGAGGTCACCACGCCGCCGCCCCTTTCCCCTCCCTCCCCATCGCAGGCTCACCTCCACTTTCCTCCCCACTCATTGTTTGCAATATGATGGGGGTGGGGGGGTGGGGGTGAGTGGAGCTGAGTGCCGGCCCATCTTTCCTCCTCCCGGTTGATGGCCATGAACTTAGCTCCTCCAAACCCCCACCACCCTTGCCTGCAGCCAGCAATGGGAGGAGGCGGGACAGGCCGGCGCTCAGCTCTGCCCCTATCGTGCCCCTTCCCATTGCAAACAACGAGCAAGGAGGCGAGCAGAGATGAGCCTGCACGGGGGAAGAAGAGCAGAGGGAGGGAGTTTAGCAGCCACACTGCTAAACTCCCTCCCACCTCTGGCCACTGCCATGGGCTCCCATAGGAGTCCATGCAGCGGCCGACGTATTCCGGCCCAAAAGATAGTTCCAGGACGATCTTTTTGGCCTGATGTAAAAACGCCTGGCCGGTCACTTTTACGTCTCAGGAATACGGCCACGTGTTCTAATGCATTGGAATCCAAAGACAACGGCCGGCCGATATACGCTCGTGGGAAAGAGCCCTCATGCAGCAAAAATCTCCTTTTGAACTGTGGAGTTGAGAATTTTATATGCAGGTTTGACAGGTAGAGAATCAGTAAGAAAGCCACTTCTAAGGTTGCAAAATAAAAAAAATGACTTGCCTGGGCCAAGCAGCAGCCCACGGTGGACTACTGAAGAGTGGAAGAAGGTCTTACGGACTGATGAATCAAAATTTGACGTTTGGTACATCACACAGGGGCTTTGTACGCTGTTGAGTAGGTGATGGTATCACACACTCAGGAACCATCCTAACTGTCAAACATAAATGAAGCGTGATAGTCTGGGACCCTTTTGCTGGATCCAGAGTTGGCAACTTGCACGGGGTCACTGGCATACTGGACAAAAAGGGCTACCACAGCATTTTGATATGCCATGCAATACCCTCTTGTGTATACCCAACTGGTCAGCAAGGCAATCATCCAAAACATACTTCCAAGTTATGTCAGAACTATTTAAGAAGACAAGAAGAAGCCAGCAGGCTTCAAAGAATGGAATGGCCTGCACAATCTCCAGACTCATTGAACTCGTTTGAAATGAACTCAAGAACAGAAGGGTGAAAGCAAAGTAATCTACAAGAGCAGCACATTTGTAGGAACTTCTACAACAATGCTGGGAAGAAATTTCTGAACAATATCTGAATACAAGTGTAGAAAGAATGGCTCGATTGTGTAAAGCTGTTATATCAGCTAGAGGTGGCTACCTTAAAGACTCAAAACTCTAGACTAGTGTTTACCGTCCATGGGCACAGAGCTACAGTCTCTTGGCAGGAATCCCAGATGCCTAACTGAACAGAATTACTTGTCCAGTGATGCCAACTAGGAAACCTTCTCTGTGATCTTGTTCTCAGACATATTTACCCTCATTTTACAAGTGTCTCATTCATGAACTTACACTCAATTAAGTAGTTTGTTCTGTGGACTCGATTGATGAAGCTCATTACCACAATGTATACCTGACTTTTATGGGAAAAGATCACTTGACTTAACCAAATTAATAATGAACATCTACTATTTCCATAATTAGTATAAGCTCTGCTACTAAAGTCATGCTTGTGTTACTTGTTCTATATACTGGAATGATAATGGACTGCCCAATTTTAGCGGAGTGTTTTTGAGGTTCCTTAAAGGGGTTGTATAAGAAGAGAAAACAAAAAAAAGTCAGTTTATTTTTCCAGAAACAGCGTCACTCTTGTCTATTGTGCTTACATGTATTGCAGTTCAGCTCCAAGGAGGTTGAGTTGCATACCAGACACACCCCGTGAAAAATAGCGTCATAACTAATAATGCTTTACTAGCCCCTTCATTTACTCCTATGTATTTAGCTCTAAATATATAATGTAGAGATACTGTGTCTGCATCACATTACAGCTAACACATTGTTGCAACGCCTGGGATCAACGATAACTCTGATCCCAGCCATTCAACTTCTCTGATAAAGTCCTCCACATCTGCCTTCTATGTATGCCTATTAGGCAGTGGCATAGTAATGGGGGCTGCAAATGCAACCAGGCCTGTAAGCTAAGGGGGCCCAAAGTTTCCCTGACCACAATAAGCATTGCTCATGCTCAGCCTGTCCCTCTAGACCCCTGCACTCCCGCTCCAGTTGAACAGTCAGAAGAGGGACTTCCTCGTTAAACACTTGACTCCTCCTCTCTTCTGCAGCTCACTATATGCTCTAAGCACTGGATAGAGCAAGAGAAGGGAAGAAGAAGTCAGGTTATGCTTGGGGCCCATAAGCAGACAGACAGTCTGAGTGCTGATTGTTGAACCATGGAATCTGTCTGTTCCGACTGCTTGGCCAGACGGAAGTTTGAAAACATTGGCCTTTTTCTTTGGAGGCAGGAGGGTCACAGAGGGGGGCTGTATTACTATAAATGGTGTGGGAGAATTAGCTCAGGTAGAGCACGGGGGTTGCAATGTGAGCAGCAGTCAGAGACCACAACATCATATAAAGTCCATACAGGCTTGGCCTGTGCTTATTAGAAAAATAAACAAAATACAGCCTTAACTTCAGGCATAAAACAAAATCCTGCTTATCCAGCACGTACTATACGGAGTACGTCCCTAACTATACGGACGGCTCGCTGCAGCCGCACGAAAACCACACGCTTGTACAAAAGTCCAGTTTGTCCTTTGGGTAAGGGATAAGGCATCTCATGAGACCAGCAGCTTCCAGTATCTAGCTGCACCTGGCATCCACTCTGTCTGCCGCCTTGCAGACTTTTATGGATTGGGTTAACTACCCAGCCTCTACACCTGGGGAGCTTGCCTCCCCCTAATAAGACCTGGAGTGGAGGGGGTGGAATGGACAGCCCCACTACCAAGCCTGCCATCCATTCCAAAAAAACAGGCCCAAACATTTTATAAAACATCTCCAGCAACTACTCTTGCTGGAGATCATATGGCATCCTGTTTCCCCCCCCCCACCCCCCGTGTCCCATACAGTCAGACACGAACTCCCTTCATATCCACTAGGCATAACATCTGAATCAAGGGGGACATACTGACCGTCCACTATTAACCCCTTAAGTGTCTCACAATGGGAACACAGAAGGAGCCCCATTACCTTCAAGGGGCATTTTCTTTGAGGTGGGAGAACCACACGAGGCTGTATTCTTTTAAAGGAATGTATATAGGACTATTACTTTGTAGAGCCACAGGGGGCATTATTAGCTTGTGAGCACTGAGGGAGTATTAATTTTCCAATGCACGAAGCAGGCATTATTACTTTGTTGGGAGGCACAGAGGGGAAATATTGTATGGGGCATAAAAGGGTATTATCGCAGTGTGGGGGGCACAAAGGAGGGCACTATTACTGTGGGTACAAAGCAGGCATTATTTCTTGTGGTGGTCACTATGGGGAAAGTATTATTAAGCCGTCATGTTATAACCTTCTCTTCTAGAAATGTTGTCTGATAGGTATTACATTCATATACATACAGTACTGTGCAGCTGTGGAAACAATGCTTTCAAGTATGAATGCTTTCAAAACTAGAAGTATCAATAGTTTATCTTGTCAATTAACAAAATGCAAAGTAAATGAACAAAAGAGAAATTAAAACTAAATCAATATTTGGTGTGATCGCCCTTTGTTTTCAAAGCCACATCAATTCTTCAAGGTACACTTGCACACAGTTTATGAAGGTACTCTGCAGGAAGATTGTTCCAAACATCTTGGAGAACGAACCACAGATCTTCTCGGTATGTAGGCTTATTCAAATCCTTCTGTCTGGTGTGTGTCAAAATAAAATCCACATGAATGGCAATACCTAAGGTCTCCTAGCAGAACATTGCCCAGGGCATCACACTGCTTCTGTTGGCTTTTCTTCCCCTATTATATCTTTATGGCATTCTTTCTCTCCAGATAAGTGATGCACACGCAGCTAGTTGTCCATGTGATGTATAAGAAAATGTGATTCAGCAGATCAAGGCACCTTCTTCCACTGCTCCAATTCAGAAAAATGGAATCTGCCGACAGCCACAAGTAGAACAATGCAACTGTTTGCACAGCTGGGGGGGGGGGGGGGTGTTTAAGCACATATCGGGCTCCACAAGCAACTCCTGAAGGTCCCTTTACATGCAAATGAAGATGATAAAGTGTTAATGGCATTAACACTTTATGCAAATAGATCGCTAAATCTTTCAGTTGTTTGAAATATTATCTTTGCGTGTAAAAGGGCCTTTACACTTACTAATTTTTTCAGCTTCCTACTTGTCAACTTCAAAAACTGACTGTTGACGTGCTACCCGATATATCCCATCCCTTTACTTATTTTTAACAAGATAACTTTAATTGTAACAAGATAATCAATGTTATTCACTTCCTAGCGGTTTTAATGTTATTGTTAATCGGTATATACAGTACATACAATTGTGGCACCCATGCCTGGAAGGAAGCCATGTCATTAGGGTATGCCATGATGGCCATCGTCCACAGGTTGTCCAAGTAAAGACAATTCATAAGTGTGAGTTCAGTTATCCATTTAAGATGGAACCCGTTGCTTCACTGAACGTAATCAGTCTCGTAGGTTATAGTTCCGAATTTTGTGGGAGCCTCTGCCCTTTGTCTGTCTGGTATTCACTGGTTGGCTGGGCTTCTCAGACCCCTTCCTCAAAGAAGACTGTTTTGTATTTTGATTCCTCAGTCCTGGCCGATGACTTATAGCGGTCACTGTATGTAGAACAAACAATTAGTAAGATATACCTCATTATTGTTAGCTCAAAGCACAAGAAATACTAATACATAAGGCTCTTTCCAGACTGCTTTTCTTTCTAGCGCCACCTCTGTCCGGAGTTCTTCTATTCAGAAAACTGGCATAGCCATAGGGGTCAATACCCGAGACGTAGACATCTCTGCAGATTGGCAGCAGTTGGCGCCTGTGTGTACAGAGCTGTTTTTCTGCTGGAATCAGACAGCTCCATACAATGTACAGTGGCCCCAGCTGATAAGCATGCCGAATCCCACAGAAGTAAATCTGAGGACAGGTCATCAAAAGCTAGAAGTAGGGGAACACCTTTACAAGATTGACATGGAAGGAAACTATGGTTCTATCCTGGTTCCTGTCCTTATGCAGGCTTTTGCATACAAGATGGAAACCCAGGACAGACATGGCGCTGGAAGAAAAAACTGTCTGAAAAGAGTCCTACTAATAAAATATATGCAAAACACAGACTAACCTCAAGTATAATTTTACAGTTTATATACAAAAACTACATAAAGCTGAGAGTTGTCCTGTAAGGCCCTATTCACATCTGTGGCCTGCAGTTACCGTCTAATTCTGTTGTTCAGCTTTGTCCTCGGAGCCAAACAATGAAAATCCCGTAACCTCCAGTACATGCCAGAACCGTCTGGCTTCCGGTATTCCAACCAGCATTTCCTGGACGAAATAGCGCAGCACGCTGGATTTCACTATTGAAGCTTGTTAGGATGTAGATATTGATTTCAATGTTAGTATATTTGCATGGACTGCAGCTGTCACACAACAGAGGTCTTTGTGGTTATGACCTCAAAACCCCTTAGTGACCACCAATACACCCTTCTACTGCAGAGCCTTTAAGCTGTCAATGCGCCTTTTTACGGTGCTGCACATGTAGCCCAGTATGCGCATCCCATGTGGAGTACAGCAAAAGTTCGGTTGTCTAATGGCATCTGCACTCCTGTTTTAATGGCGAGCTTCAGAGAAACCTCAGATTCCAGTCTTTTAACCAATTAGATGCCCAAGGTCAATAGCGACTGCTATATTTAAGTAATTTCAGACGGAGAGGCCCCTTCTATGCTCCATCAGCCCCCTGCAGTGTGATAGTGGGGTGCTAATGGATTGCCATGGCAGCTGAAGGCCTAACAGCACCCTTGTACAAAGGCCAGAGGCGGCGTCTAACGTTATGCATTGCAGTGTATGCACCTGAAAATAGTACCGCTAATATATACAGGTTGTCTGGCAAAAACAAGTCCCCATATAGCCATGTGGACAGAAAAATAAAGTTCTGACACTTGCAATGCAACGATGAAAGCTGGAAAAAAATGCCTCAAGTGGTTAAGTTTAACCCTCAGATCCGCTTTATTACATCCATAATTGCATCCATGGTTTTACAGCCTCTACCTGGTCTTCCTAAGCCAATGCTATCTGGCTTAAAGGCTGTAATTACAAATGAGGGATTGTTATCTTCAGAGGGCTCCTGAGCGGTTCATGCTGGTGACTGATTTACTAATGCTCTGCAATGTGTGGCATTTCACCCAGACAGATAGTTCATAATAGCCCAATAGCCTGATGTGAACACTGTTGACATTGTGTCTGATGAGGAAGTGGTGCGATAACCCACTGACAGCTCCAAAGCCTGTGAGGAAATTATGCTGCAGGCCAATGAAACTCAAAGCCTTTGCAATGCAGCTCAGTAGTTACAAAACAGCCATGAAGTCAGATCAGTAGGTGACTTCTCAATATTTCATGCCACGTGTAGCTGCTAGCCAAGGCTAGAGCCCATATAGTCCATCTGCAATGACCTACTTGTGACAAAGCATTGGATAGTTGATGGCAGCTGGAGGGTAATATGACAACTTCCAATGTCTGCAGTATGTGGATGACGTGTTATAATCTCACCCATTTTACTGAAAGAGTTTTTCCATGTAAATATCACTGGTGACATATCCACAGCATAGGTCATCAATAGTTGCTCGCCGGAGATCCACCTCTAGGGATCCCTGGCAATCAGCTGATCGCCCTGCCTGCTGTCAGCGCAGTGGGATGAAAGTCATCATCAGGATCCGAGTAGGAAGTTTAATAGATGGCTTTGCTCCCATTGAAATCAATTACAGTGAAAGAGCCTTAGAGTTTCAGTTTCGCATTGGGGTCAGAGCCAAAAGTGTAATAGGCAGTTTCGCTCCCCATTGGGAGCAAAACTGTCTATTAGACTTCCTGCTCCAACCCCGATGACAATGTCTGGCTCTGCTGCAATAATAATGGGCCGGCCAATCAGCTGATACCCAACAATCAACTATTGATGACCTATCCTGTGGATAGGTCATCAATGGCATTTGCCTGGAAAGTGGGAAAGGGGAACTGGCAACCCAAGCATACTTCTACCTAAACCATGTCGCTTTGTTTGCAATGTGACTTCTGAGCAGAAGAAAAAAATAATTTATGGCCAATTTCAGCAACACAATTTTGGAGTTACCATACTCGTTGGGGCACTAGGCCCACCAAAGTGGCAGCTGACTGCAGCTTCTGTCACATTCCCAAGCATTCCTATGGAAGTAGTGCATTACTATTGTGTCACATTAGGCTGAGATATGTGCTTTCAGAGATTTTCATACATTCACGAATATTTTAATTATTGTCCCAATGCATCTAAAATGAATTTAAGATGAATCATAATAATTTCCTATCATTTGGGGTTTACAGCTCTTTGCTGTAAACAGATGGTAACATGCAATAATGCCTGTAGAGTCTGGTAGGGCAGTGATATTCCTTTCCATGTTCCCAACTTTATGCTAACACATACTGAGCAGCCGCTTTATTAGAGACCCCGGCCCTTTCACGATCGGAGCTTCCCTGTAAAGAAATTCGACATGTGACCCTGGAGGGCAGCATCACATCAAGTGAACAGGTTTACTGTGGATCAGTTTCAGTGCAAATCCACATTAGAATGCGAAAATTGCCTGGTCATATGAATCCAAACTTCTGTTGCACCATAATGATGGTAGGGTCAACATTTTTGTGCAAGCCACATGAATCAATGAATCTTTTATGTCAAGTGTCAGCAGTTCAGACTGGTGGAGGTAAAGTAATGGTGCCGGGATTATTTTCTTGGCACATCCGCGGTCCTCTGATACCTGTGGATGGACGCTATGAAGAATTGCACTTTTTCTGATCATCAAAAAAGGTCCAAGGGGCTACTAGATCTCAGTAAGGGGCTGAGAGAAGAAAGGGTGAATACATGATCTATCTATAGAGTGTTTATTGTCTGTTACCATGGAGACACATAGGTTTCCATAGGAGCTGTATAAATAAAAAGATAGAACATTTTTAATCAAGACTTATTGCAAAGTTCTTCATTTTAGATGCATTAGCACAATAAAGAAGTATACATAGCCTTAATAGTTTCAGACAGCAGCAAGAAAAACTAGATGTGGAATTCTGAGAGGTAAAATAGAACCGTGCGACTTATGTTGCTGTCTAGCTGTGGCTATATGTGCTTGCTTAGCTTCACCAAAAAGTTCATATTTATACGTACATATACATTACAGTGGTTGTCCTGGACTTTTACTATTGCAACGGCCTTGGTTGATATTGCAGGCATAGCTCCCATTGAATTCAATGAGACCCGTGACTGCAGTACCAACTGAGGCTACTGCCCTGTTGACAATGCCATCTACTTCCAGCGCAGTCCTCATTGACAGCGGGCCTGGCAAACAGCTTATCGTCGGGGATCCCAAGCAGCAGACCCTTGATGATCAACTAATGTTGACCTAAACTGAAGATACATCATCAATAGTAAAAGTCCTGGACGACCCCTTTAGGTACGTTATACATCACTGGGCTAATCTACAGATGTAGCAATCCTTAACATGACTGGCGCATTGTGATAACGCGAGTTACAGCATTGTACTACATTGCAGTTATCATAACACACTAAATGTCCAGTTAATGTTTGCTACATCTGTATATACAATTGGTGCAAAACTGAATCAAATGGATATCTGTCCCTCTGCATACCTGGTTACATCTCAGGATTATAATTTGGTCTATCATGTTGAGACCCTATTTTTGCAATCATGGCAAAAAAGTTTTCCCCTACTTAACTCATCCCCAGTAAGTGCCGCTTACATGGCATATCATAAAGGACACAGCACTTGGCGTACCATCCACTAGGGTGGGTGTTACATCAGATGACACCATACAAACACACACAAGGTAATGACCGGCATTAACACCGCCACTCCGGGCAGGATTATCACAGGTCACAGCACTGGAAATCATTTACCAGGCATACAGGGAGATACATGATCACTGGGGACGCTGCATTATGTATTCAGCACTTTACAGGGTTCTCATGGAGTTGTGAGCAGATGGACATGGCAACACTTTGTAATGTGATGATTAAATGTTCAGCTCATAGAAGCCATTTCATTTCTACATGAAATGTTCAGTAACTTAGCAAATAAAATCAGATGGTAATTTCTGCTGCCGTCACTTCTAAAGCTGCGCTCAGAGGTCTGTCCGTGTCCTATTACCAGATGACGGATAGGACTCGGAGGATACTTCCACAGTTAGAGCAGGGTTGTTGGGCCATGTGTCTCAATGTGATGCTTCCTCACATTTTATTGACCCTTTAAAGACCAGAGTGTTTCGGTACTAAATAACCAGAAACGTTTTGGCGTTATTGCGCACATGGCTATGTGATGAGCCGAACTTTTTTCTTTTGTTGGGCTACCAGTACAATTTTTGTGCAGTTATTTCTGTGACACACAGGGCCGTTTTTAATACTTAAACAGAAATGTGGGTTTTTTTTCTATCCAAGTGGTAAAGTGTATGAAAATGTGCAAAAATGTATATTTTTTTTAGAATTTATAGTTTTTAAAAGAGTTGTCCAGCTTTATTATTGATAGCCTATCCTGTTAACTATAAGGTAGTTAACAGTAGATCAATGAGGGGTATGCAGCCTGGGAGCCCCGCCAATCAGCAGGAAAGCACACAGCTCCGTTCCCACTGCAGTGGCCAGGGATGGGACTACAGGCAAAGTTCACATTGAAATGAATGGGAATTTGGCCTGCAATATCAAGCCAGGCCACTGCAGTGGGACTGGAGCTGTGCTTGCTGCAAACAGCTCCATGAAAGAGCAGAGCGACCTGACATACAGCTGATCAGTGGAGGTCCTGGGTGGAAGAACCCCCACCAGCCTACTAATGATGACCTATCCTAAAGATAGGCGATCAATAGTTTAAGGCAGGACAATTTACAAATTGACACTAATAAAATAAAATTGTTAAAACTGTCTCCCCGTTTTGGTAATTCTAATATGTAATATATATTGTCTTGGGTGAACGGGGGAGACTATTTAGCTAATTTTTCCTTTATTTCAATTCGACTTTATATTCTTTCTTACTTATGCATCTACATATTATTGTTATATAATATGTCTTCCGCAGGCTCACATGTATTTTTTAATATTACAGTTTTTCACAGTAATAGAGTCATCTTTAGCAGCCCAAGTTATAGGCGAATTACTCACTGGCAGAGCGGATTTGGGTCTGCTTAGACCCAACAGCTGTGCCATCCTGGGGGGCACCAGACGAGCTTGTCAGGTCCAATAGAAGTAGTTGCATTGCTTCTTCCTGTATTTTTCCCATGCAGAAATCCTTGAACATTATGTAGATTGGAAAAGTGTTTCTAACAGCCGGCACCCGCTCTGCTCCTGCTGGACTGTAATAGCTTTAATCCTTTAAGAACCAACCCAGTAAATTTATCTTGCTTGGTCCTGGGCTTTAATCCAAGTCGTTAGCAAAAGTATGGCACGGGATTAAAGCTCCTGCAGGAGCGGGTCGGGTCCTCAGCAGAGGAGAAAGCAGAAGCATTTTTTTTTTTTAAACTGCCGGGTGCCCCTTGTCACAGCAGAGCTGCAGGGTCTTTGCAAACCCTGATCAGCTCTCACAGGGTCTATTATCACTACAGGGGGATGTTTCCCACTGTAATTGTGGCTACTATGGATGCCTCAGGTACAGTGGAAAAGTGTGGAAAAAAAAGACAATGTGAATGACCCCAGAAGGTCTTATATGGCATCATGGGTGACATAGAGGTTACAAAAATAATTTAAAAAAAATTACAGAATAAAATAAAAATATATCCATTAAAAAAAAACAAAACGACCCACCGCAGACACCAACCAAAACCGTCATCACATGCATCCTGTAAACCAAGACTATACAAATTATATATCAAAATGAGGAACCAATTCCTGTACTTTATTTTAGCATAAATATACTCATTTTTAAAAATAAATCACTAACAATTTAAAAAAAACAACTTTTTTTTAACTCATCACCCCCAATAAAACGACAATTTTAAAAAGTCAGTGAAAAAAGATATAAAACAAACGGCCCTATATGTCACCCCCCCCCCCCCCAAAAAAAAACAAACAAAAAAACACTGCAAAAATACTTTTGGTAGCTAAAGAATAAAAAATAGGGCATTAAAGGGTAAAATCCCTAAAAAATGTCTGGTCCTTTAGGACCAAAACACTCCGGTCCTTAATGGGTTAAACCTACCAAAAGACATTGCTGCAGATGGAGGACATGCACTGCCTGCCTACAAAAGACAATGGGTGGTCATTAAGCAGTTAAAACTGTTCAGGCATGCTTACCTTTACTTTCCAGCTTGCCAAGTTCCTGCCTTTCAGACAGACCATTAGAGAAGTTATCAGGACATATTGTGCAAGAATGTGAACCCAACCAGGCAAAATGAAGCTCTGCTAATGCCTCTATAGTCTTCTTAACCATTTATGCTCTATCCTTTTGGCAATACTAGTTATCTATCTGGGAGGATGGTTATAATAAGCAGATACTAACTGGAATCTTCTCAGAAAGTTTACCATTATGATCAGGCACCGGTGCCAGCCGTTTGGTTTGACAGTGAGTGGCACAAGGAACGTGGAGCTTGAGTGATGTCACACATCGATGGTGGCATCTCTGTACCCATTTCTGAAGTTTCCTTTTAACATGCACACCCAGAATGTCTTCTTCTAGGTGTTAATAAGCACCAATTTTTGCCATATCATCTATTACATCCAGCAGCTTCCTGCTGTATCAGAGAAGATTTTAAATATGCCAATTCTCTACCTCTTAATAGCCATTTTAAGTATCTTACACTGTAACACATTCTGCTGCCGAGCGGGCACACAGTGTACTGCCACAGTGCTGTAACCAGTGACTGAAGAGTTAAAGGGGAAAACCCAGCAAATGACCTTCTGATATGCCATTGATAGATGAGAGAAGATAACATTGGTGAAGTTTGTGATCTTGAGCCGCCACTGACTTCCAGAATGAAAGGCCATTATAGAGCACTCAAAGCCCTTTGACACTGCTAAGAGATTACTGGAAATCTGTTGGGTAGATTTTCAGTTTATGAATCATGAAGCAGAGAATAACTAGGAAATGTCATGCCACCATTTTTATGACAAACTACGAGGATGACTTGGGTTTCGTTCACGCTTGTGCAATAGAAGCCGAACACTGAAAATAAGTGAAGTGCTAGATCTGGCACATGACAAGTGGGAATGCTTCCCAATGGAACCCATTGACTCAAATGGAATCTGCTGGGTTTCAGGCATGCCACACGGCTTTTTTTTTGGACAACATAAGACAGCAGATGCTGTACTATTATGTCCAGGACTGTATGCAAGAGCTATACCGGAGGTTCGGAACAAGGTTTCCGATGTAGATGTGAACAGGGCCCTACTAAGACAGCGGTTTTTTGATATTTTAGGAAGCAATGTGCTATTGGTTTTTCTAAATGTTTTATTCTCACCTTGTGGAGCATCATCATAAGAGCTTATTATGGATGGACTTGAGCCCAAATCTAGGATTTTCCAGTCCTCCTGTAAAGATAAGTCTCCTTCTATCAAAGATGCCCCCGATGGAATGGATACAGAGCTGTTCATGCGGTGTCCACCTGGTGATGGAGGGAGGTTCTTTTTCTGCAGCGATGGAGAGATGTTCTCTTTCGAAGTAGGTTTCGGTGCTTCAGAGGTAGAAGGCTTTGTAATAGAACAAGAAGATTTTACTGAAAATACAAGTTATATCAACAACATAACACATTTACAGGGATTCCAAAAATGGGTCAGCTTTTTTCCAGAAACAGGACCATTCTTGTCATTGGTCGGTGTATCATTTTGCGGCTCATCTCTACGTAACTGAATGTGCCTGAGCTAAAATATCAGACGTATGCCATGGGCAAGAGTGGAAGTGCTTCTGGGGAAAGAATTTTATTTATTTACTTTTTTTTAAATCTTGGAAACCCCCTTTAACAACGAAGCATAGAGACTTTGTGACTTGGAAGCAATTCCTGGCCCCAGAAATGATAGCAGGTAAGTGCAACAAACACTTTTATGGCCTGTATGCTAATGGTGGCGTCAATGAAATAGTGTCGGTCTTAAAGGGTTTTTTACAGTTTGTGCAAATAAAATCTGCAAGAAGGCCCAATTGATAACTTTTCCACTATCTCCTGGCAACACGCAGTGAATACACATATGACTTCACTGCATTGGTTTACACTCTCACAGGCTTTCATTGGCGACTTTTTGCCTTTGACCAAAATAGGACATCCTGTGAAAATGAAGCCTCTTTCAAGCCTGTATAGCACTGCCTGGGATTCTGCACTCACTGGGACATCGCTTCTGAATATTGTCTGAGCAGAATGTAGTGAATAGATGCACGGTGGAAACAAAGTGGGCCTTTATTTAGATGGCACCCTGTGCAAAAATTAGTTTGGTGCCCCCCCCATGAAAAAACAAAAACAAAGACAACCATTACAGAATGAAAAAATGAATGCTTATGTCACCGTCGCAAACAAGGTTTTTTAAATTGACTCAATGCAATAGGAATGAAAACTAAAGCAACACTATGAATAGTCTTACCATTTTCTAGAATTTAAAAAAAATGTACTGCATCTATATACATTGCCCCAGATATTATCACTCTTCTCATTATGAACGGTCCTGCCCCTGCAGTATTGTCTCTCCCTTTCAACACGGGTATCTCAGCAGTCCCACTGTGGATAGGGGATAACTTGAAATTCTGGCACAACTTCTTTAAATTAGGGCATCTAATCTTAATTTACAGAGATGGTCTTGCAGACAAATAATGTGATTATTCGATTTTCACATTTTGCCAGAGTTCCTATAAACCGTTAAATGCACAACAGTATGCAAACCTGTAAGCATAGAAGGTCCAGAGACCATATCATACCGTACAGGAAATGAATGTTGCCTGAGCTAACCCCAAGAACTGGCCCCCGGTTTGAGGGGGTCATAAAGAAATACGGACAGCAGCGTTGATCTTGTTTTTACATGTGTAGGATGGTAGTCACTGGATGCATAGTCACTGTCTACATACACTAAGATAGCAGAATCTTCTGCCAATAACAATATAAAGAAGACACTTTATCATAAATCTAGTTATAATAGAAAAAGGTTAAAAATAGAGAAATGCAAACTGCTAAGACAGCTTTATTCCCCATCCCAAAGACAGAACTATATATCCGCTCACGGCCCTCTGCACATTGCTGATTTACCTGCATTGCAGCTAAAGCTACAGAACGGTCACTGTGCATTTTGTCTTTGGCTGTATTGACGTGAACCTTGGCAGAAAGACTTGGAGACTTCTCATACTGGGCGAACTGTAGCTCCTTAAGAAGATAAAAATAAGAAGCAAGACTTCAAAGCAAATTTCTCAGCTCTAAGAATCATTATGTTATGCAATACATTACAGTCACTGCACAGTTCCATTCACAAAATATCAACATTCACAAAGCGCACCTAACCTTTCAGAATAAGCAGTCATGTGTATACATGAGGAGTAACATTATCTGGCCAGTACATGACTTGTATCCTGTATTTATAGCAGTTTTACCCTTTGCAGGTTCGATCTCGAATTCTCAATTTTCCCTGAACTAGTAGGTGTAGCCTAGCTGTTAGGATGTCTCCCATACTGCACACACAGGGAAGAGGAGATCCTGCTCCCCATCTGTAATCTGCAAAAATTCAACAGCAGCATGGCTAACAATATACAGCAGTACTGAGCAGTGTAGATGTAATTTCAGTAGCTGTGAGACAGTAAAACACCTACTAGCTGCTGAAGCACGATCTCCGAGTTTGTTTCTCTGCTTCTCTCTCACTAAGCCCCTCTTCTCTTCTCTCCATAGATTTCTATGGACAGCATGTAATCTGATCTGTCAGTGAGCTGTTAAGCCATCTTGTCTACTAAAATGGATTTTAGCATTTTATCAGAATGAGTGAACAGTTAAGAAGAGAGGGAGATAATAAAAGGAACCTGATAAGTGAAGAAAGAAGCATATTTTTCTTAAAAATTCACCTGCAGTATTGATTTATGTTAATAACTTTGCTGAAAGCTCACTGACCATTTAAAAGTGACAATGGACACAAAAACTCTGTTCATCCCAATCCTCCTAGTTCATGAGCTCAACTGAGTGAAGAGAGGCATTTGCACAGGAAGAGAAGGAGAGAGGGAATGGCCCATTTTTTACTGTGGGACCAGTTTTAGAATTCCTTGGCAACTAGCTGTTATTGCCAGGGAAGGCTGAAGGATACTGCAGATGTGTTATTACATGCTGGCCACTTGTGTAGAAAATGGGTAAGCTGGGTCTGCTAGACTAGGAGCCACTTTCACGTATGTACTATTTTGTATCCGGCTGAATCTGTGTATATTTACACTTACACTTACACACACCTTATAGGGAACTTCTCTTCAACAACAAGACTCATGATAACAGTGGATACAATGGGATAAAACACTGCAAAGCGCTAATGAAAGATTGCAGTTTTTAAAACTGAGCAGTAAATAATACATGGGTGCATGACCATTCCCATCTTGCACTAGGGGCAAAATGTTGCTACCTCTGTCAGCCATTTTGAACCAATTTTGACAAGAAGCAAGCATACCCGTGTTATAACTCTGCCCTGGACAAATTTCCACTTTTAATTTCTCATTTTGCAACTCCATTAAAACAGAGAACATATTATATATTATTAAATGGGATTTTAAAGGGAATGTGCTCCAAGAAATATAGAAATAGAGCATCTTCTTAGCGCTAATAATTTAGAAGAAGCCTTATGATAACAATGACCTACCTGAGAGGTTAGCTGGTACTGTAGACCCTCCAGTGCTGAAAGACGATTCTGCATGGTTGGTGCCTGAAGTTTAGACGGAGGAGTCTTGAGAACAGGAGGAACAGAAGCCTTTGATGTACTTCCTGCAAGAGGGGCATGTATTATGCACAGTATAAACTAATTAAAAATGAAATGCTTATAAAAATCTCCACAAAACACCATAGGAAAATCATCAAGATTCTTAACTGAACTGTCAAAAAAAAAAAAAAAAAAACGACATTAAGAAACAGTTATTTTCCTCTACTACAGCCCGAATTTAGGGACCTCACACCTATGGCAAATTAAAGGAAATTTGAGTCTCTAAATAATCATAGTGGCTGATTGTTGAAAATTAAAGGGGGCGGGCTTTGTATAATTGAAGCCATCTATTGTGTTAGGAAAAATTAGGCATTTTTGTAATATATTTTGTGTGTAACATTCAGTTTTTAAGATTTCCACCTACAGCCATTGAAGGGGAACTTTTATTGCTGCTACATGGCTTGTTACAAGTGAAAGCTCTAATAACTTAGACTACGTTCACAAAGCATTAAGCTTTCTGTCCCGGAATTCCATCTGAATCCCCAAAAACTGGATTCAGACGGAGCGCAAGGCTAGAACTATAGGCTTTCATTGTTCATATAGAGACCAGTAAGTTCTCCATGTCAGCAGGTTTTCATTCTTCTCAGATATTTACGTTGACTACGCTATTCTGTCTGGCAAAATTGTAAGAGAGGAAGGGAAAAACTCAATGGAAACCTAGAATGAAGAGGTTAAAGAGCCGCTCCAGGGACATTTTTTTCATTCATTATGTAACTATTCCCTAGTATGTGTCAACTAATATTAACATGGTGAGTCATTGCTTTGTAACTGAAGATTCCTGGAGTCCTTCTCCTCAGGTGGGTCATATGATCTCATTGTGACTGTCTGGGATTTACTTGTCTTCCTGTTCTCTCAAGAGGTCACCCTTTCAGTCATCAGAATTCCTGCATGGACTGTACCACATGTGCTCTTCACAGGGAGGACAGAACTCCTATCACAGTTATTGCTGATGATTAGAGGCTCCTGTCATACAGTCATAATGCAGGAGATTACAGTATGACTGTATGGATTTTTGGAATATAGAGGAAAATGATAATTCACACTCAGCTCCCAGCAGGCAAAGATAGTATAGGCTCTAGCTAGACATGTGATGCTGTGCTGGTGCATCATAGGTTTATTAACACATCATGGAGGAAGAGCCAACAGGGTGAAATGTAAAAATCAAGATGGTGTCTGACAAGTATCAGCTAGGAAGCTGCACTGCGTTACAGGGAGTACAATATATATATATATAAAAATATAATAATCAGGAGTGGCCAATTACTACATGGAATATGGGATGAACCACAATTAGAAGGGGGACAATTCCTCACCACCAGTCTTCAAATTTTTTTTATTAATTGCTAACTATGCTTTAGGTCATTCCTTTTTTTGTAACATCGTCTTTATACAACGGTATTAATTCACCTTCTGCTACAGCCAGCTCCGCTCGCAGTCTGTTCCCCATGTTAATAAGCTGTTGTTTCTCTAAACTCAGCTGAGAAATTTTCTTCACTGCTTCCCTTAGTTTGTTTCTTAGTATATAAGGGTTTGCAGGACCCCCATCTGGGCACGTGAGGGCCACCAGCTGCTGACGAAGTGTCAGGATCTCTTCTCGAAGTTCTTTTACAGTTGCCGTCTAAAAGTAAATTAATACTTGCTTTACTAAACACAATGAAGGACTAGAAAAGAGTTAAAGCCATTGTATGACCTGTAAATAAATACAAAGCCTCTGCCTTGATGATATGATTCCCTAGAGCCTGCATAAATACCGTATACACCTGTGGCTGGGCAGTGCCACGGTGTGCCAACAAACAACAAGTGGCCTCCTGTGTAAAGGAGAACACAAATACATACCTCGCTGAGAACCACCGGGACCCGTTGACTGGCCAGCTCCAACTTCAGTGCAGAAACCTACATGGGTGAGGGAGAAACCAATAAGGTCCAGTTAAAATGTTATATGATACCATTAAGAAAACAACTGACCCAGGCCATAGTGAGATAAATACTTAAAGGGGTATTTCCATCTGTATTGCTAAGGTATGCAATCCCATTTACAACACCATATCACTGCAAAGGGAAAAAAAAATCAACCCAAATATCACTGCTAGTGGCAATAATAACCTATACAGATGGTCCCCGACTTGCGAACAGGTTCCGTTCCGTTGATAGGCACTCTGCATAGACAGCCCTAGGGCCTTTCAGAAGGCCCCCGGCTGCCTAGCAGCCGCGATCTGACCGGACAGGCTTCTATCAGGCTTGATAGAAGCTTGCCCGGTCCCTGCACAGTATGATGTCATGCCATAGCATGACATCATACTGTGCAGGATAGATAGTTCGTATCTAGCGAAATTCGTAAGTCGAATGTTCGCAAGTAGGGGACTATCTGTATACCAATACAAAGATACACAAGGGCAGGTGCAAACACCACTACCCAGCAGGATGCAGACAGGCTATACGAAGGAGCATTGCACAAGTGCAAAATACTAATGAACAACTACTCACACACCTACTACATACTGGAGGGAAAGTGGCTTATACATAGATAGGGCATATAAAGGGTGTCAAGTTCCATTGACACATATGGTGCCCCATGCAGGCTTAAAACATATTAATGACACCACATATGATTCAGTCCGGCATCTCAAAGTGAACCACCATGGACCGACACCCGAGCTTCCCTAGCATCTAATGCCAGACTGTTTACTGAAAAAACAAATTATAAATACGAGGTAGGAGTTAATATTATGGCCAAGCATGAAAGCCAACAGTCACGTGAGTCTTCGGGTCACATGACTGTTGGGCACAATGGGTGTCAGAGGCAGTGGTGAAATTTAAGTGCCACTGGTAAGTTTATTGTGGGTCGGGAGGGGTAAAGTTTCTCCTTAAGAAGAGAGCTTAGTCAGTTTGAGGAGGCTTATAAGGCCATGAAGACTTCTCTGAGAAATGTATGCAAATGAATATGTAAGCATGCTTCTGCAGTGCCACATATTAAAAGGTAGCATAACTGCAAGTCAAGGTCCGTCCTTTTAACAAGCCTTGTAACAGTGACCGGGGATCTAAGCCAAAGCCAGAGACTTATCCCAAGGAAAAGATAACCATACACAAATAGACTGTTTTGGTGTTTGACCCTTATCAGTGTACAGCCTGCTAGCAACCTACTGTTGGCGGGGAAAACCCCCAAAACAGCTGTCTGTAAATGGTCATCTTTTCCTTCTGGAGAAGACTCAGGTTTGGCTTAAATTCCCAGTCATTGTAACAAGACCCGTTAAAAGGTCATCCATTGACTTGCAGGAATGCTGCCTTCTAATGGGTGGTGCTGTACATGTATTCCGTCTTAGATTTGATTTATAACAACCACATTAACATTGCTCTATATTTTTAGTTGACCGGATGAGCCCCTTTTAGAGAACTCTTTCTCATTAGCAACTGTTATAACTTTCATCTCCTGGTTTGACAACTGATGTTACTTTCTATAAGGTGTATTTTGAACTCAACATTTTAAAAGGGAGCCTATTAGCAGTTCTGACACCTCAAAACTGTTGATAACACTGGTTAGGTGATGGGGGTAGCAGAGCATACCTGTGCTGATGTGCAAAGTAACTGCACAAGGCTACTCTAACATTACATAGATTGCCTAAACAATTGCAGTAAGGTAGACAGGATGACTTGGGGATATATGGCTATGAGGTATACAGGATGACTTGGGGATATATGGCTATGAGGTATACAGGATGACTTGGGGATATATGGCTATGAGGTATACAGGATGACTTGGGGATATATGGCTATGAGGTATACAGGATGACTTGGGGATATATGGCTGTGAGGTATACAGGATGACTTGGGGATATATGGCTATAAGAGGACAGGATGACTTGGGGATATATGGCTATAAGAGGACAGGATGACTTGGGGATATATGGCTATGAGGTATACAGGATGACTTGGGGATATATGGCTATGAGGTATACAGGATGACTTGGGGATATATGGCTATGAGGTATACAGGATGACTTGGGGATATATGGCTGTGAGGTATACAGGATGACTTGGGGATATATGGCTGTGAGGTATACAGGATGACTTGGGGATATATGGCTGTGAGGTATACAGGATGATTTGGGGATATATGGCTATAAGAGGACAGGATGACTTGGGGATATATGGCTATAAGAGGACAGGATGACTTGGGGATATATGACTGACTATGAGCTGACAGGATGACTTGGGGATACATGGCTTTGGAGGTATACAGGATGACTTGGGGATATATGGCTATGAGATAACAGGATGACTTGGGGATACATGGCTGTGAGGTATACAGAATGACTTGGAGATATATGGCTGTGAGGTGACAGGATGACTTCGGGATATATGGCTGTGAGGTGACAGTATTTATTAAGAGGCGGTGTACCATGGTAGCATTGACTGTGGTGCTGGCTTCTATAGTAACATTTGTCAGAACTGGCTCACTCACCCAAGGTGACTATACCAAGCCTCAGGTTTACCTACTATTCAAACCTAAAATTCTTCTCTTGGTGGAGACTGGCCAATGAGAATTAAGACTGCTGGCAGCCAATGAAAATAAGCCAGCTGCTAGGCAGATTATGCTTAATCCGGTTACTGGGCAGGTTAACCTGTGGTTAACCATTTAAGGCTCAGTGGAGTGTTTGAACTACCTCAAAACAGTGTCAATGCTATGTAGGACCCTTTTGGAGACACTACAGATCCACAGGCTGCAGTTCATCAGATGAAGGCCCATTTGACCTCCGTTCGACTAGTATCTATTAGAGTAGCCATTAAATGGATATCATAATAGTCTATAGGTTATGAATACTACGGTATGGCACTCATCATAGGTATCCATTAAAATGATGCCATTATAGTCTATGGGTGATGGATGCAATAAATGGATGTTTAACAGTAGAATTCATCATCCATAGGCTATAATGCATTCATTTAATGGATACATTTTTTAACGGGTTGTCATTATAGCCTATTGGATGTCTACAATTGCCTATATGTCACTCTTAGACATCCATCACAGCCTCGATTAAATGTATACGTCTGGGGTTTTCCTGGTGTATACTTTTAGTGGACACCATTGGAAACAATCGATTTATGTGTAGTGTCCTGGACTCTCTGTACTGAAGGTAGGGCTGGGCAATTAATCAAAATAATTTTATTAAATTTGCCATTTTTAAGAATAATAAAATGTGTATTAGCCCCATCCATGTTAGCAAGGCTAATATTGGATCGGTGGGGAAGAGGCAGCAGGACTCGAGGAGCTGTGTGACCATCATCAGTAACTGAGATAGGATCTTGTGTCCCCATCTAGGCAGTTTCTGTGGTAGGAGTTATGTAACAGCATCACACAAACTGAAAAATTAACTAGAAAGTAAATTCATAAAGCCAAGCAGATCTGAGCTGGTCAGAAGTGAAATGACATGACCATCTGAGGAAAAGGTAACACTGGCTCACTTATGTGTACTGGAAGATAGCTACATAATGAATGAATTAGGGGAAAAAAGTGAGTAGCCCTTTAAATTAGAAATGAGATTTGGGATCATCAGCACCGTCCACATTGTTCTGGGGTCTCACTATATTAATAAGATTGGGAATTGATGTTCTGGATCATGATATATAATTTTTTCACCTAACACAATCCAGGAAATGAAAGTACGGTAGTTTTACACAGAGATCTTTGATTTGTTAACCTCATTTCCAAGTTCCACTGCTTCTAGATTTTGCTTTAGGTTTCCTTTAAAAAACTCCTCTGCCTCCTTCCGGGCCTCGGTGAGCTGCATTTCCATCTCAGATTGCCTCTGCCGTAGACTGCAGATGGTGGCCTGGCTGTGACGAGTCTCATTGCTCAGCTGAAACTGCAGCTGACTGACTTCTGCCTGTTTCTGCTTTACCTAAAGAATCAGAAGATTAAATGGTGAAAGGATATCCGGTTTGTCTTGTTTCAATTAGAATTAAACAGTTAGCCGTTAGTTAAAGAGGTATCCCCAGGTCAGCAAGGTATCTGTTAGCCACACTCCCTTTTTTGTTCACTTTCCACTCTTTGTTTTCAAAAATTTAAAAACAAGAACAAAACACAGATTTGGGATCAAATATAAATTGAACACATATCCTGCAAAGTAAAAACGTGAAAAAAAAACCTAAAAAAGTAGGTAAAATAATAATAATAATAATCTTTATTTGTATAGCGCCAACATATTCCGCATACTTATGTTGTTCTTTTAGCCTCCCAAAAAAGGTACAATAAAAAGAAATCCAAACATCTGTACATACCCCAAAATGGTACCAATAAAAACTACAGCGCGCCATCCAAAAAAACAAGCTCTATCAGAGCTCCATTCATTGAAAAATAAAAACGTTATGGGACTTTATAATTTTTTATTTTCTTTTTTTTTTTTTAACGTTGCATTCAATTTTCAAAAAAGTTTTTATTGTGCAAAAGTGGAAAACCTTAAAAAATAAATAAATGTAGGTATCATCATAATCGTACCAACCCAAGTATCATATCATTTATGCTGCATGATTAACACTGCAAAAATAAAGTGTTTTTTTTCTCCTTACTCTCCCCCAAAAATTCAGTTTTACAATACATTATATACCCTAAGTGCTACCAATAAAAATCGTTTTCCACGCAAAAACAAGCCCTCATATGGCCATGTCGACGGAAAAATAACAAAGTTCTGAAAAGGGAGATGAAAATCCTGAAAAAAAATTGTTGCATCCTTAGGCCTTAGTCAGACGGGCGTTTTTTCACGCGATTTGCGGATCGCATGACGGATGCGCGTCCGCAAATCGCGTGACCGGTGCGCGCAAGTCGCCCGAAAATCTGCTCCTAGCCGCGTTTCATTAGAAACGGGCCGGAGCTGTCCAGCGCATTGCATTCAATGGAGACGGCAATAGAGCCGCCTCCATTTAAAGCAATGCGCTGCGGGCGAGCCAGGGATGAATTGTCGGTAAGGGCTTAAATATATAAGCCCTTCCCTGCAATTCATCCTAAAATGTGTTAAAATAAAAAAAAATTGTATACTCACCTTCTCCCGGCAGCCGGAGCTCCGTGCGGCCGTCCTGCAGTGGGTGTGAGTCAGACCTGCCCCCTGATTGGCTCAGCGCTGAGCCAATCAGAGGCATGCCTCACTCACACCCATTCATGAATTCATGAATGGATGCGAGTCAGACCTGCCCCTGATTGGCTCAGCGCTGAGAGGCAGCAGTCACTCACCCATTCATGAATTCATGAATGGGTGTGTGAGTGAAACCGGCCTCTGATTGGTCAGAGCTGTGACCAATCAGAGGCAGATCATTCAGCAGGTGGGGATTTTAAAGCCCCGCCGGCTGAATAGTGCCGAGAAGCAGTTCAGGAGAACTGACAGCGGCCGCGGCTGGACTCCGGCTGCAGCGGAAAGGTGAGTATACAATTTTTTTTTATTTTAACACATTTTAGGATGAATTGCAGGGAAGGGCTTATATATTTAAGCCCTTCCCGACAATTCACCCCACGCACGCCGGCAGCCCATTGCTTTCAATGGAGCGGCTGTATTGCCGCTCCATTGAATTCAATGGGCAAACATCGTTCTTCTCTGCCACAGCTGTTACAGCTGTAGCAGAGAAGAATGATTTGTCTTCTATATGTTCTCAATGGGGTCGGCGCTGCTGCCGCCGGCCCCATTGAGCGCATATACAGAAGAGAACAGGAATCGCAGATCGCAGATAGGTGCGATCTGCGATTTTTTGTTCTATAATTTATCGGACGAGCGCATAAAAAGCGCTCATGTGTCCGATACCATTGCAAAGCAATGGTTTTATAAAATCGCCGGACGCATGCGCATGCGCAAATCGCGGCTAAAAACGCCCGTCTGACTAAGGCCTTAGGGCGCATTCAGACGACTGTATATCGGCCGGGTATTCACGCCGGCCTATATACGGCGTCTCTCTCTGCTCTGAGCTCCCGCCCCCTCTCCACCCCCCTGCACTATTTTTAAGGAGGAGAGGCGGAACGGGGTGGAGCTAATTCCTGGAACTTAGCCACACCCCATGTCCCGCCTCCTCTCATTGCAAATAGTGCAGCGGGGCGGAGAGAGGGTAAAGAGGAAGGCAGAGAGGGGGCGGGAGCTCAGAGCACTGCTCCCGACTCTTCCAGCCTCCTCCTCCTGCAGAGAGAGACGCCGTATATCGGCCAGCGTGAATACCCGGCCGATATACGGTCGTCTGAATGCACCCTATGAATGAGTTTTCAAATCTCATCCATATAGCTTTAAGGGTATGTTCACATGGTGAAATTCACCACGGAACTCTGTGTGAATTCTGCCTCTAAAAACCAGATTTTAGCACAATTTTTAGAGGCGGAATAGATGTGTAAAATTCCACTGTGAATTCCACCGCGTGAACATACCCTAAATGGTGCAGATTTTCCCTGCAACAGTTCTGCAGCAATTCTACCCCGAGTGGTAGTGTATTTAGGAATATACCTTCTGTGTAAGTTCTGTGACCATAGATTCTAAGTGAGCCGCTCTTGCTTCCTGCTTCTTATACGCTGCAGCTGAGGCAACTTTGTCGGCTCTTAATGCTCCTGAAAAGAAATAAGTAAAGAAAACATTAAATAAAAATATTTCAATAAGGTTTTATTCACATCACGTTTAGGCTGGATGTTCAGCACACATGCTAGAAAAAGCTCAAAGGCGGATGCACTTTTTTGGCATTGATAGGACCCCTAGAGGTCTAATGGCTCAGAAAGTACTCAAAACAGGTTTCGCTAAATCCTTTACATTGATAACTTTATTCCCATTATGCCTCAGGATGGACCTGGATATATTTCAGATTCTTTTCACAGTGGCAGGAGTTTTCCCCTGTGCTCACTGTCGCCCTCTGCTGAGTAATACACTTCTGGGCAGGAGACTCTGTGCTGTTGCTGCTTTGTTATTTTGGGCCTTAAGCTTTTGGGGTTATTAGGGCAAGCAGTAGAGATGAGCGAGCATACTCGCTAAGGGCAATTACTCGATCGAGCATTGCCCTTAGTGAGTACCTCCCCCCTGCTCACTGCCGCAACTCACCTGTCACCCGCGCCGGCAGCCGAACCTTTTCTTCCGAGCGGGAAGGTACTCGCTACGGACAATGCTCGATCGAGTAATTGTCTTTAGCGAGTATACTTGCTCATCTCTAGCAAGCAGTCTATTGATGCACCACATGCATCATAGCTAACTTCAGCTAACCTCATCTTAACTTAGATAGCTATCTACAAGTTAGGTTGGTAGCTATTTTAGCACCTGGGGCAACTATCAGAGATTAACCCCACCAATACCTAAATAGCAAGCCATAGTACAGCGCAGCAGAGGTTCGCCCCGTGTGGGCATCTCATTGGCTATATTGAGCCATTTTTGATGTCCATTTCTCATGACCAGTTCTGTTTCTGAAACCAATTTTGATTCCTGATGAGTCAGACATGACGAAACGCGTAGAACCTGTTATATAAAACGATAGATTCACAGAACAGAGCTACGTGTACAACAGCCGTTGTGCTAAGAGTATACACAACTTTACCCGAATATCAGTACTCTATCTATGTGGCAACCGGCATATTTGTATCGCAGCATCATAGATAGAGAACTATCACTGATGGGTATTGGTCCGGTCGCGCTCTATAGGGACTTACACCGACACACGTTTATCACTCTAATACTAATCCAAATACACAGGACCGCTCTGCCCTGGGCGGTTCCATTATGTATTTTTGGACATTTCTTCAATACTGGCTTGTAGCCTAAATTGGAGAAGTATAATTGTTTGTGGTCTTTTCATGTTGGACCCAAATATAGGACCTTTTAATCATTAAATGAATCAATAAAGGTTACGTTTTAGGGGTCCCAACCAGTGATATCTAAAAACATTTATGCTTCAAAAAACTATGAACTTTATGCCTTGAATGAATGGCCAGGTGTTACCTGTGATTGGCTGAGTGCTAAGACCAATCACAGGCAGCGCTCAACTGTCCTTCAATGAATGGCTGAGAGCTACCTATGATTGGCTGAGCGCTCAGTCGATCAGATACAGCCCTTTCAGCAGGTGGGGATTTTAAACCCTTGCCTGCTGAAAGAGCTTCAGAGTAGTGCAGGGAGAAGACAGGCTAGACGCACCCGAGTCCAAGCAGCTGAGGAGAGGGGAGTATACTTTTTTTTTTTAACATATTCTAGGGATGATTTTCAGGGAAGGGCTTATTTTTAAAGCCCTTCCACGAAAAATCCCTGCAGTGCTTGCCAGCAGCCCATTGCTTTCAATGGTACTGCAGAAGTGCTGGTCCCATTGAAAGCAATGGGAGAACATCGCAATCCTCTGCCACAGCTATGGCAGGGGATTCTTTACTCCCCGCAGGGATGAAGAAATCCTCTGCTACAGCTGTGGCAGCTGCAGCAGGGGATTCTTTACTCCCTGCAGGGAGTCCTCTTGGCACTGATCACTGACAGTGCTGTCAATGTTCAGTGACCAGGGGACTCCCTGCTGGGGAATATTGACAAGCACCACAGACCTATGGTGCACGCATGTCTTATGTTTTGCAGGTACTGTATGTGCGTTTGCACGCCACTAAAACACGGACATGTAAACACACCATAGGGAACCAATGTTTCTAATAGGAGCATGTTTTTGTGCACACAACTGTACGCCCATAAACACGCTCATGTGAATCCACCCTAAAGGTGAATATCTTTGATATACAACACCAAATGGAGGACCATCTGATGACTTATGGAAAATATTGTTTATTGACTTTTTTCTGTACTTACCAATGGTTTCATTCAAGCTACTAATATGGTTTTGGATGTAGATGTTGTCTGGAGAAACTGGTTTTGCTGTTGAAGGCAGCTCAAGATTGTCCTTTGCCGAGAGTGCCTCCTGAAGCTTCTCCTCAGTCAGTCTCATCTTCTGCTTTAGATCCCTGAGTTCCACTTCTAGTGACTGGACATAATCTAGAGACAATTCCAGAATTACAACAAGGAAAACCAAAGAGAACAGATGTTAAAATGTCATATTCCTTGGCGGCGTCTCACCAGCAGTGACTACATTCTCTCTGGTGTCACTCGGTGGAGGTTCTGCTCCTTCAGGGGGTTGAGGAGAAATCTGCTCACATAATGATTCCATTTCTTTTCTCATCTGACCTATTAGTTCCTGCAGTTCTGAATTTTGTTCTTGCAGCTTCTGAATTTCCTTTGAAGCAAAGTCTGGCACAGTTCCCGGCATCTGTGAGAAAGTGCATGGTTGTTTAATAATTAGTTGTATGACATGTAATTACCCTTGCAATAAAATGCACGTTAAAGTAGGCAGCCATGACACAATGTTGGCTAATAGTTATCACTTCATTACACATAAATATCCCTCAGGTGTCCGCAGGTTCTGATACTTCAAGGAAAGCTGAACACATGTAAAATACATCATCTACTGCTATACCGTGACAGTTTTATTTATTCCAGTTTTCCCGTTAATTTCTACTTAAAAAAAAGGTTGCAACTTGGAAACTATAAACAAGTTTGCTAACTGATCTTTTTATGGTTATTTTTTCTTGAATGTTTGTACCTTAAAAAGGGGTTGTCCCGCGGCAGAAATGTAAATTTTTTCTCTTCCCAGTCCCCCTTCTAAAGCAAATATACTACACTACCCGTGGAAAGCGTTTTTAAAGAGCGTTTCTACTCACCATTAGCTCGTTTCGTGAACTTATAAAAATTCTTCTTTCAAGATGGCCGCCGGTCCTTTCCCAAGGTGCACTGCGGTTTTCTCCCATGGTGCACCGCGGGTCTTCTCCCATGGTGCACCGTGTATGTTCTTCTCCAGTCTTGCGTTCCACTGCCGATTACAGCCACCTCATTGGCTGATCGGCACCACGTGACGGAGGCGGAGCTACAATGACGCGGAGAAGAGGGAAGAGCCAGGACGCCGCTCGTGAGCCTGGACACAGCCAGCAGAGGATTCTTATCTGCGCAAGCGCCGACTGTTGCGGCGACCAGAGAAGAAGGCTTCAGTCGTCGCCATGGAGACGGGGACGCCAGCGCCAGAGTGGGTAAGTGTATAACTTCTGTATGGCTCATATTTAATGCACGATGTATATTACAAAGTGCATTAATATGGCCATACAGAAGTGCATAACTCCACTTGCTTTCACGGGACAACCCCTTTAACTCTTTCCTGAACGTAAATTACTGACATTAATTAAAGGGGTTGTCTCACGCCGAAACGGGGTTTTTTTTTAATTCAATAGGCCCCCCGTTCGGCGCGAGACAAACCCAAGGGATGGGTTAAAAAAAAAAAGTTTATTACTTACCCGAATCCCCGCGCTGCGGCGACTTCTTTCTTCCTTTACCAAGATGGCCGCCGGGATCTTCACCCACGATGCACCGCGGGTCTTCTCCCATGGTGCACCGTGGGCTCTGTGCGGTCCATTGCCGATTCCAGCCTCCTGATTGGCTGGAATCGGCACACGTGACGGGGCGGAGCTACAAGGACCAGCTCTCCGGCACGAGCGGCCCCATTCACCAGGGAGAAGACCGGACTGCGCAAGCGCGTCTAAAAACGCCAGAAGACAGCGAATTTAGACGGATCCATGGCAACGGGGACGCTAGCAACGGAGCAGGTAAGTGTATAACTTCTGTATGGCTCATATTTAATGCACGATGTACATTACAAAGTGCATTAATATGGCCATACAGAAGTGCTGAACCCCACTTGATTTCACGAGACAACCCCTTTAACAGGTCCATCAACATAAGCTTGTTGACTATTTCAATGTAGCAAACGCAAAGGGGTCATGAAGAAAATGGCACATATCTTACAAAATATATAGAAGCAGTTGTAAAGCCTCAACAAAATGCATGGTTTGATTTTTGCAACTTATCTGTTACGTTTACAAGTTCGTATATATCATATACAAATAAAACACTATACATGTTAACAGAGTAGACAAGAAAAAAAACCTGTAGTAGACCAGATTCACATCTGCGTCGGTACCTCTGGTCAGAGGTTCAGTCGCAGATAAAATACTGGAAGGAAAAGGGCTACATGCATAAGCTGGGCAAAAAGTAGGCGGACCTCATTATAGTCAATGGGGTCCGTCCGGCACTGCTCGGTTCCATCCAGAGATGGAGCAGGAAAGTGCAATCCCCAATGCAAGTGTGAAACCATCCTTAGGTGATATTTGCACTCAGATGTAGTGTGAGGTAGGTCCACTGTCTAAGGATCTAGCCTACAGCAGAACATCGTTGGGACATAAAGCTGCTGTGGGGGTGATTAGTGATCACTATGAGGTGCAGAAGGCTGGTGCACATGCAATGTCCACGTGCTGGAAATTTACAATGCTGTTACGTATGGTGGGTCAACAGTGCAGAGAAAAAAAAAAGGACCATGAAGACCTTCGCTTTGTTATATACTAAGTATCTGCTCACATAGCGGTCAGTGACTTTTCTGGCCCAGTGGTGGTGTAAAGTAAAACTGGATCCGCGCTCCAGGACAGAGGATACACGCAGCTCTCCAGCTGACTAGCCCGGCAGGATACCAGGGAACCATTGACACATTGTGCTGAAGGATTATCCGGATAAGGGGTGTGAGTGGAGATCCTACAAACAGGATCTTCACTGAGCACCGGGTGAGTGCTTTATTATACCCAACAACTAGAAATAGCTTCTTAATGATGATAGACCCGTCCACTCTGGAAGCGCGGTCCTGATTTTTGCATATTTGTTTTCTGGCCCAGTGTCAGCCTATCCTAATAAAGATTTTAGGTCAGAGCCGTGGTAGAAGCCCCAACAGCTGGAAGCATGCATGTAATGTCACTACATCGGCATCTCTTGACCCTACTGCTAATTTTTTAAGAATTAAGCTCCATTTACATGGGACGAATGTCGGGCAAACGATGCCTGACACTCGTCCCTGTGTGTGCTCGCTCCCGTGCTGTTACATAGGAGCAAGTATCGCAAGCTCTCTCATAGAGCAGCAGGCAGGGAGAGGGGGGGGGGGGGGCGGGGGCGGGGCAGCTGGAGATTTCTCTCCTCGCTCTTCCCCGCCCGTCTCCATTCACGTAACACAACGGCCGCTCAGTTCTGAAGGGCTGCTATTTACACTGAATCCAACTTCTGGAGAACAGTTAATGCAGAGTGGCTCAGACTCTGCATTAAAATGTGGTGTTACAGAGAGAGCACGCAAAGTGCATAGTTCTGGCCTTTCGGAAGTCAAACATGATGAGAGAGCGGAATTAGCCTACTGTTAGAGGTGCTGCAAAGATAAGAGGAGCTAGCCACCAGGCAGAGTCTACCATATCCGGTGCTAGTGGTCCAAGGGATTGCTGCTATGAAAGAGAGCAATCACACGAGAGGTACCCGGGATCTCAGTGGTGAGCAGGAAGGGTACTGAGGCTGGGAGCAAGGAAAAAAAGGACCTGGGCACAGGCCTTATCTCTGGGAAGTGTAGGAACCAATAGGAGTGCAGGAAAATGGTGCTCAGAGCAGTGATTGGAGGATCTGGAGGAAGTTTCTCCCCATTACAGCACACCTAGGACAGATTGAACAGCGCCTTCTGGTCGGCGCCCAGTAAGGAACGCCCTATTGGAGGTCTAGTGTTACCAGCCCACCCCTTGGCTAGTGGCTCAACTATGCCCCCAAAACCACAGCCTGGATTATTACATTCGCCTAAGAAATCCTTCCTCCAGGAAAAGCGGACCCTTGGTAAAAAGTATGGGTATAGTCTAGCATGAAAAAGCCACACCAAGCTGAGCGTAGTATGCACCAATGATACCATGATCCCATCTAGCAGCCACCAGTGGATCATATGTAGGGTGGCCAGGTGTGGGAGTGGGCGGAGACTACCAAATGGCCAGTGACGCCGGGAACAGGGCTGTGAGGAGAAGAGCATCAGTGGTGTAACTGCCCCACCTATGCATGAGGTATGCTGTTGCCTACCCACCACAGAATACACATGGAGGTCCAGGAGAGGTAGGGGGAAAATGAGCATCATAAGAGAAATCTCAGCCAATGGGAAGGTAGAATGCTGAGGTTGTACACCGTCCAGAAGAGAGCCAGAGGGACTCCCATCCAAAGCGATAATGAGAGGGGGTATACTTACCCGAATGAGAACATACGTAACCATCCACTAGGGGGGGGGGGGCGGGGAGGGAGATCTTGTTCTTGGTGGTGGGGGTGGCATGCTATGACTGGCGGGTCTTGGTGAACTGGTGTTTGCTGTTATTCTTTGCCTTCTGAGGGTAGGGAATACAATAGGGTGGTTGACTCGACACTGTTAGCCTTCCTTGGTGGGGTGACAGGGAGAGTCTACTGCCAGCCCAGTATTCCTATGTGCAGGAGAAAATAGCTGAAGATTAGCAACAGAGACGTCTCTCTCCTATGGACACTAAGCTAAAACAGATTAGCTTAGTGTCTGAAGAGGGATATAGCTGCTAGGGGGGGGGGGGGGGGGGGGAGCTAACTCTTTGCTTACTGTCCGCTTTCTAGTGGCAGTAGCTATGCACACGGTTTTCAGCTTTTTTTCCCCCAATGAGACAGACTAGAAAACATGGGTTAAGTTATTGTTCTATGCAAGTAAAGTAGTGTCAAAAGAGATTCTATACCAGGCTCTGATGAAAAAATATTGATTGAGTATGATAACTCTGCTCTGCAATATGAAAGAATATACAAGGAGTGGCTATTAAAGTTTTTCCCTGACCCAGTTTTGAAACTGCACATGTGTAATGATATAAGTCTCTATAGGTTACGTGCCAATTTGCAACTCTGAACTGATAATAGTCTTTCTTTTACAGGTGCTGAAGTAGTGTGAGGTCTGATAATGGACCCAGTGGAATACAGAGCAGTCATCAAGTCCCTTTACTTGAAAGGCCGCACACCAAGGGAGACGTTCGATGAGATAATGCGGTTGATGGGGAGGATTTGCCATCATATGATGTAGTCAAGAACTAGCATCGTCAATTTAAATGTGGTCGGACTTTGGTGGAAATGGCTCCAATTCCAGGGCAACTCCACTCCGCTATCGATGAACACACCATCCGGTAAGTGGAGGCTGCCATTTTGGAAAATCGCAATGTAATCATTTGCAACCTAGCCCAAAATCTAAAGATTAGTGTCCAAGACCATCTTGATATGCATAAGGTATCGGCTTGCTGGATTCCCCGGCTGCTCACACCTTTCCAGAAGCAGGAACAAGTTGAATGCTCCCAGGCTCTTGACGATGTGCATTGGAAACCATGAGAACTTTTTCAACAGACTGATCACACAAGATGAAAGCTGGATCCATCACTATGATCCGGAGACTAAAATCCAGTCGATGCAATGGAAGCATCTGGACTCACCACCTCCGAAGAAGTCACGTGCTCAACCCTTGGCAGGCAAGGTCATGCTCACAGTCTTTTGGGACCAGCACGGAATTCTCTCGATCGATTTCCTAGCAAAGGATACCATGATTACTGGGGCATATTATGCTTCACTGCTGCGTAGATTGTGGGAGGCCATCAAAACCAAGAGACGTGGCATGCTCGCCAAAGGTGTCCGCCTTCGACAAGACATGCCCTAGTTCACAACTCACGTTGCCCAGATGGAGGCACGCTGGTGCGAGCATGAAATTCTACCGCATCCCCCTTATTCACCCTACCTCACACCATCGGCCTTCTACCCATTTCCACCAATAAAGTCATTTTTGAAGGACAAGCATTTTCCAGATGAGGAGACTCTGATTTCTGAAGTCACAACGTGGCTTTTGTAGAAACCTGTTGACTTCTACAAGTAGGGTGTTTAGAGTTGCATAAAGAGATGGGAGACCTGTGTGTCCCTAGGTGGCACCTATGTAGAGCAGGACTAATAGCTGTGCCCAGTTTCATTGTTCTCAGTCCACAGGAAGTGGGTCAGGATAAATCTTTAATGAACACCCCCCATACTTGTGTAAGGAAATAATACATTTCTTTGTATGCAATGCTGGTCTCCCTGGACATAAACTGGAAAAGAGGTTCTGAGAGTGCCCTTAGAAAAGATATGGGAGAGTGTGGTGGAAGTAAGGGCTTTTAGGATTTTGTATCAACTTTGAAGCATAACATATTTACCATAGATTAATATTAAGAAAGATTTGAAATAAAAAATATAAAAATCGGTAAGGCTGATATCAGGCTGTCTTTCTTTCAAAAAACACCTTGTTTTTTTTGGTTTTGTTCAGTCTTCATTAAATGATCCAGACAGACAGACATGGAGGAACAAAAGGACATGTGCAGTCTTACAAGGTTCAGGCAAGCAAGTTGCTCTTAATCATACACACCTAGGCACATGTGAGTAACACATATCACAATTTTAACGCTGGACTTTCTCCATTTTCCTGTGCATCAGTCGTAGTTTCCAGCTAGTCCGTGCGTGGGAGCGTCTGCAGAGGAGCTGATTTCTGGTTTGCATTACAATATATAATAAATGATATATACATACACACTCTTCATTACAAGTATGTTGCTATACTTTGAAAAGATGTTTTTACACACAAACATTTTGCATTACCTTGCCTGCCTATATTGGTTGTCTTGCTGAACTTAATTACTGTATATACCGGCGTATAAGACGACTTTTGAACCCCCAAAAATCTGCTCGGAAGTCGGGGGTCGTCTTATACGCCGGTAATACAAAAAAAAAAAAGAAAGTGTCAAAAAAAAAAAATCATTACTCACCTCCCCCGGCGTTCTGCGGCGCTGCTGCAGGCTGTCGCTCCCTCCTGGTCCCCGGCAGAGCATTGCTTTCTGAATGCGGGGCTTGAAATCCCCGCCTCCAGAAAGCTAATACTGTAAATAACTAACACACGCCGTCAGCCAATCACAGCCATTCAATGACATCATTGAATGGCTGTGATTAACTGAAGGCGCACGTGTGTTAGCCAATCACAGCCATTCAATGATGTCATCGAATGGCTGTGATTGGCTGACGGCGTGTGTTAGCTGATCGCAGTATTAGCTTTCTGGAGGCGGGGATTTCAAGCCCCGCGTCCAGAAAGCAATGCTCTGCCGGGGACCAGGAGGGAGCGACATCCTGCAGCAGCGCCGCAGAACGCCGGGGGAGGTGAGTAATGATTTTTTTTTTTTGCTCCGCTGTATTCCCGGCGTATAAGGTGACAGTTGGGGGGTCGTCTTATACGCTCCGTCGCCTTATACGCCGGAATATACGGTAACCCCTCCTGATCTACAACTGGATTTCATAATCACTGCTTGGTGCATCTGCCTCCTGGATCTATCATTGGAGGGGCGTCTGTTTGACCACCAGCTCCTTCTTCTCCAGTGAGTGTCTTTATACTATTTAATTTACATAATTCTTATGAGTGCGGGATCCTTTTACAAATAGACTTGTTCTCATTTGTGACTAAAAGAGCCACAAAAATGGCAGGAAAAGCACAGTCATCATTAAAAAAACCTGCATGAGATTTTTCTGCCATTTTTGTCTGAAGAAAGCCCCAAAGAAACTTCTGACCAAGCTCACATCTACATACAGAGCTTATAATAATGGAAATTCCTACTGTAATTCACTGGACTTTGGTTAGCTTTAACACTGAGTGATTGTCTAATGTGAACAGAATTCTATACTGGCAAATCATATTATTGACTGATCCTTACAGTATAATCAAATGATTGGAAGGTAAATTCCCATCTGTTCTCCTACATATTTACTTGCCTTTTTAAGAGCTTGATCCCTTTCCCAGGAAACCGTGGACACCAGTAGCTGCAGATCATTCAGTCTTCGTTCCTTTTCCTTTGTGGCAGCCTCTAACTGGAAACAAATGTTCAATTTTATGGCTGGGAAAAATGATCCCTCCTACATCGTAGTTAAAGACTATGTACACCTTCGGTTCGCAATTTTATTATTGCTGCACTGCATCTAAAACGAAATCTGAAGCAATTTTGTACAGTCTTGAAGAATTTCCCATTGTTTTATGTCTACAGCTCCTTAGCAGACCTATGCATCTCCAATTTGAAATGGATGAAGTCTACAGGCTGTTTGAATTTGCGCCACAGCCGTTCAGCTTATCTGGAGCATAGCTAGATGGAACACGTTTGGGGCGTGAGCCAAAGGTGTCATGGTCTGTGGTGGCGCTCAGGTCATGGGAAAGGGGGGTGCCGTTTTATTTATAGCGTGTCGGAGGGTGATGTGGTTGTCTTCGGCAGCCAGGTTGGGGCTGGAGAGGAGAGAGATTGGGTACAGGGAATTCTATAGGGTGTCGGTGAACTGTTGTGTGTGGACGGTCTGGAGGTTCCTGGTGGTGCGATAGATGGGAGGGTCTGGGGAGATGTTGGCATGGCTAATGAGGAAGAAGAGGTTGTGATCTGAGAGTGGGAGGGGGGAGTTAGTAAAGTGGGAGGCGGAGGAAAATTAGGTTGAGAGTGTTGCCGTCTATGTGAGTGGGGGAGTCGGAGAGTTGTGATAGGCTGAAATAAAAAATAAATAAATAAATATAAAAAAAAAAAAGGAGGTGAGCGTTAAGAGCTGGGAGGCAGGTGGGGATGTTGAAATTACATATACCGTATATTGTACCCACTAGTCTACCCCTTAAGATAACCCTTCTTAAGTGCCTCTGTCTGACAACAGTGGAGTGTTTAGATCAGCATCAGCAATCTATCTCATATACCCAATATTTATTAAAAATTCTAAACTCTACGTAGCCTAAAAAACAACCTTGTCTGTTAGAAGAGAGTGCAATAACACACTGACTTTCCTCAATATGTAGTGTTTATTCTCTAGAAACTTACCTGATCCTTGGCTTTACTGAGATTTTCTATTAGTTCCTCAGATTTCTGATACTGTGCTTTCTCTGCCTTTTCACAACGCTTCTGCCAGTCCAATTCAACCTGTACCCTGGCCTGCTCTAAAATTCTCTCACGTTCCAATGAGCATGCCAGTTGTTGCTGGTACCTGATGGGAAGTAAAAGAATGAAAATGGAGCACAGAACTTGTAAGAAAAAACCTCAGTCACTGTGATGGCATATTCAAAGCCTCCTATGTGGATCTATGTAACAAACCAAGTTGCGAATTACTTTAGTGTACACTCCAGTTAGGAGCAGGAGAGGTAGGATAATGGAGCAGGTAGGAGGTGGGCACTTAATATTCTCCTACATGGTCATCTGCAGCCTAAATTTTAGAACAGTCTAGAGGACATGCATCACAAAAGGTGCAAAAGGGAAAGCTGAGCAATTGTCCGTAGAAATAAATCACATTCCAATTCTCATTTTCCAGAGGGGTTTTGAAAACTGAAGGCACGATTGTGAATGGTAACTTTGGCCATTTGCTCCACTGTGCATCCGCTGACTAACTACAGCATAGCTATAAGGATACTGATATAAGACCTTGTTTTTTTCTTTTTTAAAGCTACACTTTTCCACTGTAGCTGGGGCATCCATAGGAGCCTCAAATACAGGAGAAAATATCTAGTGACATCAGTCACTAACAGAGCTGATCGGGGTCTGCTAGGACCCTGAAGCTCTGCTCTAACAGGGGGCACCGGACGTTAACGTGATCGCTAGGTTGCATAGTACTTTCACTTTCACTTTTTAGTACACAGTGCTCAATAAGAGCTATGTACCCGGGAAAGGAAAAGGCAGAAGCGGTTAAAAACGTCTCCTCCCTGCTTCTCTGGGTCCTCAGTTGTGTCTGACTGCTGAGGGTCTGACCTGCTCCTGCTTGATTGAGAGTATAAATTTATGGCCATTCTTGATACCCTCAAGAATGGAATGAACCTCGGGGCGGGGTTCTTGCATCAGTAGAAAATATGAAAGATCTGAAGGAGGTCAAGAGGGGTGTCCTTAAAGGGGTTGTCCGGCCATAAACATTAGGTCTCATTACTTCTGTTTGCCCAATACAATGCACTTTGTAATATACATTGTGCATTGTAAATTAGGCAAACAGAAGTTATTCACTTACCTTTTGGAGTGCCCCCCCCCCCCCCCTGTGTTGCTCCTCGGTTGTCATTGGTTCCGACAAGTCTCTTGTCCTCTTCTTGTCGGGCCAGCTCAAGGTGTTCTCTGCACGGGGACGTGCTTCTTCTACCCCGCGCATGCGCAGTAGATCTTCTGCCGGCTGCTTCAGGAAGCTCTGGTCTGCCTGCAGGGGACGCGCGGCCGCGGGATCTTCAGCTGACAGGTAAGGGGAGTGGAGTGGAGTGCCGGTCTCTCACAGGGGAGGGGTGCTGCGAGCTGTCAGTAGTCAGGGGTGGGGGTGGGGAGGTGTAGGGGTGACAGACCTGTCAGTCAGTAGTCCCGGGATGGGGGTGAGGGGGAAGGTGGGGGAGCTGCTGGTCGGAGCTGTCAGCCAGTGGGGGGGGGGGGGGGGGGGAGGAGGATGCTGCTGGTTGGAGCTGTCAGCCAGTGGGGGGGAGGAGGATGCTGCTGGTCAGAGCTGTCAGCCAGTGGGGGGGGGGGGGGGGTGGGGGGGAAGCTGCTGGTCGGAGCTGTCAGCTGGTGGCTTGCGGGGGAGGGGGGGCACTGGAGGGGGACACTGTGGGGTGCATGTGTGGAGGGGGCTGTGTGTGTGTCAGTCATGCTTGGTGCTACTTTCACTTTCAATAGCTGAGGATCGCGATTCTCTGCTATTGAAAGTGCTGCTACAGATCACGATCCTGCTAGAGCTGTGACAGCTGTTAGCAGGAGATTCCTTCATCTCCCTGGCATGTCCCCTCATTACTGGACACTGGGACAATGATGTCACAGTGTCCAGTGATGAGCGGACATGCTGAGGAGATGAAGGAATCTACTGCTACAGTTGTCACAGCTCTAGCAGGAGATCGCACTGCTCTCCCTGCCCTCTCATTGCTCTGAATGGGACCGGACGGCTGCAGGCTCTATTCAAAGCAGTGAAGCGCGCATTTGCATTATGACGCCGGTCCTCCAGTCATGTGACCGGTGTCATCGGGAGCGCGCACGCTGAGGAGAGAGAGGCAGCAGTGCATCATGGGAACTACCCAGCGGCGCCATCTTTGAAGAATTCTTCAGGCAAACTTTATAAAGGGAAGAAAAGGAATGAAAAGGTAAGCAGAATATCGATTTTTATGGGAAAGGCTGTTGTGTGTGATGCTTCTACTCCACAGGGCATTAATGGGGGGAAGAAAAAAAATCAGTTTGGGCAGCGGACAACCCCTTTAAGGAGAGCCTCCAGGTGGGGTGTGGAGACACCTGGGGGGGTAAGTGGGTAGGGAAATGGCATCGTCTCTCCCTAAGGAGAACACCAAGAAGGGGTGCTGTTCTCAATCATTGTTTTACAAACTTGGTAAAAACTCATACTTGGATGGCAGCATTCCTTCAAATCAAATAGGTGGCGCTGCAGAGGTATTGTTCCATCTTCCTTGTTTGTGGGTCTGAAGGAGAGTTTTCACATTCCTTGTAACTGGACCAATTTACGGTTATGGTCATCTCCCCCTGCTATTTATCCTAATGCTATTGATCCCAACATGTCTGTGCCCTCTTACCCTTCATTTCTGGTATTTAACACTTTCCAATCCAATTTGTATCCTGGTTTTCCTAGGGGGCTTACTCTTTTACTGCCGTTATACAACTGCGCTATCTGCTGGCTAAAGCCAGTACTGCATGAGGTGACACGTTGGATAGGCTCCGACAGCAGAGAGGCTGGCAATATACAGTAAGAGAACCCCAACGGACGTCTTCCAACATCGGAGCTGTACAGCCTTAAATCATAAGGTCTTCAGAGGTCAGACAGTGGATTGGAAAGCGTTAACTAGTGTAAATTAAGTCCCCCCATTTGATCATGTGTATTTATTAAATACATTGTTAAATTTGTTCCATTATTTCCTGTGGAAGAGCCCTGTGAGGTCCGAAAGCTCGCTATAACATCATGTATTTTTGTTAGCTATTAAAAAAGGTATATCTACAAGATTACTTGATTTCCCTTACTGAGAACAATCACGTTAGCCCAGAACCAAGCGCTGTATTATTTCTTGCTTATCTATTTGAATTTTTGCCTATGTTACTATTATCTCATCTATTTGTACAATCCCCATTTAGAATGTGCACCATGATTGCCAATGGCATTGAGTGTACATCTTGTGCCATGCTTGCGGTCCTTGAGCAGCTGTTCAAGGGTGCATACTGCTGTATTAGATGGGAGTGTGTTGCACATTTGGAAGCCCAGATCTTGGATCTAAATGCTCAGGTTGCAACACTGAGATCTTTTAGCAACCTGGAAAGGGGTTTGTTGCTCACTAAGCAGGCAATCGCTGGGGTAGATGTGGGGTGGATGGTAGTTTGGGAGTGAAGGGTGATCAAGCAGCTAGTTGGGTGACAGTAAGAAGGAGGGGTAGAGGAAAGAGAACCAGGGAGGCTAGTCCTGAACTGACACACCACAACAAGTTTGCAAAAGTTGGCAGAGGAGGGGGATGCCATTGCAGGGTTAGCACTGCTGCAGAACAACATGCCCTTTGACCGCCACGTGCAATGTCTGCTCCAGTAAGAAGGGGAATAGGAGTGCAGGGCAGGCTAGACAGGTCTTAGTAGTGGCAGATAGAAAGGGCAGTCTGCCACAAAGATTCGGATCGTTGAACAGTGTGGAGTTTCCCTGGATCAGGTTGACAGATTACTGGGAGGGTCTGGTGAGTATCCAGTAGTCACGGCACACATTGGCACCAATGATAAAGTTAGCTTAAGACAAGGCCCTCCAAAGTAGCATTTTCTGAAACATTACCTGTACCTCACCAGATAGGCAGTGAGAGATTAGCGAGGTGAACAAGTGGCTCCAGAGTTGGTGTAAGAAGGGAGGGTTTGGGTTCCTAGAGAACTGGGCCAACATTATTGTTGGCTACAAGTTCTACCGTAGGAATGGGATACATCTCAATGGGGAGGGTACAGCTGTTCTGAGAGAGAGAAGATGGCTAGAAAGCTGGAGAAGAGATTAAAAAAGGGGGTTTCATTACAGAGATAGAGGGGAACACAATATAGATAGTGACCTAGGACTAAGTAATGTAAATGGGGTGGAGTAGTGGGCAGGCAGGGTTAGTACAGGTAGAACTGGCAGAATGGTTAATAGGGATACACTTAAAATAAAAAAATAACCAAAATCTCTAAACTGTATGGTGACTAATGCTAGACGTCTGGCAGGCTAAAAGGGTAACGTACTGGAAGTAATAACGCCTGAGGAAAACTAGGACATATCAGGAATAACGGAGACCTGGTTGGATGAAAGCTGTGACTGAACGGTTAACTTACAGGGTTATAGTCTGTTCAGAAGGGATTGTAAAAAAAAAAAAAAACGTAAAGTGTGAGGGTCTTTATGTAAAATCCTGTTTAAAAACCACACTACGGGAAGATATATGAGAGAGATGAACATGTGGAGTCTCTGGACAGAGATACATTCAGGAAAAAACAATAATAAAATCTTCATAAGGGTTTTTTAGAAGCCACTGAAAATCTATTACTGAGGAAAATAGATGAAGCAGCAAACCACAACGAGGTAATTATTGAGGGAGACTTTAGCCATCTAAATGTAAAGTTGAGAAGCTGAAACTTGCGAATCTCATAAAAGGTAGCAAGTTTCTGTCAATAACTAAAGATTATTAACTTATCAATATTAACTAGAGATGAGCGAACACGTTCGGCCCCGCCCCTTTTTCGCCCGAACACCGAACTTTGCGAACACTTCAGTGTTCGGGCAAAAAAGTTCGGGGGCCGCCGTGGCAGCGCGGGGGGGTGCGGCGGGGAGTGGGGGGGGAGAGGGAGAGAGAGAGGGCTCCCCCCTGTTCCCCGCTACTGCCGCCCGCGCCGCCGCGCATCTCCCCGCCCCCCGGCGGCACCCGAACTTTTTCGCCCGAACACTGAAGTGTTCGCAAAGTTCGGTGTTCGGGCGAAAAAGGGGCGGGGCCGAACGTGTTCGCTCATCTCTAATATTAACCAACAGACCTGACAGAATAAAAGGGATGCGGGTTGAGAAGCACCTGAGAAATAGTGACCACAATATAACTTCCACTTGTCATTCAAAAGGCAATTTTATAGGAACGCTATGAAAATACTAAACATTATGAAGGCAAAGTTTAATTAGCTTAGAGATGCCCTTAACCTTATTGACTGGGACAATATCCTCAAAAATAAGAGCATAGACAACTCTAAATGAGAAATATTTAAAAACACTTTAAATACTGACTGTGAGCAGTTTATACCTTACAGGAATACAGGAATTAGGAGTAAGAGTAAACCAATCTGACTTAATAGAGATGTAAAGGGTGCAGTTAACAGCAAAAAGAAAAAAAAAGTGTTTAAACTACTAAAACAAGAAGGCAGCAAAGAAGCACTAAAAACCTATAGGGAAAAAAAAATAATGAATTATGTAAAAAGCAGATTAAACAGCAAAAGGTGGAGACAGAGACTTATTGACAAAGAGAGTAAAACTAACCCTTAAAGGGGTTGTCCCGAGGCAGCAAGTGGGTCTGTACACTTCTGCATGGCCATAATAATGCACTTTGTAATGTACATTGTGCATTAATTATGAGCCATACAGAAGTTATAAAAAGTTTTATACTTACCTGCTCCGTTGCTGGCGTCCTCGTCTCCATGGTGCCGACTAATTTTCGCCCTCCGATGGCCAAATTAGCCGCGCTTGCGCAGTCCGGGTCTTCTGCAGTCTTCTATGGGGCTCCGTGTAGCTCCGTGTAGCTCCGCCCCGTCACGTGCCGATTCCAGCCAATCAGGAGGCTGGAATCGGCAATGGACCGCACAGAAGAGCTGCGGTCCACGGAGGAAGAGGCCATCTTCAGCGGTGAGTAGAGAAGTCACCGGAGCGCGGGGATTCAGGTAAGCGCTCCGGTGAGCTTTCTTTACCTCCCTGCATCGGGGTTGTCTCGCGCCGAACGGGGGGGGGGGGGGTTGAAAAAAAAAAAAACCCGTTTCGGCGCGGGACAACCCCTTTAACTTTTCTTCAACTATATAAATAGTAAAACGATAAATACTGAAAGTGTTGGCCCTTTAACATTTTCCAATCCAATTTTGTATCCTGGTTTTCCTAGGCGGCTTATTCTATGGCCTAGTGAGGCTGGCGTAAATGCGTCGACCTAACCAGGCCATCGCCTGTTTCCCCTCCCCATAGCAGGCTTACATATCTTCCTTCCCGCTCTGTCTGTGCAATGGGAGGAGGTGGGACAGGGGCGGAGCTGAGCGCCGATCAGCCCCGCCTCCTCCTATTGATGGCTATGAACAAGGGGCAGGGACAAGGCGGACACTTAGCTCTGCCCACAGCTATCAATGGGAGGAGGCGGGGCGACGGTTAGCTCTGCCCCGCCCCCATTGCAGAGACCGAGCGGGGAGGAGAGTTAAGCCTGCAGGGGGGGAAGGAGGAGAACAGAGAGAGGTAGTTTAGCAGCCACGCTGCTAAACTCCCTCCCACCTACGGCCACTGTCATGGGCTCCCATAGGAGCCCATGCAGCGGCCCGACGTATTTCGGCCCAAACATAGTTCCAGAACTATGTTTTGGGCTCGACGTAAAAACGCCCGGCGCTATATTGGCCGGCCAGCCGTTTTTACGTCTCGCAAATACACCCATGTGATCTGATGCATTGGAATCCAATGCATCAGATCACAGCGCATATTGGCTGGCTCATGTGAAAGAAGCCTTAAAAATCATAAGGTCTTCAGATGTCAGACAGTGATTGGAAAGGGTTAATAAATAATGTAGGAAAAATTGTAGAGTGTGATGAGGAGAAAGCAAATTTCTTAAATAAGGAAATGAAATATCAGATGAGATGCAAAGTGATAAAGTAAACTCTCCAGAAAATGTCACCAGTTTAACCCAGGAAGAAGGAGAGCCACCTTAAAAAGATTAAACTAGACAAATTACCAGGTCTCGATGGCATAGATCTCTGGGTTCTAAGGGAATTGAATGATGTGATAGACAGACTGCTGTTTCTTATATTTAAGGACTCTATAGCGACGGGGTTTGTTCAACTGGATAGGCACATCACAATGTGGTGCCAATATTCAAAAAGGAGTCAAAAAGTGAACCTCGAAACTACAGACCAGCAAGTTTTACTCCTATTGTGAGTAAAATTTTTGAAGTGTTTTTAAGAGATGTTATCCTGGAGTACCTCAAGTAAATTAGCTGTATAACTCCATATCAGCATGGGTTTATGAAGGGTCGCTCCTGTCAAACCAATCTGATCAGCTTCTATGAGGCGGTAAGTTCTAGACTGAACCAAAGATAATCACTGGATCTTGTATATCTGGACATTTCCAAAGTGTATGATACTATTCCGCATAAAAGGTTGCTATTAGAGATGAGCCAGCGTGCTCGCTAAGGCAAACTACTCGAGCGAGTAGTGCCTTATGAGAGTACCTGCCCGCTCGTCTCAAAATATTCAGGTGCCAGCGGGGGAGAGAGGTGAGTTGCGGGGGGGGGGGAAGAGAGTGAAAGAGATCTCCCCCCCCCCCCCCTCCCCGTTCCTCCCCGCTCCTCCCCGCTCTCCCCCTCCGGCACCCGAATCTTTAGAGACGAGCGGGCAGGTACTCGCATAAGGCACTACTAGCTCGACTAGTTTGCCTTAGCGAGTACGCTCACTCATCTTTAGTTGCTATATAAAATGAGAATGCTTCGTCTGGGTGAGACTGTGTGTAAGTGGGTAACTGGCTCAGGGATAGAAGGCAGACGGTGGTGATTAATGGCACATACTCTGACTGGGTCACCTTCACTAGCGGGGTACTACAGGGGTCAGTATTGGGCCCTAGATTTTTTACTATATCTATTAATGACCTGGTAGAAGGATTGCGCAGTAAAATAGCAATACTTAATATTTGAAAACTATGTAATGTAATTAACACAAGAGGACAGAATGCGGTTGTACCCATATAGAAGGGGGTTCCTTACTATAACAGCAGTAAGACTATGGAACTCTCTGCCAGAGGGCATAGTGATGGCGAATTTGCTAAAAAGAGTTTAGGAGAGGACTGGACGTATTTTCTGAGTGTTTGCAATATTATACGTTAAAGTCATGAATTACTTCAGAAGGGTTGTTGATCCAGGTATTATTCTGATTTCCAGACTTGGAGTCAGGAAGGTTTTTCTTCCCCTTAAAATGAGAACAATTGGTGTCTACCTCATTGTTTTTTTTGCATTCCTCTGGATCAACATTGGGGGTAATAGGCTGAACTGGATGGACATAAGTTTTTTTTCAGCCTTACATAGTAGGTTTCTATAGGTTATTTAGTACAGCAAATTGTTGTAGCTTTTCTTGAGTTTTACTTGGATATCATACTCTTGGTACAGGACAGTTCAGGCAGCCATTTTTAAAAGATTCCAGCTCACTTTGGTTCTTTACCAGCTCATCAATGGGATGATACATTAAAATATTAACCAGGCCTCTAGCAGAACACCCAGTCACTGGCCTCCTGCACATGGGCGGAAATTCCACGGCGGGATTTCCCGCGGAATTTCCGCTCGTGGAAGCTGCCATAGGATTGCGTTAGCAAACGCAATCCAAGACAGACGGCTGCAATTTGTCCGCGCAAGATGTCACGCGGCAAACAAATCAAGCCCCGCGCGGAAATCTTACTCCCTGGCAGCCGGCACTGGTCTGCGCATGCGCCGGCCGCCGGCACATCAAACAGCCGGAGCCGTGGAAGCAGGTGAGTACGCGCTGGTCCCTGCAGGGGCGCGGGACGGGTCCTGCTGGGAGAATTCTCACAGGCGGCCACTATTACTGATGTATTCTTGCATCTATTTAATGATTGCCTTTACTATTGATGACATGTTACAGCAGCCTACAATGGACAACACAGCCATGTGATACTATATTGACTTGGGTACAACCATAGTCCAAGTAAATGCACAGGGTGGAAGGGAACTGAAGTAGTATCTCAACACTAAGTACATTAACAAGTATTCTATTATTTCCAGATATAGGGAGCAGCAGTTATTTTGACTCCCTAAAAAGCCTAGAAATGAAATTTGCTTAACACAAATGGACAAACCTGCTTCGGGCTGGTTCACATATCAATGGTGTGTTCAGCTATGTGTATTTTTCCTTCGGAAGCCATCCAGCAGGAAGACTGATGCTAACCAACACCCCAGAGGAAACTATGGGATCAACTTTGCCATCAGTTTATTCTACACTAGAGAGAAATAAGACTGGAGAGCTGGAGATTATGTGAAAGGCCTCGTATAGGACTGGATTAAAAACCATCCTTGTAATAAGACGACCACAGTGACACCTAATGGCCACGATAAGAATGTACCGTAAATTCCATAACTTATACGAGAACTCTTTTTCAGCTTAGCCTCCGTTCCATTAGGTTCTCATTACTTTTCATAGGCAGAATAATGTATTCTGCTATGTTCATCTTCCCAGTAAAGCAAAGGGAAACCTAACAGATGCCATAGAAAGTCTATACAGTACTGTCTTGTTCTCTCAGTAATAAGTACAAGAACATGGTCATACTACCGTAGTACTTAGAGAGTCTTTCCGAGATAGAACATTCTCAAAATAGGTGATCAATCTGTAATTGGTGGGGTCCACAGCAGAATGTGCCCCCCTCACTGCAGTGACTGATAGGGTTGCCAACCTAACATTTGGATATTTCTGGACAACTGGGGCAAAAATCACAGACGGTCCAACATTTTTATAGCCCCACCTCTTTACATAGGACATGCCTCCAAAATGGCTGAATATAAATCTAGAGACCTTCTCAATGACCATGACACTCAAGGACACCTGTGACCTGACAGGCTGCATCCATACATATAAGGTGCACATGCCAGGAAGGGGTTAAGGGCATGCTATTATTTCTGATATCCATTAATATTACTGAGGACCAGGTCGCTCCTGATTACTGTTGATACAAAGCTATTTTTGTGCCGGAAGCAGCTCCGTGCTGACAGTAATGAGAATGATGACAAGCTGATTGGTAGGGATCCTGAGCGGCAGATCCCTGCCAATCTACTATTGATGAGTGATCATGAGGATAGGTCATCAGTAGCACTAGTGGAACAACCCCTTTAAAGGGGATTCCCATCATGGCTTTTCCTGGCAGAGCTGGGCTCTATGGCTGGCTGGGATGCCGGACATTGGCTACAAGCACAGGGCAGTGATTGGTGGTGAGTACTGTACTCTATACCCCTTCCCCTTGTTCAACTCCTCTTGCTAGTGCTGTGCTACCTGTTTGCACTGCGCAAATCGGTGCTTGTACAGTGCAAACTTTACAGAGAATAACGAAAACTACTATGAATAGCAAAAAATACTCATTTTCTAATGACTGGCCATGAATTCACGGACGGTTGGCAACCCTGGTGACTGACGCAGCGCCATTTATTTCTGTGAGCCTGTGTTTGGTAGTGCCGATTCATTGTATTTGGCTGAGCTGCAGTACCAGGCACATCCAAGGGTAAAACCACATTGATTTATGGGCAACAAACATATCCACATGAGGTGTGGCCATCCAAAATCAAAGATATCATCCTTCTGAGAACAACCTGCTCATCATGTACCTTTCAATGTCTTTCTGGTATTTAGCCATGTCGCCCTTCATCCTCTGCTTCTCTTCCTGCGAGGCCTGAAGCTGGAGGTCTTTATTCACTGTATCTCTAGATACTTGGGTAATATATGAATCCCAGCCGTTCTTCAGGGTGGAAACATCATCTTTCAACCTTTAAGAAAAAATTGGTTTAGGCACAATACTATCAGTAAACTATTTTTTTCAAAATAAGAAGAAAATCCGCAGAATATATCTGCCCCCAAGTGGCCGTATCTTTAAAGGGGTATTCGAGTAAGAAGAGGTTATCCCTTATCCACGAGATAGAAGATGGCCTCTCGTTAGGGTATGGTCACCACAGTATCAGACACTGATCCCTCCCATTACCAATAGACAGAGAGAACGGTATAAACATGAGATCATCTCTGCAGGAATTATCTTAATGACACCATCATTGCACTGATTTAGAGGACACACAACCTTTTCCGGGAGCTTATCTGATGGCCTTCTGGAATTACATGCAGAATAGGATTCATTTGCCTCTGAGACATAGATCTTTTAAAAGGACAACCAAGTGGTTAAAGTAACCCTTTGGTTTCAGGACAAAATTCTGTCCTGGTACTGAAGGGGGGAATGGGAGGGTGGGGGTGGGGGAAATTACCATATTAGCTGCTGTCGTTCTTCTATGTCCCTTTGTTCCAGTAGTTCAGAATTCTGTTTTCAGGTGTCCAAGATGGCTACTGCAATTTTCGACTTACCTAATGCACAATTGGTGCTGCTCTCTGAATGTTCAGCACTGATCATGTGAGCAGTGCTGGCCAATCAGAGAATAGGTATAGTGCATACTAGTCTAATACTATTAAATTTCGATAAGCAGAAAAAGTATAGCAAGCGGCACACGGGAATCTTCCTTGAATAAAAAAAATTACATTATCCGATGTGTCTTTATTGTGTCCATTGTAAAAGCAACGTTTCGGCCCCTTACAGGCCCTTTTCATTGTTAAATTCCGATAATGGCAAAAATAGAAAAACGTTAAAAAAAACTAAATTTGGCATCACTGTAATGGTATTATTGACCCATAGAGCAGAATTTATGTCATTTTTACTGAACTGTGAACACAGTAAAAACTAAACCCACCCTCTGCCCCCCCCAAAAAATTAAAAAAAGTAAAAAAATCGTGCTTTATAAAAAGAAATTTGCCCCACTTAAAACGTTTTTACGTACATTATGTGGTATATTAAATGGTATCATTAAAAAATACTACTCAGCCTGCAAAAAACAAGCCCTACTATGGCTAGGTCAATGGAAAAAAAAAAAAAAAAAGTTAGGCCTTTTGGAAGGCAAGGATGAGTAAGGCAAAATAAATTAAATTTAAAAAAAAGAAAACTGTGATCCTGAAGGGGTTAAATGATGGCTGGGTGTTTGATTTTTGTTATCATCACCCTGTCCTTATGCTGCTTGTTTCCAAAGCAGTGCAACAATGATGCATCACATTCAAGAAGTGTTTACATACAACACAGGCACTTAGCACAACACTTGCTGTACACAACCTAAAGTAACCGCTGTTACTACACCGCCATCTCCTCTGGGTCCCTCCCAATTACAAGCCTCATGATAAGGTGTGTATTAGGAAGTTAGGAAGATGCATCCTTTTAAGCCTCTGCCCTTACCAGCTCCAGAACAGAACATTCTCCCAAAGGAAAATATCTATCTATCCATCTAGCTACCTACTAATTGCAAAAGTTAGCGCACCCCTGTGTAATGTACCTTAACTAATTCTCTAACTTCCCAGTGTCGGACAAACATGCAATTTGGCAGGAGCATTCTTTAGGTACTAAATAGGAAAAGTAACGGGGGTCACAACTCAATTATTCAATACTAATTGCAAAAGTTAGTGCACTCCTATGTAATGTAACTTCCCGATGTCGTAGAAGTGTGAAATTTGGCACAAGCATTATTTAGGCCCTAAATATGAAAAGTAAGAGGGTTGTAACTCGATTATTCAATGCTAATTGCAAAAGTAAGTGCACCCCTATGTTATGTAACTTCTGGTGTCGTACAAGCGTGAAATTTGGCAGGAGCATACTTTAGGTCCTACATAGGAAAAGTAAAAGGGTCACAACTTGATTATTCAATGCTAATTGCAAAAGAAAGTGCACCTATATAAAATGTAACTTCCTGGTGTCCTACAAGCATTCTTTAGGTCCTAAGTGAGTAGAGTGGTAGGGGTGGCGCATTCTACAGAGAAACATCAGTACATGCAGCCGGAGGAGAATCTAACGCACCTCTATATGTATACATATTTTATTCCTCGGTTCCTCTAAGGTACCCTTGACTTCATAAAATTTTCCATGCGAACAACAAGTAAACACCTGTATCACAAACTCAGGCCAAGCCGGGTATATCAGCTAGTATAAAATAAAAATTAATGGAAAAAACATTGCATGAAAAAAAAAACAAAAAAAAACAAAAAACACATTTTTCAATGAATTTGTACTCACTTCTCAATGATGCTATCTTTTTCTGCCAGCGCGGCCCGCTGACTGCACTGCGCGCTTCGCTGCTCCACCTGTAGAGTTTCTACACACAGCTGTAGCTCTTTGATCCGTGTCTCCAGCTTCTGTGCATGTTCATTGTGAGCTTCCTTCATAGACCCCAATGCCGACTCCTTCTCACGGGCAAGTCGGTCTAACTGCACATGCCTGCAATGTAATATCCTCATCAGAAAATATTCATTTATCTTATTACATTGAATTTATCTTCAAAATGCATCCCTTAGTTCCCTACTGACCAGATCTTAGACAACTGTATTTAAGCTGGCCAAAGACACGGAGGCTTATTTACTAATACAGTGCACAGGTTAGGCAGTACAACTTAGAATAGACATTCTTACAATTCAACAGATTTATCATTCAGGAAAGCTTCTGTGATAAATCTGGCACATGTAAAGACTGTAGTCCAAATGTAAATCACCTATTAATTGGCTTAGTATATGCCAAAAATTGGACCTAGATTCTGGCACAATTTAGGTCACACTCCTTTTTCAGACGAGTTAGAAAAACTGTCCAAGAGTCTAAAAACACAGTAAATGTGGCACAAAGCATGCAAGACAGTTTTCTGTCATAATTTGCTCCAGAAAACCGTTGTATTTTGAATGGTAAATAAGCCGTAGAGCTTTCACTGCTGATCAGACCAATTTCATTGGGTTCCAGGGGCAATGTGATATACAGTACATAGGGACAGGACGAAGGTCTCCAGATACCTTCTGCTGGAGGAAACAAAGGTCCAACAGGTTGGTTTCCAACTCTTGGTTTTCCAAACATAAACAGGACCAAAAAGGTGTCTAGAAGCAACTTATGAAGATTCTAATGAACGTACACGAAGGGCTGATAGTTGTCAGTCATTCCATCAGAGAAAACCCTACTTTATATACAGTGAAAGTTTTATTGCAGTCATCCAATGTGACCAGAGCAAAGGGTCATTATACTCATGGTTATTTTTTTAGATAATACCTGATGAAGGAGTCTGCTTATTTGTTGGGTGATCAGCAGCACCACCATCATTTGGCTCGATAATTGAGCAAACGAACCTACAAACATTATTACCCCATCATCAGGCCGTGTATAAAGCCCTTCTACTTGGCCAATGACTGAGCTGTGAAAATATGCCCCATATCAGCCAAGAAACAAATGCTAATTCGCTAGCTGATTGGAATATTTATGCTGCTCGAAAAATACTCATGTTTGTGGGCAGCACATCTGTCCGTGCGAGCATGGGGTGTGCTGCCAATAATGATGATACTGTGTTGGAGACAAGCAATTACTTTATTGATTATTCGTCTACAATACTTCTGTCATCAGCCTGTGCAGGCCATTTAAATGGATGGTGTGAATACCCTAATTTAAATAGGTAAATTGTTACGCCAGATCCTCTTTAGTTTCCTTGAATGACATTACAGAATGTTGACCCTTTCCAATCCAATTTTGGATTCAGGGTTTCCTAAAAGGTTTTCTCTTTTTGCTGTTTTACAACGGTGCCATCTGCTGGCTAAAGCCAGTGTGTGCGCGCCAGAGAGGCTCTGACAGCAGAGTGGCTGGCAATAGACAGTAAGAATACCCGTCAGACGTTTTCTGACATTGGAGCTGTAAAAGCTTCAATCAGAATGTAGGAAGACGTCAGACAGTGGATTGGAAAGGGTTAAAGGACTGAAGTGTCTTATCTTCAGTGCTATAAACAGCCTGTTTACAAAGGAGAACATAAAACTCTGTTTCATTGAAGCTCCATGATTATTCATCTTAAGTGTAATATCACAAGCAATTCTGTGAATGGCACAAAAACACCCGTCATTAACCCTTTCCAATCCACCGTCTGACGTCTGAAGACGTTCTGATTGAAGGCTGTACAACTCCGATGTCGAAAGATGTCCGGTAGGATGTTCTTACTGTATATATTACTGGCTGCTCTGTTGTCAGGGGCCTCTCTAGCATGTCCCATACAGTAGTACTGGCTCTAGGGGGCTCTCTCTAGAAAGAGAAGCCCCCTAGGAAACCCTGAATCCAAATTGGATTGCAAAGGGTTAAAGGGATTTTCCAGGCACAAAATGGAAATTCTGAAAATGCTGATATCTAGGCGGTACAGCTAACTAGCGGCCACCTCTACCTTTTATCTGCCGGTCTGCACCCTCTTCTTCATCCTGTGCAGCCGCTTATCTGCTGTGCATCACTTCTGCAGTAAATACAGGAACAGACTGGTATGACCCTTTTACATGGAATGATTATCGTTGCTAGTTGTTCAAAAGCCCGCGATCCCGCAGGATTTTGGATGGCAGTCATCCCGCATAAAAGCATGCAGAGACTGAACGAGAGTTGTCCAGTCGTTCAGTTTTCAGCATACTTAAAAACCGAACAACATATTGTTCAGTGTAAACAGCAGCCGTTCAGTATTTCTTACAGTGACTGAAGGTGCGGCGGAAGAGCAGGGAGAGAATGCTCTGCTGGCTCCCTGCTAGCTGTGCTGTGAGCGATCCAGCGATACTCGCTCCTGTGTAACAGCACTTGAGCGAGTATATATGGGGAGGAGTGTCAGGAATCGTTTGAGCGACACTCGTCCCTTGTTAAAGGACTTTTACCTACAACTTCCAGCATGCATAGAGCTTGTTTACTGGCCAGTGCTGTAGCTCCACCCACAGCTCACAGGTCCTACAACTTACCAGCACCAACCTCCCTCGCGCTCAGAGTGCCAGAAAGCCTGCTGAAGCTGGCAGACCAGACTTTCTGCCACTCTGACCTGCACATGCGCAATACAGCGTAGTGCTTCTGCTCCTGTCCTCCCATCATGCACTGCTCACAGGATGTTGGAGGCTATGGACAGGGGCGGATGTAGCAAATGTGGACAAGCTGAAGTAGAGATATTTTTCAAGTGAAGGGTCACATGACAGACAAAAGATGGAGAAAGTAGCTAGACTGGGTACAGTGAACCCCATTACAAAATGATTTATTGTGATGATGTACATTAAATTTTAAAATGTTAGTTTGTGCCCAGAATACCCCTTTAATGTGAAGCATGGTCACTGTGCAGTAAATGATTCAAGTATGAGGACGCTCTGGCTGCATCACCCCCTGTCTAACTGAAGACATATTACAGTCTCGTCTGACTGTCACCAGGTCTCTTCTCCCATTATTAATTATCTCACAATCCCCGTCTGCACATGTAATTAATTATGCCTGAAGCATCTGCTCTACCGAATCACATTCTCAATAATGATTACCACTAAATTATTCAGTAAACATGTTAGTCTAGCGCTCCACCTGGACTCAGCAGGGGTGATATATGGCTGGAGAGAAATCACTGGGAAGACAAAGCAGTTATTTATCTCTAGCGGCAAAGCCTCCCAGCACAGTCCTGAGACACGATGAGGATGTTGTGGGGCAGGATTACATGCGCCTGAGTAGTTGAAGCATGGACTGTCTTAAGGCCCATTTACATGCAAAGATTATCTCTCAAAATCCATCCAAACGGCCGAAGTGAGCAATAATCGTTACATGTGAAAGTGAAACTATCGCTCACTTCTTGTTACCAGTCGTTTAGCCTGTCTCTTCAGTCAGCTTAAAAACAACCTTGTTAGCGCTCGCCGGCTTTTCGTGCTGTGCGACAGCTTCCCGCACAACGCTTCACATAAGAGGGGGAAGTGCTGAGCAAGAAGCAGATGAGAAGCCAGCGAGCCACTGGCAGAACTTTTAGTTTGAACACACTGCACGAGTGCCAGCGACCTTAGCGGTGACATTAGCACTCATGCAGACAGTCAACCCGTGTAAAAGGGCCTTTAGTTTCTTACCTTCTATAGCAATGGGATGTTTTCACCTGCAAAATAATGTATAGGGCATTGCCAGACTCAGTAGCTTCAACATAGACACTTCTTTGTAATGTCATTAATATCATGCTACAAACTACAAGACCACATGGAAATCACTTGTAGACTTGTAAAGTTCTCAAACTTTAGCATAGAGCGAATGAAAAAAAAAAAAAAGGATCACGCCACGATTTGCGGATGATCCCATTCACCCCTATCAAGGCCACGGTAATCGCGGAAAAAACAGATGTGTGACAGTGGCCTTAGGCCTCTCCCACACAGGCGCTTTTTACCACGATTAGCTTGGCACTTTCAGCACCACGCTAATTGCGGTATAACGCTCCCATTGTTTTCAATGGGAGCCGCTCAGACAGCCACTCAATCGCAGCGCCGCAATTTTTGAGTGGACGAAAACTAAAGTGAATTGTGGCGCTTACCGCAACACATGTGTGAGGGAGGCCTTAGGCCGCTCTCACACATAAGCACCGCAAAGCCCCGCAATTTCAAATGCGACGATTTGCCACGACTTTACTTGCGGCCGACAGTGTGTTTTAGCGCACCGCATCATTGTGATGAGTGATGAGGTGCGCTAAACGGAGAAATACAGAACAGACTCCGCTGGATCGCACTGCATGTCTGCGAGGCCCCATTGATTTCAATGGGAGCGTTAAACCACGGCATTCAAAACTGGTACAGCAAACGTGAACAACTGAACTATTTGCAAGTGAAGGATTTATCTGCCGGTATAAACAGGCTGCACGAGAGAACGAGCCAACACGGTCATCGTTCGCTTGTGCGAAAGATAAATCGCTCTGTGTGAAAGCAACCATAGGCTGGCTATACGCAGTTTGTAATCAGCCAAACTGAACGATTAAAAGGGAGCAGGGAGGGCTAATTAGGAAACAAAGTTATGGCTGCTGGTTTTCTACATTGAAGCAGTCCGCGGAGGACACGCTGCTCTCCAGTATGACCCCCATGTACATGCTTAGTGGAGCGCCATTTATACAAACATATACTCCTCTAGAAACAATACATCTAGGAAAAAATATATCTGTACATAAGGCATCAAATATAACACCATACAGTCTGTTGTGGCGGATTTCTATGCAATTATAGAGAAAAAAAAACTCTTTACCCCTCTGTATTAACCCTTTAAATATCCATTGTATAAAATCTATTAATCTCTTAATGACACCAAATGCCAAAGTCATCCCTCGTTGACAGCTCCAGGTCCCCCTCACAGCCAATCACAGAGCCCTTTGCTGAGCTCCGGGATTGGCTGCAGCAGCCTGTGATATCCAATCTACAGGCTGCTGCAGCCTGTATACATCACGGGGGAAACTCAGAGCTTTCAACTGTGGACTTGTGGGAAGCCGGTAGAGGTATTAGCTCATATTATTTTCTGCCCTGGTAGTCCCATTTTTAACAAAAATAGATCTTGGAAAACCCCTTTAAGTTTTGCCTATGTGCATTAAAGGGCTTAAAGGGAAGCCAGCAAAGCTAAGAATTTCCCATTGTAAGTATTTATTAGTGCATGCTAGCTAGTGCCTGAATAGATTCAGATTGCATTCTAGCCAGAGAGTGAGAATGATGATATCCATGCTCCTTTGAAGAAAAAAAAAAAGTGTGACACAGGCAAAAGACACTCTGCCCCCTGCTGGGGGGTTTCTATAAAGGAGGACCCGTCAGCAATTCTGGTGTTTTTATCTTAGTAATAATTCTATTCCATGTGAAACAACAACTCTGGAGCATTTTTGTATAATTCTGTGTTAAGTTCCTCTGTTACTCCTCCTAGAAATGTTTTAAACCCTTAGTGACGGAGCTTTTTTTTTTCGTTTTTCCCATTTTTCGTTTTTCCTCCCCTCAATGGTACTATTTAATGTACCATATAATGTGCTGAAAAACTTTTAAAAGTTTCTAGGTGGAGAGAAATGGAAAAAAAATAAAATTCCACCATCTTTTGGTGCGTCTTGTTTCTATGGCGCACGAACTGAACCAAAAGTTTTATGATAACTTTATTCTATGGGTCGGTACGATTACTGCAATACCAAACCTATATAGGTTATTTTTTTGCTGTACTACTTCTATTGTTTTTTTTTAATATATTTAATTTTTTAAAATTATTTTCTGTTGCCATCTTCTGAGCGCAATAACTTTTAGTTTTCCGTCGACATAGTTGAGCGAGGGCTCATTTTGTGCGGGACGTCCTGTAGTTTACTTTGGCAACATTTTAGAATACATTTGACTTTTTGATCGCTTTTCATTGCATTTTTTCTTGGAGACAGGGTGATCAAAAAAAAGCACATTTCTGGTAACGTTTATCGTATGGGGTACATAATGCGTTACTTTGATCAGACTTTTACGGGCGCAGCGACACAACATATGTATTTTTGTTTTAGGATTTAGATTCTTTCATTATAAATATGGCAAAAAGAGGGGGGGGGGTTGAACTTTTATTACTTTTTTTTTAATAATCAATAAAACTTTATTGTTCTTATTTTTCCTTTTTTCTTTTAACCACTTACGATGCTTTGATCGCTTCTGCAGTATGATGTAATGCCGTAGCATTACATCGCACTGCAATTGGGCAGGCAGTCTATCAAGCCACCCCAAGGGAATGGCTTGATAGGCATTCAGCCATGGCAGCCCTGGGGTCTTTCAGAAGGCCCTTGGCTCCCATGACACCCACACGGCTCCCTGCGATCTCATCACGGGAGGCCGCATGGAAACAGCCGACACCCATGATGTATGAAAAGAGATTGCCGCGCGAACCAAAACGGCTTACACCAAACTGGCGGATAGGCACCACGATAGTGCCCACCAATGTAAAGTTTCCCCTTGCATCTCTTTTCATGCAGGAGATATTCTGGGAGGCCATGACCTTTGAATCACTCTGCATTATGGGAAGTAGTAAATAAAACAGACATGTCAGGAGATTACAGGTCCTCTCTAATCCTACTTCAAGAGGGGTATGGATGCCTTTCTTGAGCGATACAATATTATAGGATATAATCATTAATAACTTCAGAAGGGTTGTTGATCGAGGGATTATTCAGATTGTAGTCAGGAAGAATTTTTTTCCCCTTAAAGATGCTAGCAAACGATCCTGCATTCGGAATCCGACCCTTGCCCGGCCGGTGACCGCACGTATCTGTCATTTCTTGTCATGTGCAGGTGGTCTTCTGTACCGAGGACGGTCCGGCTGGCGAGCCGTCGGACATGCACAGTACAGATTTTCCTGCACTATTGCTAGGTGATGTCAATGTCAATTGTGGAAGGGACACAGGTCCATTGACCTCAATAGAAGCAGTCTGCGCAGAGCCTGCATGAAAATGGAGCAGGCTGTGTTTTTTCCTCCACAAAGGGAAAATCACAGTCGTTGTCCGCCCGTGTGAGCAGACATATGGATGCCCCAAGGGTTTGAATTGGTGCAGAATGCTGCGATCATCTGCAAGGGGAGATGGTCGCGGATTCCGCAATTCAAACCCGGTCGTGTGCAGCCGGTGTAAAGAGGGAACATTGGTTTCTACCTCATTGGGTTTATTTTTGCCTTCCTCTGGATCAATATTAAGGGTTAATAGGCTGAACTGGAGGGACAGATGTATTTTTTGGCCTTAAACACTGTGTTATGTTACTTACTTTCTCTGAAATGTCTCCTCTTGTTTTTTCATCTGTTGCTGCATTGACTGTAGATTCTCTTCCAGTTCCTTAATTCTACAAACATAAAAACAAACCATAATAATTAAAATTAATAAATTAAGCGCAAATACGGAAAATGCTTGCTTTTAAGTAAAGCGGCAAAGTGCCAATACTGGGACACCCGCTATTACTGTAACTGTCCTGAAGAAATGAGCAAACGCCATTGTGAACACCAGCTAAACACAGAAAATAAACCTCTGTATAGCGGTTTCCAATACCGCTTTTGGCAAGAATTACATTTTCTACAGGGGCTTTTCAAAAGTGACCTAAACAAAGCTAAGCAAGCAAGGAACACCGCAGGGTCACAGTGGATCCATTCATTTCAATGTGATATTAAAAATGAGAGAAAAGAACATTTAGCCATGAACTGAAGCTTTTATCACTAGAAGAGATCATATTTGATATGGGTTATACTGGATCTGCTTATCAAATAAAGCTTTCCATAATGTAAGCGAGATTTTAAGTGCCTCATGAGGACATTAGAGCGCAGAGTCACCGTCTTCACAACACTATGTGATATATTATTACAGGTCCATACACACAAGTCAACCATCCGGGGAAATGTTGGCAGTTGTGCAGTGCCCTTAGTGACAGCTGCATGAGCAGGATGTCACACATTAATGATACTGACATGATAGATGGGGGGGGGGGTGAAAAGATCCTGCTGAATTTTAAGTGCTCCATGAAGACCATAGACAATTTTAGAATAGAAAAGAAAAATAATTAAAGTCACCATATAAACAAATGGTGCTGGAATGATAGAACTTTTTATGTTTAATCATTTTTTATTAAAGTTTGCGTATATATAAAAAGAAAATAAACAGTAGCAAGTAGGTCTCGCAGGACCGTCTAAATTGTAGGAAACATTTAACCAATTGCCTAATCCATGGATCCGGCTTACTAATGTTATTATAATGAAATACATAACTATACGTCCATGCTGTCAAACCAAAAGGAGGTAATATCTTAGTTACAACTTAACACAACCGAATTGATCTCTAAATAGGTTTAATATTGATAGCTTAGTAGAAAGGAATTGGACAGAGAAGAGAAAGACAAAGTGGACTTGACAAAGACGGCTGATAATGCGGTGAAACGTTGTCGTGTTGTATGGGCACAATAAAGATTATCTTCACCGGATGACGTGAGTGAAATCATCATTTGGAAGTACCCCTGGATGCTGCTTTGAATTATTTATGGATTGCTTATATTGATGTGGTCCAGGATCCAGAACTAGGTTGGAAGCGTGCATCCCTTACCCTACATAAGAAGCCTCTCTAGTACATGAGCTTGGTGTGTGTTCTGCTGTCTACCCAATATTGACATATGTGTACATAGGTGCACACCCTTGTACGTGCAAAAATATGCGTGTATGAAAACAATGGTCTGTCCGCACCCCGTAATTGTCTTTCAGGGAAGAGCTTTAAATATAAGCTCTTCCCTGAAAAACAAGAATTTTAGTGTAAAAAAAAAAAAAATAAATAAATACTTACCTGTCCGCCGTTGCCGTGTCCCCGCGGGGATGAAAAACACATCTGCCGCATGCAGATGTTTCCTTCATCCCCGCGAGGAAAAAGAATTCCCTCCTGCACCTGTCACATCCGTGGCGGATTCAGCAAAGGAATTCTAAATCCCTGCAGGGATGAAGAACACATCTGCCGCATGTGGCAGATGTTTCCTTCCTCCCCATAAGGAACAAGAATTCCCTGCAGCACCTGCCACATCTGTGACAGATGCAGCAAAAGGAATTATTCATCCCTGCGGGGAATAAGGAATTCCCTACCACAGCTGTCACACATGACAGCTGCGGTAGGGGATCCAGCTGCTAGCATCCTGCAATTGTTTTTCAGAGAAAAATATAAGCCCTTCCCTGCAAAACAAGGAAAAGTGGTGTAAAAAATAATAAACACCATATACTTACCTTCCTTCAGCTGCCAGGGCTCAGCCGCGTCCTCTCAGCGCGGTCCGCGGCTCTCCAATGCAGTTCTTTCAGCTGAAAAACCTGCTTCTGATTGGCTGAGGTGCTCAGCCAATCACAGCAGCTCTCGTCTGTCATTCATTCAGCGAGAGCTGCCTGTGATTGGCTGAGGTGCAGGGATGAAGAATTCTTTTGCTGCATCTGTCATAGATGTGGCAGGTGCAGCAGGGAATTCTTGTTCCTTGCGGGGATAAAGGACACGGCAGCGGCGGACGGGTAAGTATTTTTTTAACACTAAAACTCTTTCATGGAAGAGCTTCTATTTAAAGCCCTTCCCTGAAAAACAATTCAGGGGTGCTGGAAGACCATTGTCTTCAATGGAGCAGCCGGCAGCAGCCGCGGCTCCATTGAAGAAAATGTGTGCATTCCCTATGGTGCACGCATGTCCTATCTTTGCAGGCACATGCCTGTAAAGCACGGACATGTGAACACACCATAGGGAATGCATTGGTTCTAATAGAAGCGTGTTTTTGTGCGGGCGTATGCTGGCACAAAAACAATCTCGGGTGAAGCCACCCTAAAACCATATTTGAGCAAAAAACAAAAAAAGAAGTGTATACAAAGGCTATTTTCTGCTGGCATCTTCTGAGCGCAATAACTTATTTTTCAGTTGACATAGTTTTGCTCATCTTTTGCGGGACGTCCTGCAGTTTCTATTGGTACCATTTTGGAGTTCATATAACTTTTTGATCGCTTTTTATTACATTTTTTTTAGAGATAGGGTGATCCCAAAAAAAAGAAAAAAGCACAATTCTGGTGTTTTTTTTTCTGACGACATTCACCGTAAGGGGTAAATCATGCATTACTTTTACGGACTTTTACGGACCCAGCGATACCAAATATTTTTATTTATTTTTTATAATTTTGATTCTTATTATAAATATGGCAAAAGGGTTTTATATATATATATATATATATATATATATATATATATATTATATATATATATATTTAGTACAACTTTTATAAACTCCATTTTTACTTTTTCTTTTTAGTCCCCATAGGAGACAAGAACTTGCGAGGCACTTATTATGGCTGTGCAAGAATAAAGCTTTTTTTGATACTCTTGCACCTCTATATTCTGCCACATATTCTTCTCTTTATAAGAAATTGCAACGCTTTGATCACTCCTGCAGTATGATGTAATTCCATTGCATTACATCATACCATGATCTGACAGGCAATCCTATCAATCCAAGCCATGCCAGAAGGCCCCCGGGTGTCAGAAAACGGCATGGCAACCCACGATCTCATCGTGGGGGGGCCATACGTGACACCTGAACATGGGTTGGGGTCAATTAAAGGGTTAACAGCTCCGATAAGCGGAAAGACTTATTGCAGCCGTTGAAGGCAGGTGTTGGCTGTAGGAAACAGCTGGCACACGCATTGTATGGAGCAGGGTGGAACATAGATGAAATGCTTGATGGTAAACTCAATTGCCCTGGAAGAGTCAAAGCTCTGGCTATTGGGTTCCATAGTGGTACCAGGACAACCAATTTTTCCATAGAACGCTTCGCGATCCATAAGGATAGCTGCCAACTTCTCATTGACCATGATAATTTTGTTTTCACAAAGTCAATGCTAACTGAAGTTTTTCTCCAGAAGTGAGCGATTGCTATATGCGCAGCTAGGAAGCGATAGGATATCCATTTGTGTGTGTATTTGGGGATGTTAGGGATTCATTTATCCAGTAGAGCTTCCCAGGGCGATTTTTGTACTGACAGGTTTGTAATGGAGAATATTAGCGTATATACCTGGATCCAAAATCTACGAAGCCTAGAGCAATTCTATCAAATGTGTAGGAAGGAACCCTCCCCTCCATATCCTCTGAAGCACGACGTCCCGGGGAACATATTGGCTTGACAATCATTTTTGAAATTGGGTTTGATTAAAAATTTTGCCTTTTGTCTTCTGCAGCTTCTACATATCATTGTACCTAGACACTGCAATCTAAAAGTTCAAAAGGAGAGCAGTCAGGGAAGCTGGACAGACTGCTTAGTTTCCCTCTGCCCTCTTCCTATTAACGTGCTTATCAACTAATTTATGACCAAAACAAAGTGCAAAAGAGGACAGATAGGGGGGCTGAACTCCAAGAGGTCAGGCCAGCCTCACTGATAGATCTCCTTAGACTTAAGGCCCATTTAGACAATGATTATTATCACTCAAAATTCGCTCAAAAGCCATCATTTGAGCGATAATCGTTGTGTCTAAATGTGCCCATCTTTCAGTTTAGCTTCAAAACGGTCATTCAGCAGAACAGCTGATAAGCAGGAGCTCACGCTGTGTTCTGCCCAGGGACCGCTGATTGCATTCTCTCAGCTGTCAGCCCCGCAGTAGAACAAAGGGAATGTAATCAGGGAACAGTGGGTGGTCTGTTCCCTGAATACAGCTCCCAGTGACTCACATGCTACTAATTGGTACTAATAGGCATTAGTACCAAGTAGTAGTTTATGCAAAATGATCACTCAAAAGCCATCTTTTTAGCGATCATCGTTGTGGTGTAAATGAACCTTTAAGGCCCTTTTACACACAAAGATAATCTTTCAAACAACTGAAAAAATCGAAAGATTTAGCGATCTATTTGCATAAAGTGTTAATGGAAAATAATGGTCATTTACACTTTATCATCTTCATTTGCATGTAAAAGGACCTCCACCAGTTGTTTGCAGGGCCCAGCATGTGTTTACAAACAAAAATTATTGCCAACCCAAAATACATACCTTTAAAAAACAAACAAAAAAAAAAAAAAAAAAAAAACACGCCCCCCCCCCCAAAAGGTGTCCATAACTTTTAAATGGTATAATAGGTTCCCATAAATACAGTGATTACTCAAGCCTTGAACGAAAGTTTCAAGTAGTGCCCAAATCCTGTTCTCCATGTAGTAATTTTTAATCTCTGTGTGGTTAGTACTCTAGAGCTCCTCCAAATCTTTTAGGCCTCATGTCAATTGGCGGATCGGATTCTGCACGTGGGAGCCCGCAGCGGAATCTAACCCTGCCCATAGCAGAGGACTCTGTGGGACTTCTACTTACCGGTCCAGCCGCCCATGCGCAGTTGAGGTTTTTTTTGTTAATTCCTGCTTTCCCGCGGAATACATGGCCCGTCCGTAATTGAAAAGAGAAAACCCCTTAGGAAACCCTGAATCCAAAATTGGATTGCAAAGGGTTAATAGTTTTCACTTTGTGTATAATAGCCCCAAGTAATTTCTGAGCAGCATAAACGTTGGAAGTTACACATTTATCATATTTTTCTTCTAGAACTAACCGTGCATCCTTGATGGCCGATAGCTCCTTTATCTCTAACCCCTTTAGTTTTAGAGCCTCTTGTAGTCTCTGGTTGGCGGACTCCGTTTCCTGAACGGTTTCTGCTCCTTTCAGTTCCATCTCCCTCATAACTTTTGTCAGTAACTTCACCTTAAAGTAAAAAAAAAAAAAAGAGATCTGGTGAAACCCTTAGGGTATACTGAATATTATGGACTGGAAAACTTAAAGAGCGACTGCAGTTTTCTCAACCTTCTGACATGTCAGAGCAACACGTCAAATGTTTCGATCAGCGGGGGATCCTGCATCTTAGACCCCTGCTGATAACTAGAACGAGGAGGGTGCAGCACTCACCCAAGCACTGTGCCGCTTAGGCTGTCCTCATTGCTTGCCAGTTCCTCTCGGCAGCTAAAACGGACTCACAGAAGTCTATTGACGTTTTCTGTAGAGCTCTAGGCATTAGTCTCCACCTGCCGAGAGGTGCTAGGAAGCAACCAAGACAGCTGAAGGGGCAAGGTGCTTGGGTGAGTGTTGCAAGCCACTCGTTCTAGCGATCAGCGGGGATCTCAGCAGCTGAACTCACATTGCTCAAAACTTTTGACATGTTGTTACTCTTTAAGGGACACACTTGGAATATTAAAACTCCAAACATAAAAGCAATAAGAAAGAACACAATGGAACAAATATCCTCCCAAACATATAGATCTTATGTTCTTGGCAGAATTTTTTCCCCCCTCCAGAGTTTTACAGTAAAGTGGGTTGAAGACCCTAAACACATCTCATTTCATATTATAGAAAAATGCACCATATAATTTTAATTTGGTGGTTGATTACTACAAATATATCTAGGTCTTACTATGGACATTTTTCTATAGGATTCTTTAATATTTATTAAAAAAAACACTCAAAATTTCACGGGCGTTCCCATTCTCAAGAAGCATGTGTATTGTGAAAGGAGTTGTATACAATAAAAAAAACATGTTTGGTCTCTTCTTCAGAGAAAAAGCCACTTATGGGCCGTGTAATATTTTGCAATGGTCACAAGGTCTAGGAAACATTTAAACTGTGGTGCAGTGGAATAATCTGCCACATACAGATGACATCATATCACTATGAAGCCATAGCCTAAAATAACAATTCGATGACTAGATGAACTTTGCATATTTTTAACAGATCACCATCAAGGTGCCAGTAATAGATAAGACTCCTTCATAACATGCCTTCATGACTGCTTAGGGTGCCAATCCGTCACGGCAAAGCCGCGGCCTCACTCCTCTCTGTGGGGAGATACAATTAGTCAATCCAAACCTGAATGTGTCTTCATATGTTCAATATACTTTATACCTTGAGCTCATGAGAGAGAACTACAGTGCTCATCTCATCAAGATGTAGACGAAACTCATGCTCACGTTTCTTCATTTCACAGTCAAACTCCAAAGACATTTCCTGCAGGGAAAATACAAGCACAAAATAAGAAATGTGCGTATAATCATCACATATGGAGGTGGCGGCCCTTAAAAATTGTGGCACGGACACAGGGAACATGGATCTCTGTGGTTGAATGCATGGGAGTAAAATGTGATATAATACACGATATCACTGCCGTAATATCAGTCTGAAGACTTGATACTGAAGGGGTTCCATGCCCAATCATGATCCTATAAGCCAGCTCCAATCAATAGAAATGCAGATATTCCATAAAATTGCACGTGTCACTCACATGTGACGTCAGAAGCGATTGGATCATATCCATTTAGATACATTATAGAAGAGATGATCCCTCTCACAGAATTATATGATATGGGTTATCACTATTCTCTACATGACCCCACTCGCATATTTTGAAGTTCTGAGCCACTTGCCTGACATTTCTCGAGAGGTCATAATGCTTCTGGCCATTTTTATACTTATGGAGATTAATGCAAATATTAGCTATGTTATATATGTTACATTAACCATTTAAGGCTCTTGAAAAGCTGATTGTAGTGGTCTTCAACGAGATGACTAATCCAGAAAGATGTCCACTAGTCACCACGTTATCTCCAGTGCCTTTGACACAGCGGCTTTTTTGCTCCATCGCTCGTGCTCTGGACTGGAAATGCTAATGGCATTTATCAGTATGCATGGTCAGCGCTTGCAGTCAAAGTGGACAAGGAGTACAAATCTGAATGTACACCCATAGACTCGGGGGCTTGATATGTCATGTTCAGCACTGCACACTGATTAGTGCCAGGCAACATAATAATACTCCCTAAAGAAGAATTAAAGTGACAAACTTCAGTATGCTCTATAATGTCCCTTTAAACTCGTTACTGTGGAAGTGAATGACCTGTAGAAGAAGGGAAGTTCGGGTGTCACATGATGCAGAGAACAACTTTACACCTTGTAGTAGTGGCGGAGGACCACAAGGGCACCGTAGCAGGTAGGACATCTGTTTTAGTTGTGGCTGCCATGACACAGAGCCAATAATGTAAGAAGTTTTTGACACGGTCTCCAATGACATTAGGCCAGTGAGGGGATAGAATTTCAGAGTTTAAGCCAGGGATTACGAGGGATTCTGTGATTATGTCGTTATAATGATACAAACTATATAATGTGAACTGAATATGCTGGATAGTCATTTTACATACATTACTGTAGATGGAAATAGCATCTCCCAGCTACTAGGGATACTTGTATAATTGTACTTACTTAGGGTTACTGACTACATTAGTTATGAGAAGGATACCAGCGAGTTGGCTCATTTCTGCATCCTGTACTAGAAGCTTTTGGTACCCGACAAATTCCGTAGACATAATTAGCTTTACTATAAAGGTTTCCTTTGTATTAATATTAATTGACTGCCAGAGATCAAGGGTTCAGGTTATACCTACCCGCCTGTGGTGCTTGGCACTTCACTTTACCCAACTGACTTGACCAATTCCACTTTTGAAATGGCCGATAGGTGCTCCACTTTACCTCAATCGTAATTGGGCTGCCGATTTCATATGTTCTAAGTCTTTACAAGCCCATTTCAAGGACAACAGCCTCACTGATTTTATAATTACTTATTTGAAAATGGAAGGTGCAACAACTAAAGTTACTTTTACAGGGGTTAATAGTGTCCCGAATAATCGCTCGAACAAGTGATTACAGGCGACTGTCAGCCCAAACAGCCGCCGACAGAGTACTGAGCGAGAAGCCCCTCAGTAGTCGCTATTCGTTCAGTTTCAGCAAGCTGAAACTGAACGACTTCTCACTCATTATAAACAGGCAGTCTCTCATCTTTGAATGACTGCCTGCTTGTAGTGAATGAAGGCTAGTGGCTGGAGGAGATCTCTGGCACACTCTGCACCCATGCACTGACAATTATTGCTCCCATGTAAAAGCACAGGAACAAGAATCGCCCAGTCTAGAACCATCGTTAGGCTGGATCCACATCTGCGTTTTTTCATCCGTTAGAAAAGGATATTTTTTCCCTTTAAAAATAAAAACGGATGTTGAACATCTAAAACAAAGTTAGCACCAGTTAGACATCCATTATGATCCGTTTTTAATGGATCCTTTTTTTTTTTCACATTTGATTGACATGTAGCTCTACTTTACATTTGCACAGATGTACTAAATGGATCTGTTAAACGGAAACACAAACGGAATACCTTCCATTTGAGTCTGTTCCCTATAGCATACAATGTAAGGAGGAAAAAAAAGATGGCGTGGTAAGTCAGTTCCATCTATTTTCCTTTTTTTTTTTTAAACGAAAAAAGTCCTGCAGGTCAGGTTTTTTTCCCCCGTAAAAAAAAAAAAAAAAAAAAGAAAAAGAGAAACTAGACAGAACTCAAGCTAACAGAAATGAAAGTAGTCCCATTAATGGGGATTTTCGTGGATCAGTTTTTTTCTGTTTTTATGTTTTAGGGTGGAACAGAAAAATGGAAAACCTTTAACTGAAATCAATGAATGAAGATCTAGATCATTGTCTAAGCATAGCTGTGGTCCACAGTGCTGAGAGCCGTGTCATACCGCTGATCTATGAATTACCGTAAATATGCTCAGAAAAAGGGGTTGTTTAAAATAAATCCAAAATTCCTTTAATCCCCATATATCCACACCTGCATACCTACATTGCAATATAGCAATGCACAAGTAAAACACTATATCTTTCTGTACAACCTGTATGGTGCATACCACATGATGACCAGATAGTCTACCATCTGCCATGTAAGCAAAAACTTCCAAAGTTGAAGAATTCCTTTAGCACCGACAGTTCAACAAACCGGACACGTATGATTGAGTAAAGAACCTTCTCAGAATCCTGCGTTGTGCTGTCCCTATCTTATTACACTTGAAAATGTATGTATATATTGAATAAACCGGGTGTTACCACTGACTGCCCTTGTCACTAATTGGACAATATCAGATAGTGTAGAGACATGCCACATTGACAAGATACAATGATTACACCCAGTTAACAATCTATTAATTTCCAGGAGGAACAACAGAGGAACTAATCAATGCCGAGTTCTAAGAAAAGTTGCTCCAGAATTATTATTTATGGGGAATACAAGTAAAATCAGACATGAAAAGGGAGCTAAGAGGTTGTCTTATAATGGTGAACAAGGTGCTGTATAAATATAATCATGCTATAAAGTTAACAGGTTAGACCTGCTGACCTGGACAAGACAGTCCCTCCATTACTTGCTGACCTTTCACAACTCAGTGTGGCACTGCGATCAGCATCTTATCTCACTCAAGTCACCTTACGACATCTATGAATGTTACAACAACACAAAGGTCAAAGCAAAGGTTTAGAGGCAGCCCTGATCAAAAATACCCGTATTACATGTGACCTTTCTCAAGGTTGCAGGGATCAGAGCCCTCGGACCTTCCTCCGCCAGTCTGCATTCCAGTACATCTGCACGCTCTACACAGGCTGTAACCTTAGTCAGGCTGCCAGACGGAGCGCAGCAGCTGCCCAGATCAGCGTGATACCAGCAGGACTGACTGATCTGTCAAAGAGCAATAACTGGGAGAAGCATAGGATGATGTGGGTAAATGCAAGAGAGACACAAGGCTCTCTTCCCTGCATACTGATGTGAAGAAGTATCCCTAATACCGTGTGTACCCGAAAATAAGACCTACCTCGACAGGAAGCCTTACCCTGATTTCCAGGGGGTTCGAACCCCCCCTCCGAAAATAAGCCCTAGCTATACTACATTAAAAAAAAAAAAACAAACACTCAACTAATAGACTGAATTCGGGTCCATCGCGCTGGGCTGCGTCGCTACTGCAGGCTTCCGTGTAGTCCTGAATCCTGACAGAGCATTTCTTCCTGGTAGCGGGGCTTGAATACCCCGCCTCCGGCAAGCGATTGCTCTGATTGGTTCCTTGAGCACCGCGTCAGCCAATCAGAGCCGATGCTCGATTAACCAATCACAGCCATTCAATGATTTCATTCAATATAACACTTCTGTAGATGTTGCGCGAGTTGCCAGCAAATCAGAAAAAGAACCTTAAAGGGGTTGTCTCGCGAAATCAAGTGGGGTTATACACTTCTGTATGGCCATATTAATGCACTTTGTAATATACATCGTGCATTAAATATGAGCCATACAGAAGTTATTCACTTACCTGCTCCGTTGCTAGCGTCCCCGTCGCCATGGTGCCGTCTAACTTCGGTGTCTTCTTGCTTTTTTAGACGCGCTTGTGCAGATGGATCTTCTCCCTTCGGCTGGTCTCGGAAGCATCTGCATTTTGGCTCCGCCCCCTTGTACGCATCATCGCGTAGCTCCGCCCCCGTCACGTGCCGATTCCAGCCAATCAGGAGGCTGGAACCGGCACACGTCATGGGGCGGAGCTACGCGATGACGCGTACAAGGGGGTGGAGCCAAAACGCAGATGCTTCCAAGACCAGCCGAAGGGAGAAGATCCATCTGCGCAAGCGCGTCTAAAAAAGCAAGAAGACACCGAAGTTAGACGGCACCATGGCGACGGGGACGCCAGCAACGGAGCAGGTAAGTGAATAACTTCTGTATGGCTCATATTTAATGCACGATGTATATTACAAAGTGCATTAATATGGCCATACAGAAGTGCTGAACCCCACTTGCTGCCGCGGGACAACCCCTTTAATTCCGCATGTGCTCTGGAGGTAGGCATCCTCTCTCCTCTGTCCAAGTAGCTGCTCCACAGCTATGAATGACAGTTGTAGCATCCAATCAGGAGATCACTACAGCTGTCAAAGTGATGGAGCAGCTCAGTGGTCAGAGAGGGGAGCACTTGAGAGAAGTCCTGCATGCAGAGTATTTGTGGGGGCAGCATAAAAAAAAAAACAAAAAAAAAAAAAACTTTGACTGTGGGGAACCCTAAAGACACCTGCACCTTTACACCCCTCTTCCCTGGCTCTAACTAGTACTGTCAGCAGTTTTGCACTGACTACTCTCAAAAGCCCTTTAAATCAATGGGCCGTTTAGGTAATGTACGAATGTGCCTGTTCCTCCAAATCATGCAATGCTTTTTGTAGTCCTGCTCCACCCTGGCTACTAGATGAGGTCCTGAATGGAGCTTCCCTTCTATTAACTTAGAACTTCCTAAGGCTGCATTCCCACGAACGTATATTGGCTCGGTTTTCACGCCGAGCCGATATACGTCGTCCTCATCTGCGGGGGGGGGGGGGGGGGGGCGGAGGGGAGGTTGGAAGAGCCAGGAGCAGGAACTGAGCTCCTGCCCCCTCTCTGCCCCTCTGCACTATTTGCAATGGGGAGAGGCGGAACAGGGGCGGGGCTAATTCGCACCACTTAGCCCCGCCTCCTTTCATTGCAAATAGTGCAGAGGCGTGGAGAGGAGGCAGAGAGGGGGCGGGAGCTCAGTTCCTGCTCCTGGCTCTTCCAGGCTCCCCCCCCCCTGCAGAGAGAGCCGACGTATATCGGCTCGGCGTGAAAACCGAGCCAATATACGTTCGTGGGAATGCAGCCTAACACTGTATTTGAAAATGGGTTCTCAAAATCGGACAAGTCCCTAAAAAAAACAAAAAACAAAACAGCCCCATGGGTCAAAAGAAAATACTAATTACCAATATATCACCTGTTAAGACACTGCCACTGCTCCGCAGTGTGTGAAGAATGCATACTATTAAAGCAATAGGGAAGCTGTGATGTGCGTCCTTGTTTTCCAAGTGGTCATGTAATATTAACTATATTACATGTAACACAGTATAGGGCATTCATGTACAGAACCGATGGATCATGGGCTTACATAATCTCCAGACGCAACACACCTGTCTTACCTGTCTCTGGAGGCTCAGGTCTCCTTGAACCTCCTCAATTTTTCTTTCCAGCTTGCGTTTCACATTCTCGTACTCTTCTCGAAGGTGATCAATATCGCTATTCTTAGAGCTATAATGCAGAGATAACACAGTGAAGTAAGGCAACAAATCATTAGTGTCGAACGACATAAAAATAGCTATTAACAACAAGAACACTCACAAATCAAGGCTGGGTTTACACACACACATTTTACTTGGAGCACGAAAGTGACCTGAATTGTTATTTTATATACAGTATTCTGCACCCTCTTCGTCAGGCTGGGGAAAGGGTGCGCTGTAACTCAATAGGTCTCATTTGGAAAAGTTGTAAGTGGCAGATGACAGGACTCCTTACAACCAAGGAGGAACCTCCTTGGGACAAACATAGATCATCCAGAACACATCCAGTACTATCAAGATGGAATGTTTGGAAAGGTCAGCTGAAGCGGATACATTAGAAGTTTCACTGCCTTCCATAAGAGGCAACCATGCATGGTAGAGTCATATTTACTTATTTCCCGCTCCGTCTATTCAACAGCGTATAATACCAATCAGGAATACCAATCAGGAATATTTATCAATAGGTTTCTCCTTCATTGTAATCTTTTTCTAGTCTCCTTTTGGTCTGAAGGCCCTTTAACACCGGCCAATAAACAAGCAAGACTGCTCATGAACGCCAACCTGCCTGATCATCAGCCCGTCTGGATATGCCCACAATTAACTGCAAACGGACAAACACTCACTCATCAGCTGCTTAAAAGGTTTGCTCATCGGCAGCTCATCCCAACCCTGTAAACGGGTGAATGTCCTACCAACAAATGCTATCTGTATAGAGACAAAAGAAGCGCACAGAGCGTGACTGCGTATGGCAGATATATGGTAGATCTGTGGTATTTACAATAGCAGCACAGTAGTTTAGATTTTACTAAATCTCATCCACAAGCTGCAAAAAATCTGCATTTTAAAATGACCCATGGTGTGGATTTCAAGTCCTTAACGTGCCAATTCATCACATATACATAATATAACTACTACTATTCAGGCCAAGTGCCGTGCAGATTTCAAGTCCACAGCATGGCAATAATATAGATTGCAGGAGTGCAGTGTATATAATGGCCTGCAGAGTGCGATAGACAGGCATTCTGATATCTACAGAGAGAGACACCTGTGGGTGTGGCAGGAGGGGAGATAAAAGGATTAGTTCGTTCCAAACTCGGGATCGGGATCGGGAGAGGGATCGGGATCGGGAGAGGGAGACAGGTTGTAGAAGCAGCCATCCGGAACTTGGAGCCTGAGGTCCAGTGCGGACCAGTTTGGGCCCGTCACCCGTCTGAAAGAGGAGGACGCCCCGGGTGGAGGGTTAGTAAAGGGATCATGTTGGTTGTGAACCCTAGACATTGTATGCACCACTAGTTTTCCGTGCTGTGACATGAAATAAATGCTGGCAGGCACGAGATTTAAAATAAGTTTCTGTCTCTGGAGTGTTTGTACACACGTGATGCCCATTCCTGACGGAGAGCTTGGCGATCCAAGAGGCGAGTAAACCCAGCTTGCCACAATATAAAATATACACACACACACACCTTTGCAATATGTAGGGTGAATTTCGCTACAAGCAACATTAGATACTATTTGACTTTAAAGGTTTATTCTGGACATTTACTTTCAATGACCTATCTTCAGGATACGTCATCATTGGTTGATCTGTGGGGATCCACTGCCTGGGATCCTTGCCAACCAGCTGATCTTCCGGCTCGTTGTTAGTGCAGTGGAACCAGATGTCAGTATCGTAGTCAGAACCAGAAGAGTAATAGAAAGGCTTTGCTCCCTTTGAAATCAATGGGAGCGATGTCTTCCATTACACAGCTCCTCAGTGCGGTCAGAGCATAAAGTGTAATAGAAGGCATCACTCTGATTGATTTCTATTTCACTTTAGGCTCTGACCATGAAGACAATGTATGACTCTGCTGCACTCAATGCCAGAAAATCAGCTGATCGGCGGGGATCCCGAGTGGCGGACTCCTGACAATCATTTATTGGTGGCCTAATGCCGGAATACTCCTTTAAGTTGGCAAAGTATGTATATCTGGAAAAAGTATGAT